>NC_056755.1:41319375-41653750 GCF_018687715.1 Carya illinoinensis
AAAACCGTATTAAAGCTATGCACTATAACTCAACTTTCTTATCAAATTGCATTTGCAATTATATTTTTAACATCAAATACATTACTTATCAAAATCCCTGAGATCCATCATACCAACGAACTGCATTACAGAGAAAGGGAGAGAGAATATGAGTTATCCAACTGCATTACAGAGAAAGGACATCGAAAATATCCTTCCAAAATCAATTAACAAACCCAGGATCAAAACAGAAAAATTAACAAACCCACGATCCAAAGACACAAACTTAAAGAAGCACAAAGACTCAACAATATACATTGCTTATGAGCAACAACGAACCTCTCATCAAAATTAGTAATAGGAATAATCAAAAGCCAACCTGCTTTCATTTCTTCGCAAGTAAAACAACAAAAAAACAAATCTAAAAGAGGGAAAGCATGCATAAAGACTTGCAAGACTCACTTGACTCTGCTGAGTCTCCGAGAACGCTCCTCCTCGGCCAGCAACCCCTCCTCCAAGGACTTTCCCTCCTCGACGCTGCCCCGACTGGCGAGAATCCTAGCGTTGTTTTTGACGCCCAGTTGGGCCAGCTTCTCAGTGCCATCGCCATCTCTCAAGACCTTTCCTGCGCAAATCAAATTGATCGACTCAGGGCCGCAGTTTGACCGCTTCGCCACCTCTATCCTCAACATGGGTACGGTCCATTCGTCCAATACCACGTCTATCACACCAGCCCATGTCCCTCCTATCTTCAGCTTTGCCATTGAGAAAAAAGATACAGATCATAAGTTACGCTCCGATTGACTTTAAACTAATGAATTTGCTTTACAGGTCGAGCAAACAAAGAGACGAGGAGATTTGCTTGGGGAGTAAGAAAGAGTTGGGTTTTCGATTGGGTTGGAATGACTTTGCTTTACACGTCGTCTGAGTCGTCAGCACAGCATTCGTTTCCTCAAAGCTACAACGAGAATATGCTTTGTTTTAACTTTTAATTTTTTTTTTTTTTTTTTTTTTAAAGAACAAATAAATAGGTGAATTTTTGTAAGATAAATGTTTTAGATCTCACGAAAATAAATAACTAATTTTATGTAAGTTATTTTTATTCAAAATAGATCTAATGTATGTTTGTTTTATGAATTTTCTTTGTGATTGAAGCATTATATGGTATTAAATTATTTGAGATTATTTATTATATTTAATTTATGGACAGATCATTTGATACTATGTCATAAGATGTTGAGAGAACGATAATAAAATAAATGATAAATAAAATTTTTATTTAATATAATATATATTTAGTTTTAACTTTCTTTTGCTAATTGCCGTGTTAGTTATCAGGACTTTGAATGATGATCAAGGTAATCTATAATCCTAGTAGGATTTTAGTTGTTATAGATTTTCCCAAGCATGATTATTCTTTATCAAGTTTACAACCTCCTCTCCATTTTTTCCTTTTTTTTTCTTCTTTTAAGATAATTGGATCAAATTAAACATATATTATAAAAATAATAATCAAATTTGTTACAAACGAATATAAAGGGGATCTTAATTGCTTTAGAAATTCAAGACCTGGGATGTTAGTGGTGGGTGGTATGCTTCTAAATTGAAAATTGGTGGCTGTGTATTGGGCTATGAATGTGCATATCAATTTTGGAATCAATTTCTTTTTTTGGTACATTCCAATGCATTGAGGTTTGGAGAAGGCGCATAATATGCTTACAATAAATTGAATTAGTCAAGCTTGTGTCAAATGGGAATTCATGATGGCCATAGTCACCACAAATGAGTCACTTTCTAGGAAATTTTTGCCAAACTTCCTTTCCAGTGTCTTTGGGTCTGTAAACGAGCCATGCTTATTGTTTCTCCATCTCAAAACTTTTTTAACTCTAGCGAATAGCAAATATTAACAATCCTATATATTTACAAATGTTTAAACTTCAATAGAAATAAACATAAAAAGTTCATACATTTTAATAGAAAATAGATAAAGGATCCATCCATAAAGATTTATCGAAAGTTATAAACCTCATATTTGAAAATTAAGAACAAGCATATAGACGTATGCAAACATCATTACGCAAGGCTATATAATTTAGAAAGAATGGGACAACTTACTAGAAATCACTAATAAAGATAGAGCATGATGTAAGACTTGTTGAGGAGGCAGATTAATACCATCTTGTATCATTTTATTCCTCATATACCAAATTCCCCAAGCCATTAAAACCAAATCAGAAAAGGCCTCAGTAGAACCTGTGGAATTAATCTCTATAGCATTACTCATAAAAGATCTGAAAGAATCCTGTTGCTGCAAAACTGGAAATTTAGTCACCCATAACTAATGAATAGAAGGGCAAAAGAATATAGCGTGAGCAGAATCTTCTATATCATGATCACATAAACAAGAACCATCCACATGTACTCTTTTTCTGATAAGATTTGACTTAGTGGGGAGGATTTCTTTACATGCTCTCCATGTAAAAATTCAAACTTTGTGTGGGATTTTCAATTACCAGAGAGCTTTCCAGAATTTATTTGAGAAGGCCTCATTCGAAGACTCCCCAACATTAGTTGCATTTAACCCCTTGAAAAACTTGTAAGCACTTTTGATACTGTATAGACCACTCTTTTCATGTTCCCATAACCACTTATCAGGCTCATCTGTGGCACTAGGGTGTAGTCTCAACACTGCCTCAGCTAGTTTTGGATTGAAGAGAGACTCAATCTTAGAGACATTCCACGAATGAGTGTTATCATCAAGTAATGAGGCAACCTGGTCATCCAGTTTAGACAGATGTCCACTAAACTGGGAGCAATCAGCATATACTTTCTTACTCAAGTCTCTAATTCCATGAATCCAAGGATCTCTCAAGATGTTGATGTTTCTTCCATTACCCACACTCCATCTTCCACCTTGAACTAGTAACTTCTTAGCCTCCCAAATCCCTCTCCAAACATAAGAGGGTGAACCACCAAGAGAGGCCTCGAGAATAGAAGATCTTGGAAAATACCTTGCACTGTATACTTTGTAGAATAGGCCATCTTGATTCTGCATTAGTCTCCAACTTTGTTTGGCTAACAAAGCCATATTGAAGGTTTCCAATTCCTTAAAGCCTAAACCACCAACAACTTTAGACTTACACAGCCTGTGCCAACTCATCCAATGAACTTTTCTTTTTTCATTCTTCTGGCCCCACTAAAAACTTGCCATCATGCCCTCAAGATCTAAACACAATTTGTTAGGGAGTTTAAAGCAGCTCATGACATTGGAGGGGATAGCTAGAGCCACAGCTTTAAGTAAAACCTCCCTTCCACCCTGAGAAAATAGATTGCCTTTCCAACCTTGGAGTTTCAACCAAACTTTGTGCTTGATTTCAGCCAAGATATTTTTCATATTGCTATATATGGGCAATCCCCCACAAATTCATAATATTTGTTTTAACAGTCTCATCAATGTTCTTGCTGAATACCATAACGGTTTTTTCCTGATTGATGAGTTGACCACATGCTTCTTCATAGAGTTTCAACAAACTAAGCAACCTGGGGTTTGTTTCAACATTAGCAATACAGAAAATAAGACTATCATCTGCAAATAGAATGTGGTTGAGTTTTGGAGCCCACGACATATTTGTATGCCAAGAATAGTTTTAGAAGTAGCAGCCTTTCTGAGTAAACCAGTTAATCCCTCTGTACATAGGAAAAATAAATAGTATTTTAAATACCGTACCGTACCGGCCACTGGTCCTGTACAAGTATTATACCTGTTTAGTCATACCCTAACTACCGGCCGTCTGGCCGGTATTTCGGCCTTTACTTATTCTTTTTTTCATTTCTTCAAACTGCAAAGTCATTTTTTGACTTCCAATTCAGACCAAACTATTTATAATTTATATATATATATATATATGTATTTATATATAATTTATTCATATATAGACTATTGTTTTGGAATATAATTTATATATATATAATTTATTCATATATCGACTATTTCAAAATGGTACACGAAACGGTACCGGTACCAAAATATTTCATTTCAGTGCCTTAACTGGTACGGCCTCTAGTACGGTATTCAAAACTTTGGAAATAAATAAGGAGATATGAGATCTCTTTGTATCAATCCTCTAGAAGGAATAATATGTCCAGTTGGTGAACCATTAATGAGAACTGAAAAAGTTGCATTTTGTACACAGGTCATAACTAGATTAATCAACTTTTCATGAAATCCAAGTTTATACAAAACAGTTTTAAGAAATGGCCATTCAACTCTATCATATGCTTTGCTCATGTCAAGTTTGAGGGACATGTATAAAACCCTTCTTTCCCCTCTTTTTTCTTCTTAAAAAATGAAGAACTTCATAGGCCATGAGGACATTATCTGTGATCAACCTTCCTGGTATAAAAGCTGATTTAGTTTTTGATATGATGGCAGGTAACGCTAGTTTAATCCTATTGGCAATGACTTTAGATATTAGCTTTAACATTACATAAGCTAATAAGTCTAAAGTCATTTACCTTAATAGGATGCTTTTTCTTGGGGACCATTGTGATGAAAGTGTGATTCACATCTTGAGGGAATTCACAAGAATTAAAAGCACTTAGGACAGCAGCAATTATAGAATTACCCAGTTGTAGTCAAAACTGTTGGAACAATAATGGAGCCATATCATCAGGTCCTGGTGCCTTTGAGGGGTGCATTTCCTTCAATGCTCAATCACTTCCTCATATGTATAATTCCTTATGAGTTCTACATTTATCTCCATAGTAACTTTACTCTCAATATTGTCCAACACAGGAGACATAGTTCGTGTATTTGTACTGGAAAACAAAGAGGTGAAGTGATTAATAATATGGGTATCACACTACTCGCCCTCATGCCAGCATCCTTCTTCATCCATTAGTTTCACGATACTATTCTCTCTCTCTCTTTTTTTTTTTTTTTTTTTTTTTTTGTCTTTGAGAAGCTTTAGCATGAAAAAACTTAGTGTTTTGATCCCCCTCAGTTAACCATTGTAGAGGCAAAAATTGGCTAGGATTAGATGACTAAATAATAAGGTTTATCTTATCATTATTTGATTAAATTTGGATGAATGTAAAATAAGAAATGACTTTATCTTTAACAACATTGAGTCTATCTAGAAGGTTGTAAGGTTGTTTAGATAAGTCAGTTACATGAATTTTGAATCCATAAGAGTCTGCAATTATTAAGACTCAAAGCTGAACACAGATAAGAAATTACAGTGAAGAGTTATCGTGAAATGTCAGCAACCCGTCAGGAAACATTCTCACAACTGTCTCTACCCGTCATCTGAATCCTACTGTGACTGGAACTCTTTCCAGACTTTCTATTTAAAGGGATTCGGTTTTTTATTTCAGTAAGGACTTTGAGCCACGAATTCCAGAGAAGATATTCTGAACATTTGTGAGAGAAAATTCACTTAAGAATTTTCATGGGGTTTTTCATCTCTTCTTGAGTGTGATCATGCTTTGAGTGTGAAGTAACATCGATTGGATTTCAGCCCCTAGAGTTCTAGGAGGAAAGGCAACATTTGAAGATCGCTATAGGTTCTGACTGCTACTGTGGTAGAAGACAAACGGGTCGTTTGTCTAGGCAAGTAAGAGAGTCGAATTGTAAAGGTTTTATAACTGACGATTGCTTGTAATTGTTCTTCAAATAATAAGATTAACTTTCCTGGGTTTAGCTGCCCCGTAGGGTTTTACCTTTAAAGAGTTCTTTAAAGGGTTTCCCTTGGTAACCAATCGTTGTGTCTTACAAAGTTGATTATTTATTTTAAAGTATTTGATTCGTTTTATAATCTTGATAATTGAGATCTAACCTATTTGTTCAAGAAAATTGGTAGACAATTTCGTAATCCACAGGGGTACGTTGGGAATTTTAGTTGGTATCAGAGAGGGGTTCACTCATTCGAGTGTGATCTGTGCTCTTGTAGATCATGTCGACGTCATTATACGTTCCACCATACTTTGATGGGAAAAACTATGCTTATTGGAAAGTTCGTATGAGGGCTTTTCTCAAGTCTTTGGATGAACGTGTATGGCATTCGGTTGAATAAGGATAGACTAAAGCTGAGACATCTATAGATGCTTGGATGAAAGATGAAATCAGCAATTGCAATTTGAATAGTAAAGGACTTAAAGTTATTTTCATGGCGGTATCCCCCAAAGAATTTAAAATAATCTCCATGTGTGAGATTGCCAAAGAAGTTTGAGATATTTTGGAGGTTACACATGAAGGCACAAGAATAGTAAAAAATTTGAAATTGCAGATGCTAACCTCAAAATTTGAAGAGATTAAAATGTTAGAAGACGAAAATTTTAATGATTTTTATACTAAACTGAATGATATTGTGAATTCCAGGTTTAATCTCAGCGAGAAGGTGGAAGATTCAAGAATCGTGAGGAAGATTTTGAGATCTCTACTGGAAAGATTTCGACCTAAGGTTACTTCCATTGAAGAAAGTAAGGATTTGGATACAATAAAGATTGAAGAGCTGGTCAGTTCTTTACAAACGTATGAATCATCACTTCCTCAAACAAGAAAAGATATGTCCATTGCTCTCAAAATAGTAAAAGAAGATCAAGATGATATTTTTGATGAAGAAAATTTTAAAAATGAGGATATAGATCTCATAGTAAGAAAGTTCAAAAAATTCATGTTTAATAAAAAGTCTAATGGAAAGAAAAAAAGAGGTAAAGAATTTTCTGCAAAGAAAAATTATTTTGAAAAATGGAAAAAAGAAAAATCTGATAATAATGATAAAGTAAAGTGTCATGAATGTTCTGGTTATGGTCATATAAGAATTGAATATCCAAATTTCAAGAAAAGTAAAGGAAAAGTATTGAATGTCACACTTAGCAATAGTTCAGAATCTGAAACTTTAAGTTTATCATCTGATTATGACAATACATTTGTGGCTTTTTCTACTATTGTTAATGATTTTTCTGATATTGGGATAACAAAATCTGAAAGTAATGATGATGATAGTGATTCAGAGGTTGCTCTAGTTGTGGCTGATCATGAGTTAAGTTTACAGGAAGCATACAATGATGTGTGTGAAGAAGTGATAAAATTAAAGAAACTCAACAAAAAGCTGTACAATAGATTTACTATTGTAGAGAATGAGAAAAACAATTTTTTTGAGGCATTAAAAATTTCTAGTGTTGAAGTGTCAATATTAAAAGATCAAAAGGCTGCACTAGAAAAAGACTTAAAAAAGTTTCAGGAGTGCAAACAAAAAACAGCAACACAGAAATTAGAAGAAATGTTGAGTTTTCAAAAATCTAGTTGTGATCGCACGGGTTTAAGGTATATGACTTCCCAAGGTATGGAACTTAAAGGCTCATCATCTGCTGCCACTTCATCAAAAGATATCATTTTTGTTAAAGGAGTCAAGATGAGGAAGCTCCAAAGAAAGTCGTATCTAAAAATTATGTTCCAAGAGCCTCACATGATAGATCAATGACAAAGAAACCCAACAAGGTAAGTCCAAAGGTAAGTTTATTCCTAATTGTCATTATTGTGGTGTTGTTGGTCATATAAGGCAAAATTGTTTTAACTAAAATAAAGTGAAGAAAAATGGAGGTGAAAGAAGTGTAAAAAGGAAAAGAAAAGAGTCTAGAGAATTAAGTTTGTGATATAAGTCAACAAATCAACTTTTTAAGTCTCAAACTTAGTGAACTAGCAGATTTTTGCTTTAAAAATAAAAAAAAGATTATACAAAGTGGTATTGATAAAAAGAATAGGCCAAAATTTAAAGCAAAGTGGGTGGTCAAAGAAGATGTCATGTCACATTAATTAATAGAACTACTTGCATGTTCTTGCAATCTTTATATTATTGCATTAGTCTAGGACATGCATTTTATTTTTCTGTTTTGCTTTTATATTTCAGTTTTTCAGTTTTAAATAAGAAAAAATATAATATAAAAAAAAATTTCTGGTTTGGTTCAAAGCTTTTCTTCAAAAAAAGTACATGCTTGATATGTCAAAGTTTAAGCACTTGTGTTATCACTTAATAAATTCTTGAACCTATGCATCTCTCTATTTTGTACGATTCATTTTGTGCATACTAACCCTATGGATTATCTTGGCAAAGTTCATTTTCAATGCACAGTGAGGAACTTATATGTATGCATTTTATAATTAAAGTTCACATTATTTAATGAGATGCTCATCAAAGAGGGAGTTAATGTCTTGAATTGACTAATACTAGTTGAACCTAGTACATCAATAAAGAGCTCTCATCTTGCCAAACACAAAGAGTTGATCTATATAGAAAAAGTCAGTGTTAATTCATTGTGAAAAAATACAAACACCCTATACGGATCTACCACCTTAAGTTCTTACAGAAAAAATCGTTGCTCTAATCATTATGGAAAAAGATGAGCAACAAATATGAATACAAAAAAGGGGTGTACAAACTAGTATTTGGAGGAGATGCTCATGTATCTGCCCTAACATAAAATTTGACTTTTAAGGTGAAGCAACAAACTCTTGTGAGCATTGATTAAGCTGAATTATTGCATTTTTAATGCTTTTGGAACCAATATATATTAATTCTTTCATTACTTTATCATTGGTTTTATATGGAAAAATGAATAAATCAAAATTGTGATTTTAATTGATTAAAAGTATGAATTTTTGCTCTAATTTTATCAACTGTTGATTAATATGGATTAAACTATAATTCGCTCGAGCGAAGTCAGGCAGATTCAAACGCTCGACTTCCGCTCGACAGTGGGCTCGAGCGAGTTACGGGAAAAGAGATCGCTCGAGCAGAGGCATTTGGCCGCTCGAGCTAACTCAGGCAGAGTCGAACGCTCGATGTTCGCTCGACAGGCCGCTCGAGCGAACTTAGGCAGATTCGAACGCTCGATGTTCGCTCGACACTCCGCTCGAGCGAATATCGCATTTTTACAGATCAGGATTTATTCCGCCGTCAAAGTATATATATATATATATGTTTTCTTTACATCTTAGGACGACTCTCGGCCTGGGAAAACTCGGTTTTGATTAGAGAAACACTTAGAATTCATTTTTTCCATTGATTTTCATTCAGATTCAGAGATGAGGATTCATACAATTGATCATTCACTCACACTACAGCAGATTGAAGAACTCCTTGAGGGGTCCAATTGCCACTGCAGCTCAGCCTCCTCCACCGCTTCGAATCTTCATCTCCATTCAACTGGCTTGATCTTTAAAATTCCCTACTTGCTATTTCATTTCAGTGTTGAGTTTCTGAATTATTTTGGAGAATTTTGATTTAGACGTTTGAGTAATTTATTTGTTATTCATTTAATTCATGTTATTTATTTTTATCATTTCGTTAAGCTTTCATTTTAATAGTGATTACAATTATGGTAGTTTAATTTGAGAATTTGCGTTTTGAATATAATGATGAACCCTAGAACATTGAATTTGGGGCTTTTCAATTTTCAGTGCATGTTTTGTCAATTACTTCCTAATTTAGTTTAATCCTTAATTTAGTTTTATTAATTTCTGTGTTTAATCTATTAGTCCTTTACATTCTAATCCGACAATCAAAATCTAAAAACATGAATCTAGTCCATGACTAGTACCCTTTTCCATCCATTGCACATACCATCATTTTATTTTCTCTTTGTAAAGTTTTTTACCCTTTTCAACGAGTTTGATTTTTAAGCAACTTTCCCTGAGGAGAAGATCTAGGAATTTATTCCTAATTATTACACGACATCCTCCTGCACTTGGGATAGCTTTAGTGCTACTCATTTTTGAGTGAGTCAAGTTTTTGGCGCCGTTGCCGGGGAAGGTATTTTAGCTTAAATTTAAACTCGTTATTTTTGTTATGCTCTTTGTACTGATGTTTCATGTCATGGGTGAGGGACAGTTCAAATAGGTTGCATAGAGTCACATCGAGTGTTGAGAGTAGTATACAATTTGGAGATAGATAGCTCTTCTGTCTTTTCTATTAGTGAGTCAGGTGAGGAAATTGAAATTGAACCAGAAAACATGGCTGCACCTGCACCACGCACTCTTAAGGATTATTTGCAACCCACTCGCACCACTATACCTTCATGCATTGTTTTACCTGAAAATGCATCTAATTTCTCTATTAAGCATGGCATGATGTCAGTGATACCTCAATTCCACGGGATGGATTCTGAGAGTCCTTACCAACACTTGACAGACCTTGAGTTGGCCTGCACCACTTTTATCACTAGGGCTGTTACTGATGAATTCATTAGACTTCATTTGTTTCCTTTCTCTTTAAAGGATAAAGCGAAGATTTAGTTTAATTCTTTGAGGCCTAATTCTATTTCTAGTTGGTCTGATATGCAACGAGAATTCTTACAAAAATTTTTTCCTTTTCAGAGAACTCAGTTTTTGTAAGAGCAAATCAGCCAGTTCAGTCAGAGACCTGATGAGACATTTCAGGCCAGTTGGAAAAAATTTAAAGATTTGGTGAACATTTGTCCACATCATGGTTTTGAATCTTGGAGGTTGGTGAGCTACTTTTACACTGGTCTCACTCCAGAATGCAAGCAGTTTGTTCAGACAATATGCAATGGGGAGTTCTTCAGCAAGGAACCTGATGAAGCTCTATCATTTTTTGACTACCTTGCTGAGAGTGCACAACAGTGGAACACTCGTAATGATCGAGTTCCATTAACAGTACAGCCACTGAGGGCTATTTCTGGAGGGGGTAGATATGAGCTTAAAGAAGACACCGATGTTCAGGCCCGAATAGCTACATTGACTAGAAGACTAGAGGTCATGGAAATGGAAAAAGTGAAGGCCGTGAAGGTAGTAGAGGCATGTTCTATATGTGCTGATTCAAACCATAAGACCCAAGACTGCCCAATTATACCAGTATTTCAAGAAGGTGGGTCTGAGCAGATGCAATCAGCTAACTGGGTTAATAGAGCATAGAATCAGCCTTTCTCCAACACATATAATCCGGGGTGGAGGAATCACCCAAATTTCTTATGGAGAAATGATCAGCCTGGTCGGTCCCCACCACCTCAGCAGCAGCCATTTAATCAAGGTGCTCCTCAGCACCAGTATTCGCCATATCAGAATCCTCAGAGCTATCCTTATGTAGCTTCTCCTGGATTTCAGCCTCATGTAGCTGCACAGAGTTCTCAGCCTTCATCATCTGCAAAGAAGACTCTAGATGACAGTATGGCTCAGATGGCCAATACACTTCAGCAATTCATGCAGATTCAGGCTACCACAAATAATCAGAACACTCAGGCCATAAATGAGTTAAGAGGCACTATAAATAAGATGAGCACGACTTTGAGCACCCTAGAGAAAGGGAAATTTCCAGCACAGCCTCAGCCTAATCCTCAAGTATATAGGCAGCAACAACAGCAAGTGCATAATGTCTCAGGGGATGTTATTGAGACAGCGAAGGCAGTTCTTACTTTGAGAAGTGGGAAGGAAGTTTCCCAACCAGAGATGCCTATAGACACACAGGTAGTTGGTCCTACACCTGAAGATGTAACAGAGACTGATGAAGTTGAGAAAGAACCAGAGGTAGTGAGACCAGAGCTGAAGAAGCCTGTGAGTGCAGATGTTGAGACTAGTAAGGGATACCAACCTGTGGTTCCCTATCCTCAGAGATTGGCAGCTGGCCAAAAGAACAAGTATCACACGGAGATCCAAGAGATTTTCAAGCAAGTGAAGATCAATATTCCACTCTTAGATGCCATACAACAAGTGCCTTCATATTCAAAATTTTTGAAGGACTTGTGCACAGTGAAGAGGAAGCTGAATGTGAAGAAGAAAGCTTTCCTAACGGAGCAAGTTAGTGCATTGATATTGAGCGAGACTCCTCAGAAGTTTGGAGATCCTGGCTCTCCCAACATTTCCATTATGATTGGTGAATCACGCATTGGGAGAGCTTTACTTGATTTGGGGAGTAGTATGAACTTGCTACCGTTCTCAGTATATGAGCAGTTGGGATTAGGTGAGCTGAAAAAGACCTCCATCATGCTACAACTGGCTGGCAGAACAAATTCTACTACCCAGTGGATTTTGTGGTTCTTGACATGCAGCAGCCGGTCTCCACTATTTACCAAGCTCCTGTCATCCTAGGAAGACCATTTCTAGCTACATCAAATGCATTGATCAATTGCAGAAGTGGAGTTTTGAAACTTACCTTTGGGAACATGGCACTTGAGTTGAACGTTTTCAACGCTTGCAAGATGCCAGCACATTTTGATGACACAAGTGATTTGAATGCTGTGGAGAGTTTGACACCAACAGATTTTATTTGCTCAACTTCTCCCTTCTCTGATGATGATTATATTTTTCAAACACCTGAATTTTTACTTGATGAGAAAGTTGATCATATCAATGAAGATGACTTTGATTTTTTTGATTGTTTTGCAGATTCTTCGTTACCACTTGAAGTGCAATTTGCGGGAGCAAGATGGAAACCCCAGTTTGAAGCTCTACCACCACCAGACATGCTTAAATCTTCAGAGGAAGAAGTTCCCCAGTTGGAACTGAAACCACTTCCTCAAGATTTAAAGTATGTATTTCTTGGTCCTGAAGAAGGCACTTTTCCGGTGGTGATTTCCTCAAAGCTAAATTAGAAGGATGAAGCCCAGTTGATTGAAGTATTAAGGAAGCATTGAGGCGCAATTGGTTGGACAATAGCTGACATCAAAGGCATTGATACCGCTGTATGCACCCACAGAATCCATCTTGAAGACGATGCTAGACCGGTTTGTGATGGTCAACGTAGACTCAATCCTACCATGAAGGAAGTTGTGAAAGAGGAAGTGCTTAAGCTACTCGCAGTGGGTATCATTTATCCCATCTCAGACAGTAAGTGGGTAAGTCCAACTCAAGTGGTACCAAAAAAATCTGGTTTGACTGTCATAAAAAATGATAAAAATGAGTTAATTCCAACTAGAATGGTTACTGGCTGGAGAATGTGCATTGACTATAGAAAACTTAATTCAGCCAGTAGGAAGGATCATTTTCCTTTACCATTCTTGGATCAAATTTTGGAAAGAGTAGCTGGTAATGCATATTATTGTTTCTTGGATGGCTATTCTGGTTATTATCAAATTGCTATAGCGCCTGAAGATCAGGAGAAAACCACTTTCACCTGTCCTTTTGGCACTTTTGCTTTTACTAGAATGACTTTTGGTTTGTGTAATACTCTAGCTACTTTTCAGAGATGCATGATGAGTATTTTTTCTGATATGATTGATGACATTTGTGAAATATTCATGGATGATTTCTCTGTTTTTGAAAAATCCTTTGAGAGTTGTTTGCATAATTTGGCACGTATTCTCCAGAGATGTGAGGAAAAAAATCTTTTACTTAATTGGGAGAAATGCCAATTTATGGTCACTCAAGGCATTGTATTGGGGCATATTGTTTCTTCTGAAGGTATAAAAGTTGACAAGACAAAGATTGAATTAATATCTAAACTTCCTATTCCTAGGACGATTAGGGATATTCGTTCTTTTCTTGGTCATGCTGGCTTTTACAGGCGGTTTATTCAAGGGTTTAGTTCTGTTGCAAAACATTTGTTCACTCTTTTACAAAATGATATTGAATTTGTTTGGACTAATGAGTGCCAAAAATCTTTTGATACCCTTAAGAAATCGCTTACCACTGCACCTATTGTGCAACCTCCGCAGTGGGACCTTCCATTTGAAATTATGACAGATGCTAGTGACTATGCCTTAGGAGCTGTTTTGGGGCAGCGGATGGATAATAGGCCATTTGTGATTTATTATGCTAGTAGAACCTTGAATGATGTCCAGAAAAATTATACCACTACTGAAAAAGAATTGCTTGCAGTGGTTTTTGCACTTGATAAATTTTGGACTTATATTCTTGGTTCTCCTGTTACTATTTTCACTGACCACTCTACTCTTAAGTATTTGTTGGCTAAGAAAGATGCAAAGCCATGCTTGATTCGCTGGATTCTATTACTTTAAGAGTTCAACATCAACATTAAGGACAAGAAAGAAGTTGAAAACGTGGTAGCTGACCACCTCTCTAGATTGTCATCATCTCCTTCTTCAAATGTCAGCCTTCCTCTTGATGATAGTTTCCCGGATGAGCAGCTGTTTGTGGTTGATAGAGCTCCCTGGTATGCTGACATAGTCAATTATCTGGTGACTGAGCGAATGCCTTCTGAATGGTCCACCCAAGATAAGTGTCGGTTTCTCTCTGAGGTACGATACTTTTATTTTGATGATCCATATCTTTTTAAGTATTGTTCGGACCAATTGATTCGAAGATGCATTCCTGATGATGAGTTTTCTTCGGTTTTGAGATTTTGTCATATGGGTGCATGTGGTGGTCATTTTTCAGTAAAGAAAACAGTTTCAAAAATTTTGCAAAGCGGTTTTTACTGTCCTTCCATGTTTAAAGATACTTATAATTTTTGCAAGGCTTGTGAGCCTTGTCAAAAATTGGGATCCATTAGCAAAAGAGACATGATGCCTCTTTCCCCCATTCTTACTTTAGAAATTTTTGATTGTTGAGGAATAGACTTCATGTGACCTTTTTCAGTTTCTTTTGGAAACACATATATTCTATTGGCTGTGGATTATGTTTCAAAATGGGTGGAGGCCATTGCTTGCAAAACAAATGAACATCATGTTGTCCTGAAATTTTTGCAATCTTTGTTTGCTCGTTTTGGCATGCCAAAAGTTATTATAAGTGATGGGGGTTCTCATTTTTGCAATAAACCATTTTCTACACTTGTGAAGAAATATGGTATCACACAGAATTTCTACCCCTTATCTCCCTCAAACAAATGGACAAGCTGAATTGGCAAAAAGAGAGATAAAAATTATTTTAGAGAAAACCATCAAGCCTAATAGGAAAGATTGGTCGGTTAAACTTCTTGATCCTTTGTGGGCTTATAGGACAGCTTTTAAAACAAATCTAGGGATGTCTCCTTATCGATTAGTTTATGGTAAAGCTTGTCATTTACTTGTTGATATTCAGCATCGAGCTCTTTGGACCATAAAACATGTTAACATGTCACTTAATGAAACTTCAGGGTTGAGAAAATTGCAGATCAATGAATTGGATAAAGCTCGTCGGAATGCTTATGACAACGCTCAGATTGCAAAGGAACGCATGAAAATTCTGCATGATCAGAAAATTCATCCAAAGCATTTCACATTTGACCAGGTAGTTCTTCTTTACAACTCCCGCTTGCACATTTTTCCTGGAAAGTTGAAATCCCGATGGAGTGGGCCATACATTGTGTAACAGCCCGCTAGAAATTCAATTGTGGAATTTCTATTGACTTTAGGAACCTCGTGAAGACTCTATAAGTTTTCACGAATCCACTAATCGCATAGGTTTTAGCCTGTCAACATAATTAGTTTTATCAATCACTATGGTGCCAGAAATACGTTTTTAATTATTTGAGATAGTTAGAAGTGTCAGAATACATTATGGTCTACACCACTAGGCTTAATTGAATATTTAGGATTTTTCAGTACTAAGTTTATTACGTTTATTTTTGGAGTGAATAGTAACCTCGGTAAACGTACTAAGCGCAATGTTTTCAAAATCACAGTGTGAAATGTCCAAATTAGGTTAGTGATATTTTATTTGGACACTTGGCAAGATCTTAACCACACATAATGAATAGTATTAGATATTTGGTACAAAGAGAAACCATTAGATGGAATTGTGAAGGAAATCAAGGTGTGAGATCATGACACCTAAGCAAAATACACATTTGGAAAATATCTTAAGAATAGAGATTTAAAATACACATGGAAATATTTTAGCCACCTTACTCTTCCAAGTCTACACCACATTTGGAAAATATATTGAGCTGATTTTTATAGATATTATTGGACATAATATTTTGAGATAATCTTTTATAGATATTTTGGGTCGGAGAAAATCACACTCAACTCTCAAGTCCAGCCTTATCATCTTCCTTATCTCGTCCATAAGCATCTCCAGCCATCATCCATGAACTTATCTTCATTTACACCTTCCAATAAAAGATTATCAAACACTCTCTCTCGTACAGCTTTTAGGAGTTCTTTTGCACGCCCATTTCGAAGTTGTTGTAAGTGTTTTATCATAAAGTCTCCTTCATATAAGTTGTTCCTTTTTTAGTATAGTTTACATGGATATATTATTTGCCCCATTTGAAGATCATTTGGTCAGTCAAATATTGTGTAAACTATAGAAAGGTCATTCTGGGAGATAAACTAGAGAATATGTTATAGTTTGGAGTTTATGACCAAGTTAATGGATAGATATTGGTCCGAAATTTTTTTGGAGTATTGTTAACATGTATATATGACTATTGGTTGAGGATTTTTGCATGATTAAAGGTTTTGATGAAAGATTTTCTTAGATTTAGAAACTTAGAAACTGGAAGAGGAAAAACAGTTTTTGTTTTGAGAAAGTTTAACTCTTTAGTGGTCTAAACCTATTCTAATGACTTTGATAATTTTATTGGAGGATCCTAAGCATCTTATATACATGTTATATTATTATTTTGAAGATATTTGATGTTAGTTTCAAAGATATGAAATTTTATGTAAAGAGAGATTCAGATAAGCCAAAGTGTGGATGTTCTTGGCTAAATTTATATTTTGGTTAATTTTTAACCATGTGATCTTGAATTAGAAGCTTATATATGTTTTAGGACATCTTATTAAACCATGTGATGGTTTGGTTTGAAGATCACATATTTATAAGTTATAGATCAAAAGGTTGATCAAAACAAGTTGGAAACAAAAATCAATAGAAATAGCATATGAGAATTTCGACCCTATGGAGTTTTAATAGTTGTGATTAGTTTTAAATTTTTCTAAATTGATATTTGAATTGAGGATAAAATTTACATGAGGCATGTAAATTTTGGTGACTTTTGGAGTTAGTATGCAAAATCCTTAAGTTATGGGTAAAACGGTCATTTTCCTACATGCAGAGAGTAAAATAGAAATTTTACTCTTTAAGTTAGTATTTTCCATATTTCAATTTATTAGTGATTTAGTGCTAACTTTTAGAATCACTAATTACAGTTCCTTGTGATCGCGCTTAAGGTTTTGTAAGAAACGCGGAGATCGAGGTAAGTTAGCTTTTAACTTACTAGCAGTCTACTGTGTATGTGTGCTAAGTAAAGGAACTACAGTGTATGTATGTGTGTTATCATATATGTCATGCCATGCCAAGTTATCACGTAATTTTCTATTATACAGAATTTATTCTGTCATCAATTTTTATCTGTTACATAATATATTCTGTTATGTATTACTGTACATCACAAGTACGTCATGCTAAGTATGCCATCTATTACATGTATATCAAGTCATGTAATATTCACTGTTGTAAGTATGTTGTGACGCCCCCAAATTCCGTTTGGGATCGGACGGACATTTGAAGCCTCGAGACATGCAACACAAGATTACCTGCCCCCGTTCATGACATATAAGATGCAATAATCCTAACATGCATCTAACATTATGCAATATTCGCAGCGGATAATTTTTTTCTTTAGCAATACTATGCACCAAACTGAAAATATCCCAATACTTAAAACATACTTCATACATAAAGATCCATTGAATAACTAAGATCACAGCACTATTCCAAAATAGTTATGATCCAATAGTACTGGAGATGCAACTCCATCGTACAAGTAGTAATTTAACTACTATATTAACATTAACGACGCACCGTCGTTCAGTCGACTGTGTCTAGTTGGTCAGCTCCTGATCCTCCTTCAGGTCCTGTAACAAGATCTACCATTCGGGGGGAATGGTAGTTGGGACTACCACAGTGAGATTTGATTACAAATCTCAGCAAGTTAACAAAAAACTTCCATACAGACTAATGATGCATGGATGACAGTAAAAGCATAAATGCATAATCAAATTCATAAGTAATTAAAGAATAACTTAGCGTACAACATAGCATAATTGACATAACTTAAATTGAAACATGAACTGAACTTGACTTAGCATGAACTTGCTCTGAAACTTGAATTAATATGAAAAATACATACTCCACAGTTGTTGTGGCCCCATGTATTCTACACATCATAATGTACTCAAGATGAAATGTATTTTTCATGTTAAATCAAATTTGTGTAGAATACATGGGGCCACAACAACTGTGGAGTATGTATTTTTAAATGTTAAGTCAAGTTTGTGTAAAATACATGGGGCCACAACAACTGTGGAGTATGTATTTAACTACAATTGTGATGCGTAAAATACATGGGGCCACAACAACTGTGGAGTATGTATTTTTAATGTTAAGTCAAGTTTGTGTAGAATACATGGGGCCACAACAACTGTGGAGTATGTATTTACACGTAGAATACATGGGGCCACAACAACTGTGGAGTATGTATTTTTCATATTAATTCAAGTTTCAGAGCAAGTTCATGCTAAGTCAAGTTCAGTTCATGTTTCAATTTAAGTTATGTCAATTATGCTATGTTGTACGCTAAGTTATTCTTTAATTACTTATGAATTTGATTATGCATTTATGCTTTTACTGTCATCCATGCATCATTAGTCTGTATGGAAGTTTTTTGTTAACTTGCTGAGATTTGTAATCAAATCTCACTGTGGTAGTCCCAACTACCATTCCCCCCGAATGGTAGATCTTTTTACAGGACCTGAAAGAGGATCAGGAGCTGACCAACTAGACACAGTCGACTAAACGACGGTGCGTCGTTAATGTTAATATAGTAGTTAAATTACTACTTGTACGATGGAGTTGCATCTCCAGTACTATTGGATCATAACTATTTTGGAATAGTGCTGTGATCTTAGTTATTCAATGGATCTTTATGTATGAAGTATGTTTTAAGTATTGGGATATTTTCAGTTTGGTGCATAGTATTGCTAAAGAAAAAAATTATCCGCTGCGAATATTGCATAATGTTAGATACATGTTAGAATTATTGCATCTTATATGTCATGAACGGGGGCAGGTAACCTTGTGTTGCATGTCTCGACGCTTCAAATGTCCGTCCGATCCCAAACGGAATTTAGGGGCGTCACAGGGAAATAATATTTCACAAATATTCATATTTGTGTTTCTATCTTCTGGTATATGTTTTATGTACTCCATTTTATTTCTTTCAGGGATTTTCATATATATGACATGATCCAATGACTCATATAAATATGCATTTAATCATGCATATCCAAACTCTCAGTAATCTTCAAGTTAATAAAAACCTCAAGGAGTTCTACTGGTCTAGGACTAACTTACTTCTTTATAATCACAACAATCAGTCCTCTTCCTAGGTAGTACTTCGATAATTGACCAGTTAATAACTTAAACTTGAGACTTTCTCTCTTATGATTGTCATAACTCTTTTATCCAACATAAGTTATCACTTATTCTAACTCTAAATGATTTGTTCTTAATGTTCACATAAATCCTCAAGACCAAGATTTTACTCCCCATATAATAGTCTTCAAAAGAAGATCGATCTATGTATCCTAAAGATAGTGCTTTGCCAGAAATCATTTATTAGCGGCGTGGTAATACTATTATCATAAATGAATCCTACTAAGGATAAAGCTTCTCCTAATCAAATTACTCTTCCAAGCACAATTTTTATCGTATTCTCAGAATCAAAACAATCCTCCAAATATGTGGAATACCATTCATCAATCCTACATATCTTTTCTCATATTACTAAAATGTTCTATATCTACATTGGTATGAACAATAATACTTCTAATGAACATTGTTACTCTTACCACTAGGGTAACAATTCAATTTCCAAACTGAATTCTCAAGCACCACAATTAATAGAAACAATGACTCGTTTGAATCAAACAATGTACAATTTACCAACCCCAATGACTTGACCTACTCCAAAATAACAATAATGCAATACTACCATCAATTGCAATTAGATCAACGTTAACTATGTTTACCTCAACTAATCCTTCATCCATCGGGAAATTCTGATCCTCTTGATTATTATCTCCCTTAGGATTCCGAGGTATTCTATCACGAGTCATGTGTCCCTTCTTGAAACAAACGAGTATATGTATAAAAACCACATACTAACTTTCATACCTTAAGAAATTCAAGCCTATTGACGACTAAAATTTTAAGCCTAATGTTTGGTGCATTTCCTAAGGACATGTGGATTTACTGCCCAGAGACGTATTGCTCTGATACCACCCTGTGACGCCCCTAAATTCCGTTTGGGATCGGACGGACATTTGAAGCGTCGAGACATGCAACACAAGGTTACCTGCCCCCGTTCATGACATATAAGATGCAATAATCCTAACATGCATCTAACATTATGCAATATTCGCAGCGCAATAACATTTTTTCATATTTTCGGACAAAACGTCTGTTCAAAACTGTAAATATTATTGGATAAAAAAAAAATTATCTGCTGCGAATATTGCATAATGTTAGATGCATGTTAGGATTATTGCATCTTATATGTCATGAACGGGGGCAGGTAACCTTGTGTTGCATGTCTCGACGCTTCAAATATCCGTCCGATCCCAAACGGAATTTAGGGGCGTCACATATGTCATGTTAAATATGTTGTCTATTATATGTTATGCCATGTTACGAAATGTTTTTATCTCAAGTTGGTCATGTATTTCAAGTTATGTTAAGTCAAGTTTATGTAGAATACATGGGGCCACAACAACTGTGGAGTATGTATTTAACTGCATTGTGATGTGTAGAATGCATGGGGCCACAACAACTGTGGAGTATGTATTTTTCATGTTAAGTCAAGTTTATGTAGAATACATGGGGCCACAACAACTGTGGAGTATGTATTTAACTGCATTGTGATGTGTAGAATGCATGGAGCCACAACAACTGTGGAGTATGTATTTTTCATGTTAAGTCAAGTTTCAGAACAAGTTCATGATAAGTCAAGTTTCAGATCAAGTTCATGTCAAGTCAAGTTCAGTTCATGTTTCAATTTAAGTTATGTCAATTATGCTATGTTGTATGCCAAGTTATGCTTTAATTACTTATGAATTTGATTATGCATTTATGCTTTTACTGTCATCCATGCATCATTAGCCTGTGTGGAAGTTTTTTGTTAACTTGCTGAGATTTGTAATCAAATCTCACTGTGGTAGTCCCAACTACCATTCCCCCCGAATGGTAGATCTTGTTACAGGACCTGAAGGAGAATCAGGAGCTGACCAACTAGACACAGTTGACTGAGCGACGATGCGACGTCAATGTTAATATAGTAGTTAATGTAAATTACTACTTGTACGATGGAGTTACATCTCCAGTACTTTTTGGATCATAATCATTTTGGACTAGTATTATGATCTTAGTTGTTCAATGAGTCTTTATATATCAAGTATGTGACGCCCTCAAATTCCATTTGGGATCGAACGGAAATTTGAAGCGTCGAGACATGCAACACAAGGTTACCTGCCCCCGTTCATGACATATAAGATGCAATGTTCCTAACATGCATATAACAATATGCAATATTCGCAGCGGATTTTTTTTTTTTTTTTAGCAATACTATGCACCAAATTGAAAATATCCCAAATGCTTAAAACATACTCCATACATAAAAACCTATTGAACAACTAAAATCACAACACTAGTCCAAAATAGTTATGATCTAAAAGTACTGGAGATGCAACTCCATCGTACAAGTAGTAATTTAACTACTATATTAACATTAACGACGCACCGTCGTTCAATCGACTGTGTCTAGTTGGTCAGCTCCTGATCCTCCTTCAGGTCCTGTAACAAGATCTACCATTCGAGGGGAATGGTAGTTGGGACTACCACAGTGAGATTTGATTTCAAATCTCAGCAAGTTAACAAAAAACTTCCACACATGCTAATGATGCATGGATGACAGTAAAAGCATAAATGTATAATCAAATTCATAAATAATTAAAGCATAACTTAGCGTACAACATAGCATAATTGACATAACTTAAATTGAAACATGAACTGAACTTGACTTGACATGAATTTGATCTAAAACTTGACTTAGTATGAACTTACTCTGAAACTTGAATTAACATGAAAAATACATACTCCACAGTTGTTGTGGCCCCATGTATTCTACACAAACTTGACTTAACATGAAAAATACATACTCCACAGTTGTTGTGACCCCATGTATTCTACGTGTAAATACATACTCCACAGTTGTTGTGGCCCCATGTATTCTACACATCACAATGCTGTTAAATACATACTCCATAGTTGTTGTGGCCCTATGTATTCTACACAAACTGAATGTACTCAAGATGAAACGTGACTAGAAAACTAAAGGACTGGAGCCCTAACGTAACATAACGTGATTTGAACATAACTTGAAATACATGACCAACTTGAGATAGAAACATTTCGTAACATGACATAACATATAATAGACAACATATTTAACATGACATACTTGTAATGTACAGTAATACATGACAGAATATATTATGTAACAGATAAAAATTGATGACAGAATAAATTCTGTATAATAGATAATTACGTGATAACTTGGCATGGTATGACATATATGATAACATACATACATACACTATAGTTCCTTTACTTAGCACACATACACAGTAGACTGCTAGTAAGTTAAAAACTAACTTACCTCGATCTTCGCATTTTTTATAAAACTTCAAGTGCGATCACGAGGAACTGTAATTAGTGATTCTAAAAGTTAGAACTAAATCACTAATAATTTAAAATATGGAAAATACTAACTTAAAGAGTAAAATGAAAATTTTACTCTTTACATGTGGAAAAATGACCGTTTTACCCATAACTTAAGGATTTTGCATACTAATTCCAAAAGTTTCCAAAATTTACATTCCTCATGTAAATTTTGTCCTAAACTTAAATATCAATTCAGAAAAATTTAAAACAAAACACAACTATGGAAAACACACTATGGCCGAGACATCCATAGGCCATTTCCCTTGATTTTTTTTTTTTTTTTGTTGCAATTCTTTTCAACTTCAAAACTCATGCTTAAACCAAAATTTTACAACAAACATCTTCCAATCCTAAGTTCAAAACCATACTTAAAACATCCATTTAGAAAAAGCTAATAATCAACACCAAACTTTTTTGTAAAAAGATCCAAGCACTTGAATCACAAGTTTTGACCTTAAATCAAAACATCTCCAAGAGTTTCAAAAATCAAATCTTACTTCTAACATATTCATAATATCATCTTAACATCAACCATGCTTTAAATCATCAAACCAAAGTCACCAAAATCACAAAATAACATTTGGAGTTTTTGGTTTTACACTTAGTCCAAAAACAGAAACTTTTTCCTCAACTAGTTTTGATAAATCTCTTGATCTATGACTTATAAATATATGATCTTCAAACCAAACCATCACATGGTTTAAAAAGATGTCCTAAAACATATATAAGCTTCTAATTCAAAATCACATGGTTAGAAATTAACCAAAACATAAATTTAGCCAAGAATATCCACACTTTGGCTTATTTGAATATCTCTTTGCATAAAATTTCATATCTTTGAAACTAACATCAAATATCTTCAAAATAATAATATAAGATGTATATAAGATACTTAGGATCTTCCAATAAAATTATTAAAGTCATTAGAATAGGTTTAGACCACCAAAGAGTTAAACTTTCTCAAAACAGAAACTGTTTTTCTTCTTCCAATTTCTAAGTTTCTAAATCTAAGAAAATCTTTCATCAAAACCTTTAATCATGCAAAAATCCTCAACCAATAGTCACATATACATGTTAACAATACTCCATAAAAATTTTGGACCAATATTTATCCATTAGCTTGGTCAAAAACTCCAAACTATAACATATTCTCCAGTTTATCTCCCAGAATAACCTTTCTATAGTTTACACAATATTTAACTGACCAAATGATCTTCAAATGGGGCAAATAAGATATCCATGTAAACTAGACTAAAAAAGGAACAACTTATATGAGGAGACTTTATGATAAAACACTTACAACAGCTTCAAAATGGGCGTGCAAAAGATCTCCTAAAATCTGTCCGAGAGAGAGTGTTTGATAATCTTTTATTAGAAGGTGTAATTGAAGATAAGTTCATGGGTGCTGGCTGGACACATTTGTGGACGAGATAAGGGAGGTGATAAGGCTGGAGTTGAGAGTTGAGTGTGGTTTTCTCCTACCCAAAATATCTATAAAAGATTATCTCATAATATTCTATTCAATAATATCTACAAAAAATCAACTTAAGATATTTTTATCTAATAATATCTATAAAAATCAACTCAAAATATTTTTACCCAATAATATTCACGAAAATTACCTCAAGATATTTCTTTTTATCCAATAATATCTACAGTTTTGAACAGACGTTTTGTCCGAAAATATGAAAAAATATTATTGCGCCATAAGACTTTAAATAACCCTCCGAGTCTAATGGCACAAATCATAATACATTTTGACACTTCTAACTATCTCCAATAATCAAAAATACACTTCTGATACCATAGTAAATAATAACACTAACTATGTAGTTAGATAAAAACCTATACGATTAATGGATTCGTGAAAACTTATGGGGTTTTCACGAGATTCCTAAAGTTAATAGAAATTTCACAATTGAATTTCTAGCGGCTGTTACAAAGTATGTTTTAAGCATTTGAGATATTTTCAATTTGGTGCATAGTATTGCTAAAGAAATAATTTATCCGCTGTGAATATTGCATAATGTTAGATGCATGTTAGGAACATTGCATCTTATATGTCATGAACGGGGGCAGGTAACCTTGTGTTACATGTCTTGACACTTCAAATGTCCGTCCAATCCCAAACGGAATTTGGGGGCGTCACACATTGTAAAGACCGTTCATCCTCATGATGCGGTAGACATTGTCAATCCGAAGAATGGTAATAGCTTCACTGTCAACGGACAATGTCTAAAGTCATTTCTGAAGGTCTTTGATCCACATGAAGAGATCTTGCTTGTGCAAGACCCCAGGGAAGTGTTTTGATTTGCTTCTCATTCTTTACAGTTTTCTTTACTTGTTTTGTTTTTATTTGTTCTTTTGCTTTGATTTTATATTTCATGTTGATTGTTTGTTTTGCTTGCTTAGTTCTGTGTACTTTCTTTTCTTTCGTTCGACTCATTGAGGACTATGTCTCTCACTAGTTGGGGGGTAGTATGTGTGCACAGTTTTTAAATAAATAAATAAATAAATAAGATTTGTGAAATTTGAGCATCTTGGTGGAGTAGTTGAGTGGGATCATTTGTGAAGATTTATTTTCAAGCTTAAACATAGAGCATGATTTTTGATGCATCATATTTTGTTGATATGTGGCTTGAAACACCGGGATGTTATGCTTATTGAGATGAAACTTGATAAAATTTTTGTAGAACGAAAGGCAAATTTTGAAGGACATTTTGCACATGCTTACACTTGCAGTGTTCCTTATTTACCATTCATTAATTTAACACTAGAGAAGTAAACTGCAGGACTACCGAGCCATGCCAAAAAGAAAAAAAGAAAAAAAGAAAAAAAAAGAGAGAAAAAAGAAAGAAAAGAAAAAAGGATTTGAAAAGAAAAGAAGAAAAAGAAAAAAAAAAGAGAGAAAAGGAATAAAGGCAACTTAGTGAACTTTCCTAAGTAAAAAGGGCTAGAAACAGTTACCCAAGACTTTGGGGGTTGAGTGTCCAACCTTTAAAAACAGAGCTGGCGTGAAAACTACTAGACCCTTGGGCTTTGAGGTAGTTAGAATCAGCAATGATTAATCTTAAGGTTGAAAAATCCTATGGCAAATCATGGCTAGTAATGAGGAACACACAACCGGTCTAGCTCCACACACACATTTGAGTTCTGAGACATTTGCCTTAATTCTATGTGAAAGATTGTTGAGATAGTCTTGGTGGGTATAACCCTTGGGGGTTGAGTAGTAACATGTCACTTTTGTGAGAATTCAGAATAGTGTTTAATTGTTTTTGTTTGAATTTCGATCTTTATGCAATATTCATCTAAATTAATTTTCACTATTTTGCTCAAGGATTAGCAAAATGCTAGTTGGGGGGTGTGATTGAGCTGAATTATTGCATTTTTAATGTGACGCCCCCAAATCCCCACGCCCGAACACGGGGAAATCGAGACGTCCGGATGGTGACAACCCGGACCACCATCCTAACGACGTGTGCCAAGTGTGTGCAAGAGCGACAAAGTGCACAAGACAAACGCAGCGAGAAGCAAGTCAATAATTAAGTACCAGAATTTTTCTTAATGTAATGCAAACTGTTTAAAACATACTTAAATAAAATATTACAAGAAACACAAATACAAGTTTGAAAACAGATAAAAAGCACAGCATCAGCAACCCGGCGGAGCCGCATCCTCGGGCTCAGCCTCCTCCTCCTCTTCCTCGATCTCTGCACCAAAAGCTACGGAACCAAGAAAGGTTCCGCAGGTAAGTATGACCCAAACACTACCAGATGAAAATACATACAACCCAAACAACAAGAAAACAAGATCAAACAAACACACGCCCCGCTACACATATATTTTAACACGCACGCCAAAACCCAAAAGGCCCACCAACCTCCATAAAGCCACACCTCGCCATTATCCCAGATAATGGCCCAAACCACCATTTTTCCCAGAAAATGGATCATAACTGAAAAACCATACCACAACCCGCTCCGTATGCACCATGATCTCCCCTAGGGATCATCCGCACACCCTGGCTCAGTGCCACACCGTAGAGAACGGCTACGCGTGCGACACCTAAATGAGCGATGCCCAGACTCGTGCCATGCACGTACCGGTCCGGGCCATCCTCTAGCCCTCGCCAGCGAAGGGCCACGGGATCGGTGAATAGAGCGATGCCTGGACTCGTGCTCAGCACGTACCGGGCCAGACCCATCCTCTAATTTCCGCTCCCGGAGTCAGTGAGTAGAGCGATGCCTGGACTCGTGCTCAGCACGTACCGGGCCAGACCCATCCTCTAATACTACTCCGTCATCGCGCAGGGCCTCAGAATCGGTGAATAGAGCGATGCCTGGACTCGTGCTCAGCACGTACCGGGCCAGACCCATCCTCTAGTACCGAACTCGTCAGCGCCCAGACGACTACTCAGGGGATGTCACTCAGTATTGACCGCTCCCGAGTGACCAGAGGAGCTCCACCGTGATAATAACCCATCACGGCTTGGGCTCGTGAGACACACGCACCCAAACGCCAAAACGCCGATAAACATGATGCACATGCACGCGATATGCAACGCACACAAATAAAATGCAACGCACACCACACGGCCCAATCGAAACAACCAATAACAACCAACCAAACAAACACTCCGTCCTCAATCCATCCGACCCCCGAAACTCCTCGGACTCAGTCCGGAATCAACAACCAACAACAAACAATTAAATAAATAAGTAACTAAATAAATAAATCAATTGAATGAGCAATATATATTAAAATCTGAAAATAGGGTTTGGAAAATACTTACAGCGCTATACGGTATTTTTAGAAAGCTCGCGGCGTTGCTAACGGCGGAAAAACAGCAACGTCACAGTGAAAATTCACTGTGGCCGTGGGTCCGAAAAACCCACTTTTGAACGGGGACAAAGTAGGACACGAGATTGATAGGGAATGGTCTAGAGGTGGTTGTGAAGCTAAAGGAAGCGACGGACGGCCGTGGGTGGCGGCGGAATGGCCGAAAATGGCCGAAAATGGCAAATTGGAAAACAAGCTCGTGGGAGCTGCTCCGGTGGTCGATGGAGGCCGGAAATGGGTGGGTTAGGACGGCAAGAGGTCGGTGATGAAGTGGTGAAGAAATGGTGGCCGGAGGTGGAGCGACGGCGGCGGATCGGAGTGAAATCCGTGCGCCCTATGGAAGCTTTTTCCGGCCAAATGGCCGGCCGGTTGGGGGTGGTTTTCGGTGGGGAGGTGCACCGGAGGGAGGGGAAGAAAATGGGACCGGTGGGAGGTCGGGAGGTGGCCGGACGGCGCTGGGCCGGAGGAGAGAGAGAGACGACGCGGGAGAGGGAGGGAAGAGAGAGAGAGCACGGGGGGGGGAGCCGATCGGGGAGAGAGAAAGGGAGGGAAAAAAAAAGAAAAGAAAAAAAAGAAAAAAGAAGAAAGAAAAAAAAAAGGAAAAAGAAAAAGAAAAAAGAGAGGAAAAAGGGAAAAGATGTAGGGAAAAGATGAGGTCCAAACCTCATTCCGGAAAGCAAAACTAACCCGTCAAAAAGATTAAAAAAACACAAAACAACTAAATAAAACACAACACCAAATAAAATAAATTAATTTAAAAACCAACTTTAAAAACGCAAATAAATTAAAATAAATAGCTAATATATTAAGTAAAATAAAAACAATTATTTCAGCGAAAATACACTCAAAAACGGGTCATCACATCCTCCCCTCCTTAAAAACAATTTCGTCCTCGAAATTGCAAGATCACCACCAACTTAAACCAAGCCACACAAACGCACATGAACCAACTGAGACCAAGATTAAAATACATACCTTCATCATTCAAACAAATATGGATACTGCTCCCTCATGTCTGCCACTCGCTCCCAAGAGAAGTCTTGTGCTAACGGATCTCCCCAAGCCACTTTAACCAACGGTA
This sequence comes from Carya illinoinensis, assembly GCF_018687715.1. NCBI lineage: Eukaryota > Viridiplantae > Streptophyta > Magnoliopsida > Fagales > Juglandaceae > Carya > Carya illinoinensis. The sequence goes on from NC_056755.1 coordinate 41,347,956, forward strand.
TCGTCTTGGACCTCAATTGTTGCTCCTTCCAATCCAAAATCTGCGACGGAACAACTTCATAAGTGAGATCCGGTTGCAACTGAATACTTGCTGGGTCGACGAAGCGTGGCTCTTGCTGTCCAAAGCTTTTCTTCAGGGATGATACGTGGAAGACATCATGAACATCCCCAAAATAATCTGGCAAAGCAACTCTGTAGGCGACGGACCCTACTCTCTCCAGAATCTGAAAAGGGCCGACATACCTTGGATCTAGCTTCCTCTTTTTACCAAAACGCTTGACACCTCTCATGGGAGAGACTTTAAGATAAACCCAATCACCAACTTCAAATGACAATTCTCTCCTCCTGGTATCAGCGTAGCTTTTCTGGCGACTCTGAGCTGCCGCCATTTTATCTCTGATGATCCGGACTTGGCTTTGCATCTCTTGAATTATTTCGGGTCCAATCACCCTACTCTCCCCAACTTCATCCCAACACAAGGGCGACCTGCACTTTCTCCCATAAAGAGCTTCATAGGGAGCCATCTGAATGGTCGCATGGAAGCTGTTATTGTAGGCAAACTCAATGAGCGGCAAATGATTTTCCCAACTCCCTTGGAATTCCATGACACACGCTCGCAGCATGTCTTCCAAAGTCTGAATGGTGCGTTCTGACTGGCCGTCTGTCTGCGGGTGATAGGCAGTACTGAACTTCAATTTAGTACCCAAAGCTGCCTGTAAACTCTTCCAGAACTGCGATGTGAACCTCGGGTCCCGATCCGACACTATACTCTTTGGTATGCCGTGTAGCCGCACTATCTCCTTGACATACAAACGGGTTAACTTACCCAAAGAGTCGGTGTTATTAACGGGCAGAAAATGAGCACTCTTCGTTAATCGGTCCACAATCACCCAAACAGAATTCTTCCCACTAGGCGTTCTCGGCAAACCCACAACAAAGTCCATCGTGATGTCATCCCATTTCCACTCAGGAATAGGGAGGGGTTGGAGCACACTTGCAGGTCTCTGATGTTCGGCCTTTACCTGTCGGCATGTGTGGCATTTTTCAACATGTAAGGCGATGTCCTTCTTCATTCCATCCCACCAGTAATTCTTCTTCAAGTCCCGATACATTTTTGTACTGCCTGGATGAACAGAATAAGGGGCCGCATGAGCCTCCGCCATGATCCGCTCTTTGAAATCTGAGTCCTTTGGAATCACTCTGCGATCTCGGAACCGTAAAATCCCATCACTATCCAAGCTATAGTGCAACGGCCCTCGAGACTTTCGAACTCTTTTCCTGATGTTCAGCAGCTTCGAATCCTTTCTTTGGAGAGCTTTCAATTCTTCAAAATCGGTTACCCGAATATCAAGAACTGATGATAAAATCTCCACTTGCTGCGAACTCTCTAGTAGGAGCCTTCTCATCCCACAAAGTAACGAATCCACTTCCGACGGCTCAGCTTCGTCTTCCAAATGTGACTTCCGGCTCAAAGCATCAGCAACTATATTAGCCTTTCCTGGATGGTACTTGATCTCACACTGATAGTCACTGATTAGCTCCAGCCACCGCCTTTGCCTCATATTCAAATTTTTCTGGGAAAACAAATGCTTCAAACTCTTATGATCAGTAAATACCTCACAAGCTTCCCCATACAAGAAATGCCGCCAGATCTTGAGTGCAAAAACAATCGCAGCCAATTCTAGATCGTGCGTCGGGTAATTCTTTTCATGGTCCTTAAGCTGACGAGATGCATAGGCTACAACCCGTCCTTCCTGCATAAGGACACAACCCAACCCAAACTTGGACGCATCGCTGAAGACTACGAAAGGCTTATGCGATTCAGGGAGTGCTAACACTGGTGCCGTCGTCAACCTGTTCTTTAATTCCTGGAAGCTTCTCTCACATTTATCTGACCATACAAATTCTGTATTCTTCCGAGTCAAGGCTGTGAGAGGTCCGGATAGGCGAGCAAAACCTTCTACAAATCTTCGATAATAACCGGCGAGCCCCAAGAAACTCCTGATCTCCCGTACTGTAGTCGGGCGTGGCCATGACAAAATGGCTTCTATTTTACTAGGATCAACTGCCACCCCGCCCCTGGAAATTACATGCCCGAGAAATTTAACTTCTTCCAACCAGAACTCACACTTGCTAAGCTTGGCATAAAGCCGGTGTTCTCTCAATCTTTCAAGTACCAGACTAAGATGATACACATGCTCTTCAACATCTCGAGAATAAATCAGTATATCATCAATAAATACCACCACAAAAGAATCCAGATAAGGTTGGAACACCCGATTCATTAAATCCATGAAAGCAGCAGGAGCATTAGCTAGCCCAAACGGCATCACCTTAAATTCATAGTGTCCATACCTCGACCTGAAGGCAGTTTTAGGCACATCCTGCTCTCTGATTCTCAGCTGGTAGTATCCCGACCTCAGATCAATTTTAGAGAACACGGCTGCTCCCTGAAGCTGGTCAAATAAATCATCTATCCGCGGGAGAGGATATTTATTTTTGATGGTCACCTTGTTCAACTCCCGATAGTCAATGCACATACGAAGAGTTCCATCTTTCTTTTTAACAAATAAAACTGGGGCACCCCACGGCGACGTACTAGGCTGAATAAATCCCTTCTCTACTAATTCTTGCAACTGAGTCTTCAACTCTTTCAATTCAGCCGGTGCCATGCGGTAAGGAGCCTTATGCACAGGAGCCGCTCCAGGTTCCAAATCTATAACAAACTCCATCTCTCGCACGGGGGTAGTCCGGGCAAATCATCCACAAACACATCGGGGAACTCTTCCACAACTGGAATGTCTGCCAAGGACTTCTTCTCAGACGGCGTGGATACCATCTGGACCAAGAATGCATCCGCTCCCCATGCAATTTCTCTTCTTGCCTGTATCGCCGATATAATCATCGGTTTTTCTTTCAATTTACTCCCCGCGAATTCCAGACAATCACCATCCGGAAGCTGAAAGCTAACTGTTCGACTTCTGCAATTAATAGTCGCAGAATATCGGTATAGCCAATCCATCCCGAGGATGATATCAAAACCCAACAGCTTGAACACTACCAGATCAGCATCCAAAAACCTTCCCTCAAAATTTAACGGGCATCCCAAAGCAACTTTGGAACACCACACCCTCTCACCATCGGGTAGGGCCACTACCATAGCCTTCGGCAACGGTTCCGTGACCAAGTTACACACCCGAGCAAACGTGGAAGACACAAAGGATTGTGAAGCACCGGAATCAAACAAGGTACAAGCATAAAACTCATACAAACGAACTCTTCCTGAACCAAACACACAACCCATGAAATCCAAAAAACAAAGAAAGAGCCAAATGCACCAAAAATTAAATCCAACTTAAAATTAATTTAATCCATACCTGTGATTACTCCAGCATCATGGGTCGCTGGTGCCTCATCATCTACCTCTCCGGGTGTGACAGCATAAACCCGGGCTTGCACTGGTTGTCTCGGGTTGGTTCTTCCACCGCGCCTACCTCCACGGTTCCCTTGAACCATTCTTGGACATTCTCGGGAAAAGTGGCCCGGCTGGCCACAAGTAAAACATCGAGCTCCACCAGAAGAGCACTCGCCCGCATGAGCTCTATTGCAAATTCCACATACAGGTACACGTCCTCCAATGCGAACACTTGAGGATGCTTGCGATCGAGTCCCGGACCGCTGAACAAACTTCTGGGGCGAACCCGAGCTACTTCCTTCACCAGAAAAACTCCGCCTCTTTTGTCCTGGAGGGGAGCCCATACCCAGATTATTTTCCCGCTCTATAAGGGTGGCCACATCCACTAACTCCTGAAAAGTGGATATCCGGTGGCTGACCACCAAACGGCGTATATCAGGGCGTAGTCCCTCCTGGAAATGCTCTGCTCGCAACTCCTCAGTGGCAACAAGATGAGGAGCGAATTGCTCAAGTTCTATGAACCTCCGGGCGTATTGTTCCACTGTTGCGCCCCCTTGGATCAAATTAGAGAATTCTCTTGCCTTTTGTTTTCTTACCGAGGCGGGAAAGAAGCGGTCATTGAACCCCTTCTTGAAACGCTGCCAGGTCACTGCAACGAAAGATCCCAACTCAGCTTCCAGCATCACCCTCCTGGTATCCCACCAATCAGAGGCGATACCCTGCAAAAGATAGCTGGCGTAGAGTACTTGCTGAGCTTCAGTACATCCACACACCTCAAAGGTTTTCTCCAGGTCTCTGATCCATCTTCCAGCCTGAAAAGGATCCTCATTTCCAGTGAAGTGTGGAGTCCGATGCGCTAGGAAGCGCTCATAGGTGCATCCGGCTTGCACCATGCTACTTGACCCACCCGGATACATCCAAGGCCCTCCCTGATATGGCCAAGGACCTCCTGGTTGTGGCCAAAACACTCCCTGTGGCGGACAAGGCCCTCTGGGTGGTGGACAAGGCCCTCCTTGTGGTGGCCAAGGACCTCCTTGTGGTGGCCAAGGCCCTGTCTGTTGTGGCCTAATATTCTGTTGCATAAACTCCGTCATCTGCCTTATTGCCTCGGCTATGGAGTCATCTCTGGAGGTATTGTCCTGTGGTTCCTGAGTATTTTTCCTTGGTCTTCCTGGTCTTCCCATTTCCTGTCACAACACCACACTTGACACTCCTTTAAGAAAACAGATAAAACCATCACAAAACCAACATAAACAAAAACAACACAACACATCAAGAAACAAAAGAAACCGGCATGTTAAAACATAACTAAATAAATAAAAACAAGCAAACAAGCTCAAACAAATAAACAAAGGAAACAACTATACTTAACATAATTTTTAAAACAAAACTTTAAAACATTCTGGTACTACCTACGGGACATGTGGTTTTACCCAGAGCCAAACCGCTCTGATACCACCTGTGACGCCCCCAAATCCCCACGCCCGAACACGGGGAAATCGAGACGTCTGGATGGTGACAACCCGGACCACCATCCTAACGACGTGTGCCAAGTGTGTGCAAGAGCGACAAAGTGCACAAGACAAACGCAGCGAGAAGCAAGTCAATAATTAAGTACCAGAATTTTTCTTAATGTAATGCAAACTGTTTAAAACATACTTAAATAAAATATTAAAAGAAACACAAATACAAGTTTGAAAACAGATAAAAAGCACAGCATCAGCAACCCGGCGGAGCCGCATCCTCGGGCTCAGCCTCCTCCTCCTCTTCCTCGATCTCTGCACCAAAAGCTACGGAACCAAGAAAGGTTCCGCAGGTAAGTATGACCCAAACACTACCAGATGAAAATACATACAACCCAAACAACAAGAAAACAAGATCAAACAAACACACGCCCCGCTACACATATATTTTAACACGCACGCCAAAACCCAAAAGGCCCACCAACCTCCATAAAGCCACACCTCGCCATTATCCCAGATAATGGCCCAAACCACCATTTTTCCCAGAAAATGGATCATAACTGAAAAACCATACCACAACCCGCTCCGTATGCACCATGATCTCCCCTAGGGATCATCCGCACACCCTGGCTCAGTGCCACACCGTAGAGAACGGCTACGCGTGCGACACCTAAACGAGCGATGCCCAGACTCGTGCCATGCACGTACCGGTCCGGGCCATCCTCTAGCCCTCGCCAGCGAAGGGCCATGGGATCGGTGAATAGAGCGATGCCTGGACTCGTGCTCAGCACGTACCGGGCCAGACCCATCCTCTAATTTCCGCTCCCGGAGTCAGTGAGTAGAGCGATGCCTGGACTCGTGCTCAGCACGTACCGGGCCAGACCCATCCTCTAATACTACTCCGTCATCGCGCAGGGCCTCAGAATCGGTGAATAGAGCGATGCCTGGACTCGTGCTCAGCACGTACCGGGCCAGACCCATCCTCTAGTACCGAACTCGTCAGCGCCCAGACGACTACTCAGGGGATGTCACTCAGTATTGACCGCTCCCGAGTGACCAGAGGAGCTCCACCGTGATAATAACCCATCACGGCTTGGGCTCGTGAGACACACGCACCCAAACGCCAAAACGCCGATAAACATGATGCACATGCACGCGATATGCAACGCACACAAATAAAATGCAACGCACACCACACGGCCCAATCGAAACAACCAATAACAACCAACCAAACAAACACTCCGTCCTCAATCCATCCGACCCCCGAAACTCCTCGGACTCAGTCCGGAATCAACAACCAACAACAAACAATTAAATAAATAAGTAACTAAATAAATAAATCAATTGAATGAGCAATATATATTAAAATCTGAAAATAGGGTTTGGAAAATACTTACAGCGCTATACGGTATTTTTAGAAAGCTCGCGGCGTTGCTAACGGCGGAAAAACAGCAACGTCACAGTGAAAATTCACTGTGGCCGTGGGTCCGAAAAACCCACTTTTGAACGGGGACAAACTAGGACACGAGATTGATAGGGAATGGTCTAGAGGTGGTTGTGAAGCTAAAGGAAGCGACGGACGGCCGTGGGTGGCGGCGGAATGGCCGGAAATGGCCGAAAATGGCAAATCGGAAAACAAGCTCGTGGGAGCTGCTCCGGTGGTCGATGGAGGCCGGAAATGGGTGGGTTAGGACGGCAAGAGGTCGGTGATGAAGTGGTGAAGAAATGGTGGCCGGAGGTGGAGCGACGGCGGCGGATCGGAGTGAAATCCGTGCGCCCTATGGAAGCTTTTTCCGGCCAAATGGCCGGCCGGTTGGGGGTGGTTTTCGGTGGGGAGGTGCACCGGAGGGAGGGGAAGAAAATGGGACCGGTGGGAGGTCGGGAGGTGGCCGGACGGCGCTGGGCCGGAGGAGAGAGAGAGACGACGCGGGAGAGGGAGGGAAGAGAGAGAGAGCACGGGGGGGGAGCCGATCGGGGAGAGAGAAAGGGAGGGAAAAAAAAAGAAAAGAAAAAAAAGAAAAAAAGAAGAAAGAAAAAAAAAAGGAAAAAGAAAAAGAAAAAAGAGAGGAAAAAGGGAAAAGATGTAGGGAAAAGATGAGGTCCAAACCTCATTCCGGAAAGCAAAACTAACCCGTCAAAAAGATTAAAAAAACACAAAACAACTAAATAAAACACAACACCAAATAAAATAAATTAATTTAAAAACCAACTTTAAAAACGCAAATAAATTAAAATAAATAGCTAATATATTAAGTAAAATAAAAACAATTATTTCAGCGAAAATACACTCAAAAACGGGTCATCACATTTAATGCTTTTGGAACCAATATATATTAATTCTTTCATTACTTTATCATTGGTTTTATATGGAAAAATGAATAAATCAAAGTTGTGATTTTAATTGATTAAAAACATGAATTTCTGCTCTAATTTTATCAACTGTTGATTAATATGGATTAAGGTATAATTCGCTTGAGAGGCGGCTTCTGGCCGCTCGAGCGAAGTCAGGCAGATTCAAACGCTCGACTTCCGCTCGACAGTGGGCTCGAGCGAGTTGCGGGAAAAGAGATCGCTCGAGCGGAGGCATTTGGCAGCTCGAGCGAATTCAGGCAGAGTCGAACGCTCGATGTTCCTCGACAGGCCGCTCGAGCGAACTTAGGCAGAGTCGAATGCTCGATGTTCGCTCGACACTCCGCTCGAGCGAATATCGCATTTTTACAGATCAAGATTTATTCTGCCGTCAGAGTATATATATATGTTTTCTTTACATCTTAGGACGACTTTCGGCATGGGAAAACTCGGTTTTGATTAGAAAAACACTTAGAATTCATTTTTTCCATTGATTTTCATTCAGATTCGGAGAGGAGGATTCATACAATTGATCATTCACTCACACTACAACAGATTGAAGAACTCCTTGAAGGGTCCAATTGCCACTGCAGCTCAGCCTCCTCCACCGCTTCGAATCTTCATCTCCATTCAACTGGCTTGATCTTTTAAATTCCCTACTTGCTATTTCATTTCAGTTTTGAGTTTCTGAATTATTTTGGAGAATTTTGATTTAGACGTTTGAGTAATTTATTTGTTATTCATTTAATTCATGTTATTTATTTTTATCGTTTTGTTAAGCTTTCATTTTAATAGTGATTACAATTATGGTAGTTTAATTTGAGAATTTGCGTTTTGAATATAATGATGAACCCTAGAACATTGAATTTGGGGCTTTTCAATTTTCAGTGCATGTTTTGTCAATTACTTCCTAATTTAGTTTAATCCTTAATTTAGTTTTATTAATTTCTGTGTTTAATCTATTAGTCCTTTACATTCTAATCCGACAATCAAAATCTAAAAACATGAATCTAGTCCAAGACTAGTACCCTTTTCCATCCATTGCACATACCATCATTTTATTTTCTCTTTGTGAAGTTTTTCACCCTTTTCAACGAGTTTGATTTTTAAGCAACTTTCCCTGAGGAGACGATCTAGGAATTTATTCCTAATTATTACACGACATCCTCCTGCACTTGGGATAGCTTTAGTGCTACTCATTTTTTAGTGAGTCAAGCATCTATAAGAAGCAATCATTCATGAATAAAGGTATTAAAAATATATTGAAGAAAGGAGTTCATAAAAATGCTATGGTATAAGTATACTCACTCACACAATCGCATGAACTCTGACATTGATGATCTTATGAGGAGTGAACATCCATAGTGATTGTTGCAAATAAGAGGGTGTACTATATTGAATTTGTTTTGGTGAGTTATATTATGTTTGAACTAAGATGCATCTAGGCATGTTACTTGCCCTATTGCGTATTTATATATTTATATAAAAAAAAGTTTAAATTTTTTGTTATTTTTATTTTTTTTTTCTAATCTCTATTTATTCTGGTTTCTATAAAATAAACACAAAAAAAAAAATATATAAAAAAAAAAATTGGTCAGTTTGGGGTATTGGATAAGTTTGGAAATTGTATTATGAAACAATGGCATAAGTCCCAGTGGGACTTTATGGCTTAACACGTGCATGGGAGTTCAAAGCCTTAAAGGCTTAAAGGCTATCTTTGTTGCCTCTCTCATTTACTCCCAACCCCCGAAACATAAGTCTTCTCTATACCCACTTTCACAGCCTCTTGGCTCCTTCACGCAAGCCTCATTTCATGGTGCCCCTTTCATTTTCCTCTCTTCATTTTCCATCATCAAGGTAAGTATACTCGAATTCACTGATTTTTTGTTTCTTTTTTTCAGTTTTATGTTTCGGCATGTGGATAGATGAAGTATGTGTGGAGGGTTTTTGATTTTAAGAAGTATTGGACTGTTTTGTTTAGCTGAGCTGCATGTAAACGGGTTGTATTTTTGTGGTTTTATATCTACTCTATACATGTATTGAGGATAAGTTTGTGTAGCTCACGGGATTATGGCCTTTGTTTTCTCACGGATGCACACCAAGTGTTTGTGATAATTCCTAACTCATCTCAGATCCTTTATTTTTGGCTATTTATAGTGGTTCTCTTATACATATGGCAAGCCCATAAGCGTGAGTAGAACATATATGTATTTTGAAAAAATAAGGGATTCTAATATCAACCGATTCTCACACCTTGATTTTGGCTATTTCTTTTCTGACTTGGTTGAAGTGTTGATCCAGATGAGGTTCAAAGAAAGGGAAAAGTGAAAGAAGTTTACTCCTCCTGTGCCATTTGAGAACTCTTCAAGTGAGAATGAACCGATACTAGAACCTGTGCAGTTAGAAGTTTCAGTGAGGATGAACCGATACTAGAAACTGTGCAGTTAGGAGAAATTTCAGATGCATTTAATCCATGAAAAGTTGAGACACATGGAATTTTTTTTTATCATGACACACCTAAGTGGTATTTATTCTCTTATGGTTATTGTCAGATTAGTGACAAAAAGGGGGAGTGTTGAAAGTGCAAATTAAAATATGTTGAAATATTTAGGTGTTGTGAAATTGAGGGGAAGTTTAATGAATTTACTGAAACGAATTTATTGAGGGGGAGTTGAATGATATTGAGGGGGAGAATGTTTTTATTCTTGATTATTTGCTTGGAATTTCTACTCAGTTTCTTCATTTGTTGTTTGTGCTTTTGACAGGTTTTATATTACATTTATCAAATTGGTTTTGTCACCAATCTGCCAAAGGGTAGATTGTAGATGCAAAAATTAGTTAGGATTAGATGACTAAATGTTAAGGTATATCTTATCATTATTTGATTAAATTTGGATGAATGTAAAATAAGAGATGACTTTATCTTTAACAACATTGAGTCTATCTAGAAGGTTATAAGGTTATTTAGATAAGTCAGTTACATGAATTTCGAATCCATAAGAGTCTGCAATTATCAAGACCCTAAGCTGAACACAGATAAGAAACTACAGTGAAGAGTTATAGCGAAATGTCAGCAACCCGTCAGGAAACATTCTCGCAACTGTCTCTACCCGTTAGCAGAATCCTATTGTGACTGGAACTCTTTCCAGACTTTCTATTTAAAGGGATTTGGTTTTGTATCTCAGTAAGGACTTTGAGCCACGAATTCCAGAGAGAATATTCTGAACATTTGTGAGAGAAAATTCACTTAAGAATTTTCATGGGGTTTTTCATCTATTCTTGAGTGTGATCATGCTTTGACTGTGAAGTAACATCGATTGGATTTCAGCCCCTAGAGTTTTAGGAGGAAAGGCAACATTTGAAGATCGCCAGAGGTTCTGGCTGCTACTGCGGTAGAATACAAACGAGTCGTTTGTCTAGGAAAGTAAGGGAGTCAAATTGCAAAGGTTTTATAATTGATGATTATTTGTAATTGTTCTTCAAAAAATAAGATTGACTTTCTTGAGTTTGATTGCCACATAGGGTTTTACCTTTAAAGAGTTCTTTAAAGGGTTTCCCTTCGTAACCAATCGTTGTGTCTTACAAAGTTGATTATTTATTTTAAAGTATTTGATTCGTTTTATAATCTTGATAATTGAGATCTAACCTATTTGTTCAAGAAAATTGGTAGACAATTTCGTGGTCCACAGGGGTACGTTGGGAATTTCAACCATAGTGCTTTGGATCTCTGTTTCCACATCATTTCTTCCCTTCCTAGCCATTTTTGGGCTTCCTCTGATGCTACACTTACTTCCTCATAATTAATCTCTACAGGATCCTTCTGCTGCAATACCTATAAATTCTGTCTTGCTTGCTGCAGATTAAACTGGACTTTACCAAACTTTGCTTTGTTCCATCTTTGTAGTTTGGACGCACACCCAGCAATATTAGACATGATATCCTGCAAACATGTTTGATTACTTTGCTGGTTCAAGGTATTTTGAATAATCTGTGTGCAATCTTCTTCCACTACCCACATAGCCTCAAACCTAAAAGGTTTAGGCCTTCTTTTTCTCAAGTGAGCACCCATTACATCCAACCCGAGTGGTAAATGGTTAGAGTAAGAAGAAAATCCATGGAAGATAGTAGCTCTTTCAAACATATTGCACCAACATAGATTTCCCATAAACCTATCCAATCTTTCTAAGACCACAGTTGAGTTGTCTCTTTTATTGCACCATGTGTATCTAGGCCCTCGAAAGCCAAGATCCTTTAGTTCACACGTAGAAATAACATTACGAAATTCCAACATTTGCTGTTCAGGCCTTACCCCTCCTCCTCATTTTTCCTACTATGTCAAAATCTCATTAAAGTATCCAAATATAAGCCAAGGTTCAAAACAACCTCTATTCAATTTTTTGATTAGATTCCATGTTTCCACTCGACGAGAAGCCTCTAGTTGAACATAAATCCCTGAGAGAAACCATTTTTTAGAGTCTTCCACTACACAGGCATCAATATGAGATGGGAAATAGCTAAGAACTTCTAACTATACCTCATTCTTCCACAAAAGTGCCAGACCTCCACTATGTCATGTAGCATCAACTGTCAAACAATTAGCAAAATCTAGCTTTACTCTACACAACTTCATTTTAGCAGCTCTATGTTTTGTTTCAGCTCCAAGTGTAGAAACAAAACTGTGGGATCTTCTCTTCTGACTAAGTCAGCGCATCACCCAGAGAAGATTCCTCTACCACAATGGCTTCATTTTCTTGTTAAGTTAAAGACAGACAAGCACACAAAGTTTCAAGGCTCAGATCCATGTTGTTAATAGCATGTACTAGGAGAATAAACCACGACAACGCAAAAGTTTAGAACTATATCCTGTACTCGACAAGAAAACAAATCCCTACTTCAAGGAACCTCGTTAGAGAAACCACTACTAAGCCGAAGCCAAGAAAATAGATCCTATACACCATAGAAGAGGAAACCTTTACATCAGGTAGCTCCACGACGAGAGGAGAGAGAGAGAGAGAGAGAGAGAGAGAACTGCAATTGATATAGACAAATCCTAACGTATGTTTGTTATATGAAATTTTTTTGTGATCGTCGCATTATATGGTATTAAATAATTTGAAATTATTTATTATATCCAACTTGACAAATCATTTGTTGCCACGTTATAAGATATTGAGAGAACGATAGTAAAATAGATGATAAATAGGATTTTCTTTTAATATAATACATATTTAGTTTTAATTATCTTATGCTAATTGCCATTTTTCTTTCTCAAACCTATTAATTGCCATGTTAGTTATCAGGACGTTGAATGATTAAGGTAATCTACAATCCTAGTAGGATTTTAGTTGTTATAGATTTTCTCAAAGCATGATTAATCTTTATCAAGTTTACAACCTCCTCTCCATTCTTCCCTTTTTTTCTTCTTTTAAGATCATTGGATCAAATTAAACATATATTACAAAAAAAAAAATCAAATTTGTTACAAACCAATATAAAGGGGATCTTAATTGCTTTAGAAATTCAAGACTTGGGATGTTAGTGGTGGGTGGTATGCTTCTAAATTGAAAATTGGTGGCTGTGTATTGGGCTATGAATGTGCATATCAATTTTGGAATCAATTTCCTTTTTTTGGTACTTTCCAATGCATTGAGGTTTTTAGAACAATCCCATATATTTACAAATGTTTAAACTTTAATAGAAATAAACATAAAAAGTCCGTGCAGTTTGGTACAAAATAGATAAATGATCAATCCATAAAGATTTATCGATAGTTATAAACCTCATATTTGAAAATCAAGAACAAGCATATAGACATATGCAAATATCATTATGCAAGGCTACATAATTTAGAAAGTAAAGGACAACTTACGAGAAATCACAAACAAAGAAACAAAAAAACTTGGTGATGCACACTTCAACGAAGCTAAACCACACCTGACGCCAATAAGGATTTATATACAGAACTGCAACAATTCCCAGCAACATTGTTGTGTAAGACACCCCAAAACTTATGCAGAAAAAACCCATGTCTATGAAACCACCACTTTCTTCTCCCTTATGATTAGATGGCAATCCAGTTTTGTTCCTGGAATTAGGTAGTGGAGGTCCATACAGAAGAGGATTCCCCTTATAGCTGCTTTCATCAAAGGTTCCAAATTGACCTTTTCTTTCTGGGGTTCGACCTGATAAATCATTGTCAGCCACACTGTAGACAGCTAGAAAGTTTAACTCTATAAGTTGAGGGGGTATGCTGCCATTCAACTTATTGTGGGAGAGATCCAAACTCTCTATTACTTTTAGTTTCGAGAATGTTGTGGGGATTGATCCAGTTAGATTGTTGTGCAACAAGTTCAGCACACGAATGTTTCTCAAGTTTCCAAGCTCGAGTGGAATTTCACCTGATAAACAATTGCATGAGAGGTCTATTCCAGACATATAATTGAGGATATTACCCGTATAGGGGTAAGTTCTTCTCTTTGTTGTGAACTGTACTTCTTGTTGTGCATCCACATTCGAGAGAAAAACAAGCTCATTTTCAATCGTCATTAGTGTCTCCAAGAATGTCGATGCTCCATTGTGAAAACCAAATGTGCCACCTCCTAGATTGGATTTTTGGTCAGTTGCCCCAAAACTAATGGTACTCAAGCAATGAGGTATTGAACCAATAAAGTTATTATTAGAAATATCCAGCATGGTTAAGTTTCCAAGAAGGCATATTTGAATTGGAATCACTCCTTGTAAGTGATTAGCTTTCAAGAGGAGGATGCTCAATGATGAGAGGCTGCCAATAAAATCTGGAATGTTACCAGTTAGGCGGTTATCATTAAGATCTAATGTTACCAGAGCAGAGCTATTCTTGAATGCACTTGTAATGGGACCACTTAGCCTATTTTTTCCCAGATGAACATGTTCAATGTTCAATGAACTGAAGCACGATAGTATGAAGTCAGACAAATTATTCTCAGAAAGGTCAAGAAATATAATTCCTTTGACTTTGCATAGCTTAATCGGAATAGGACCTTCAAGTTGGTTTTTGGCCATAACAATTTCAAACAAGTTGATCATGTTGCCAATCCATCTTGGAAGAATGCCTGACAAAGAGTTGTTACTAAAATCAAAAGCAATCAAGGAAGCACTAATGGATAAGCTATATGGGATCTTTCCTGAGAAATGATTATTGTCCAAATATAAATACCAAAGGAAAATTAGATTACTTTTGGCAGGAAATAAGGGAACACTTAAATTATTATTTGACAATTTGAGATATACCAAATTGAGGCAACCCATTGCCAAATGATCTGGTATTGTTCCCGACAGATGATTTCTAGACAAGTCCAATGTTGCCAAGGATATTAAAATAGCTAAAGAAGATGGAATTATGCCAACAAATGCATTTTGAGACATGTTTAAGTGCACTAAATTGGGAAAAACTAAACCCAAGTTTGTCGGAATCGGACCTTCTAGATCATTATTCGAAATATCAATTTTTTGAATATGGGGATTAGGACAATAGGGTACTTGGAAAGGGTTGGTGAAAGTGTTATTCCTTAAATCAAGAATCTCCAATCTTGTATTGTTTTCTAGCAACCAAGTGGGAAACTGTCCCACTAAATTATTGTGTGAGAGATCAAGTGCTTGTAACTTATATTGGTAATGAAGGAATTTGGGAATCGTTCTGGTGGGTCTTCTAGCAAGGCTACTTGGCAACGATAGAACCTTCAACTGAAAGTATGGAGTCCAACTTTGAGACTCTGTTTCATCAACAAGTGTGTTGTTCTTACTCAAGATTATCTTAATCTTCGAGAAAGTAAAAAAAGGAGGAAATTGTGAATGGGTTGAAGTGGTTATATGACAGAGAAAGGTACTCAAGTGACTGCAAATTAGGTATGGGAGAGTGAGAAATGCTTCCATTGAAGTTATTGGATGCGAGATTCAATACTCGAAGTGATGTCATGTTTGCCAAACAAGAAGGCAATCTCCCTTCAAAATGATTATAACCAAGGTCCAACTCTTGTAGATTCTTGAGGTCACACCAACCTGTAAAATAAGTAGATTTTTAATTCATGCTACTGAGATCAGCTTGTTTGATCAACAATATATTGGGAAAAAACAAGTTTCTACCTTCGTTGGGTAAGCTACCATTGAGTTCACAAAAGCTCATTGATAATCCATTAAGAGAAGTTATCGCTCCAACTTTATGAAGAAACTTTTTTCGATGGATGAATAATCCAAATACAACTCCTGTAGGTTCTTTAATTTTCCAAGCTCTAAAAAAACATAACACGAGCTTTAGATAATTACCACGTGCATTGAAATTATTAAGAAATCACTTCCATCTTATAGCATATGATGTACACCGAAAAACAAGAGAATATTATGGGTACACAAAAAGCCAACAAATTAAGGTGGCACTTATCTTCCTTCTAATCAAGGTTACGTGGCAAATTGATAAGTAATTCAACTTTACTTTGGGACTTACCCTGGATATTAATTCCCCCATTCAACTAACCATATCTCAAATATAATTTCTTGAGCGATGGAATCTTACAAATGAATCTCATGTTTGTGATGTTATTACCATCCAAGTGAAGCTCCTCTAGCTTACTCATTTTAAAACCTGTAATTTTGATATTCCATTATTCATTAGAAAAATTTGTAAAAAATAAACAGATTAGAAAACATAAATATAAGATAAATGAAAATGGAAGAAGTATTATCTAGCTAGCTAATACAATATATACCGACCTTTATTAATTGGGACCCTTCTACTAATCTTATTGTTTATCAAAGATAGTTTCTTAAGCGATGCAATCTTGCCAAGGGATGGCAAGATGCTTTCATTGAAGTCATTATAATCCAAGTAAAGCTCCTCCAACTTGCTCAAACTAGACAATCTTTCAAAACTTGCAATTGCGATTTTTCAATATCCAAAGCTGTGTACAATAAATCATAAAATACAACAAATTTCCCATCTAATAATTGGTATATATGGGAGTGTGTCCAATGATTTGAGCTTGTTGAAACCAATGTCTGTTTGATGCCCTACTCCATATATTTGGACCAAATTTAAATCTAAGGCCAAGTCGCCTTTGAAATGAGTGATCATGCTACTTAATTTTCTTGAAAATAGGGTTTGGATGCTCTTTCATGATTTGTCTCTTGCAACACTAATAACAAATGGTCAAAATTTAGTTATTGACTATTTCTTCAAAAATAGTCAATAACCGGATTAATCATAGGGGTTAATATACCTTGGATATTATTGATATTTACCTTGGATACTATTAGCTTCATAGTCCCATTCCTCGATTCCAATCAAAGATAGTATCTTGAGTGTTGCAATCTTACCAAGGGATGGCAAGAAGCTATCATTGAAGGGAATAAAATGCAAGTAAAGCTCCTCCAGCTTGCTCAACCCAGACAATCTTTCCAAACCTACAATTTTGGTTAAATTCATGAGTATCCACGTCAAAATAAGTATATTCAATTAATTTCTCATATCACAAGAAAAATGGAAGAAATGCTATCACAAGTTATATACACAAACCTTCTTTTGATACCCTAAAACAGTCCGTCAAATACAGAGACTTGAGCTCTTGAAAGGGAAGAAACAAAGAGGTATTCAAGTACCAATATTCTGATTCACTCCACGAATCCATCCAACACTGATCGATCAAATTATAAAGATAAATATGGGTTACACGGCCTGTGATGTTGCTGCACGGGACACTGTCCCAATTGCAACAATCAGTATTAATCTCTTTGTTGGTGATTAAGTTGGAAGATGCTGACAATGATTCATTTGGGTAATTGATGGAGGCTTTGAGTAGGAAAAGAGAATTTTGCTCTTCCTCCAAACAACCAGAGCACCCAGTGATCATACATGCTTGAACACAGACCAAAATATTAATAATGCACCAACAAAAACGCCTCATGTCCATTGATCAACTAATTGCTTTCTACTCTTTATGTAATTACAATAAGACTTGCAAAGGTTCTATTTAAATAGGCCACCGGCACCCTATACACTATTATTTTTAAATGGCTCTCGTTGGGTCCCCATACGTTCTTATCCCAACTATTTGAATAACATAATAGTGCATTAACTACAACCACAATTAAAATAACGTAAGCATATATAGTAGCACAAGTCTATAGTGTACATTTAGAAATATTTAACCGTGCAGGAGTTTAAAACACAATAAAAAAATCAACTTTTTAAATTTTAAAATAAAATTATATTAAAAAATTATATTCTAACATGAATGTTTTAACTTTATAATATTTTAATTTAACTTTGATCTCAACTAATTATTTCATCTCAACTCACTATCCAAACCATGCCTTAATGCTTTCATACAAACAAACTGAAGCCAATTGGATATTTTGCTCATGTGAGTATTTTGGTCATAACTTTAGCTACAGGTATTAGAATCATGCATATGAGTATTTCAATTCTGAAAGTTCTCTTCAGCGTGCATGTCGTGGACTCCAGCTTTGCTTGGTGGTCACATTTTCGACTATAAAATCCTTCCCTCTTAATCATCATTTTAAGTTATTTCTCTTTTATGGTAATGTTTATTTTTAAGAATGATTTTTATTTCGGATTTTGTCCAAATTTTGGCAAGATACTTATTTCATTCGGTATCTATATTTTAAGCAAGAATTATAACTTTTCATTTTTTCCCAACTATTTAAACTCGGCTTGTGAACTTCGTATGGCTGCATATGGACACCATTTCCAAATAACAACATATGGCTGCAAATTAACAACACAGTCTGCCTTTTCCAAATAAATTTTTATATATTTAATTTGTTTTTTATTTCATCTCTTCCTTTCTCCATATATGCATATTTCCACCGATGACTATCTAGAAATTCTTCCATGGTGATTACATTTCCATGCCTACTAGGTTCCTATAAGTCTTCAAACCTTATTAATGACATGTCCTTATATATAGAAAGTAGTTTTCACGGGTTGCATTATTTGAGAAGATCACCTTGACTCAGTCATAATTGAGATAAAGATGGACAAAGAGAGCTAGCTTCTAAATCATTGATTTTCAGTATGACTAACTCTGTTTTAAATCTTTAATTTGCTTTAAAATTTTTAACCCAGCCAATTACTTCCTTTGCTTTCATCTCCAGTTAAGACAGGGCCAATCAAGGTGGGGTGAACGAGGAATCTCTAGCATTATAAGACAAATTGTATTTCTAAGTTGGTGTGAATATGTAGGAAGTCTCACTAATGAATCCATGCTTATGCTATATTTGATTATTATACATATAAGTCCACACAAATTAGTACTCTAAATTTTAAATAAAAGACTTGGGGCTTGTTTGTAATGTGAAATGATTTCTTATCAAAATATTCATAATTTTCTTCTCAAACATCACTAAAAAAAACGTATACTTTTCAAACTATTTAAAATTAGTACACAGATTTTGACAAGATACTTATTTTATTTGGTATCTTATATTTTAAGCAATAATTGTAACTTTTCATTTTTTCCAAACTATTTAAACTCGCTTGTGACCTTCATATGGATACGTGAACGCCATTTCCAAATAAAATTTTATATAAATAATTTGTTTTGCATTTTATCTCTTACTTTCTTCATGTACGCATATTTCCTTATTAATTAATGACATGTCCTTACAGCAGGTAGTAATCATGGTTGCATTATTGGAGAAGACCTTGACTCAATCATAATGGAGAGGAGATAGAGATGGACAAAGAGAGGTAGCTTTTGAATCATTGATTTTTAGTATGACTGACTCTTTTTTCAATCTTTTGCTTTGAAATTCTTAACCCAGCCAACTTCATTTGCTTTCAAGGTGGGGTGAACGAGGAATCTTAAACATTTTTATATAATTCTAAAATTTTAAGTAAAATTATATTTTTATCATACTATGACAAATCAATAGTGTGAATGCTTATATGTAAAAAGTCTCATTAACATATCCATACGTATTCTATATTTAATTACTATACATATAAGTCCACACAAATCAATACTCTAAAACATTGATAATTTCCTTTGCAAACATCACTCAAACACAAATACTATTCAATTTCAAATTTTAAATTTTTTCTTCTAATCTTACCTAAACATTACAATTTTCCAAAATTTCAAAACAAAACACAAATCAATATAACTTTTACAAACTTGAAAATAAAACATAAAAATCAATATAATTTTTACGAACTTCATAATAAAAATAATATTTTAACTTTATAATATTTTATTCAACCTTTTCTCTCTCTTCTCCCAAAATCTAATAAAAAATTTTAACTCAAAACATTTCACTACTATTTACAAAATTATGAGATACTCCAAGTGTCCAAACAAGCCTAAATGCAAATGATTTGCATTTCAACATTTTCACTAGCAAACACCATCATACAATTCAAAGCAAAAATGGTTAAAAGATTGTCAGGTAGTTTTGGTTATTTATAACTCTAAATGCCTCCTAGACTACCATATAGATCGCTACATCATCACAGCTTTTAGATTAGAGGAATGTTGTGTTCTTAAAAAGACATGGTAGATGTAAAGTTCACAAACTAATTCTCCTTGATTTCTTTACAATAAACAAAGCTTTACCAAAACAAAAACAAATACTTCATTAGTAAAAAATTGTTAATCTTACAAAAGTGATAACATAAAATATTAGGATATTGTTGACTGTTGAGTGCTTGATATCCGCTTGGAGTATATCTTAAGTTTCAAAACTTCATTCTTTCTTTATTCTCTATGTCCTACGTACATTCAGTGTATATATAACGATCAAAAAGTGCTTACACAAAGCAGTCATATATACATGACTATCAAGAACTTTACAAGAAGTGTATTAAGAAGATGGTACTGATTGATCACCGTTGATGACAACTTTATAAAAGACTTCTACCCGAGTGTTAGAACTTAGCAAAAAGTCTCTGTCACTGTAAACAATCCAACGAATGCTTGATAGAGGATATCCAATCTGAAGGGCCTTTTCATGCATTAACTAATTGATTTACTTGATAAGTATATCAAGTAAATAAGACTAAAATAAGATAAAATTAAGCTAGTCCACATGCCCTAAAATCTTTTTTTATATGGTTAAAAACTAGAAGTACTATAAGAAAAAATTAATCAAATCGATTGAACTGATAATAATCAGACCGGTTCAATCGGTTACACCAAAACAAATTAAAAACCAGTTTGATACCGATTTTCAAGATTTGAAAACCAAATTATACCAAACCAAAGCGAAATATATATTTAATTTCTTATATTAAATATATTATAATTTTTTTAATTTTTTGCTATATATATTACACATATTATAAAATTAATGTAATATAAAATTTTAATATTATTGTTTATGCCTCTCCTTGATATAAACTTACCATGTTAAATATGAATATGAATATTAAGTTATTAATATGTTATTATTTAAGTTACATACTTACATACATATATATATATATATATATATATAATAAGCTGGCATCATAGGGCTTCAAATTAATGACGGATGGACTCAGGATTAATGATGATAGAGATGGACAAAGAGATCAAGCTTTTGAATTATTGATTTGTAGATTAGATGAGATGAGATGAGATGAGATGCATATTTTTTATAATTTATTTTATAAATATCATTTAAATACAAAATATTTTTTAATTTCAAATCTCTAATTTAATTTTTATTTAATCATTACCTAATCATTAAAACTTTCTCAAAATTTCAAACAAAAAAAATACTATAACTTGTTCAAATTTAAAAATAAAAATAATATTAAAAAATTATATTCAAACAAATTTTTAATTTTATAATATTCATATTCAAATTTTTCTCTCTCATTTTTAAAAATCAAATAAAACATGTTAAATAAAACTGTAACACTCTAAAACAACGTTTAAGAAAATATTTATCTTTCACCAAAGAGTAATACTACATATAGTCGTAGAGTACGCAAGTGCCGCACAATCATTTTAAAAAAGGATGAAGTCCATTATTAAAAAATTATTTTTTATGTGAGTTCCGTATATATTCACTTTTTTTAAAGAAATATGTGGCGCTTACACATTCTATGATTTAAAATAGAGAAATACTTTTTGCAGTCGGCAGATGCAGTCGGCGTGCAGTCGGCTGTAAAAAAAAATTAATACGAGACCTTCATGAAAAAAAAATTATTTTTATAACTTTTTATAATTCATGTAGGTCCCCTTGAATATAAAAAAAAAATTATAATTTTTTTTTATTTATTTCGTACAGCCGACTGCACGCTGATTGCATCTGACGACTGTATGTAGCAAAGCCCTTTAAAATATTATTTTTCTTCGATATATCCCACAAATGCTATGCATTTCATCTAAGCTGGCATCCAATGGCCGCAAATTAATGACAAATGGACACCATATAACTTTTTAGAAAAGTGAAATGGCTACCAAGAGATTTCATACAAGTAAATAAAAAAATAAATATAGTTTTATGTAATACGTTTTATTTACTTTACGATAAAAATAATTTTACAATCTGACATACTATATTAAATTATATCAATTTTAAATTACTTCCATAAAATCTCTTTCCCCAAAGCATTTTTCAACTTTTTATATATTTAATTTGTTTTACATTTTCGTCTCTTCCTTTCTCCCTCTAAAACACATATTTTCACCGATTATTATCACCATTGCATTATTTGAGAAGACCTCAACTCACTTTAGAGAAATGGCCGTTTCTATGATTTCGTTCTGAGTGTGGCCGACAATTCCTATCATGACTTTTGACAATTTGGTGTGTGAACTCGGCATCTTTGAATAAAATTCTTACAGCTCCACGTGGAGAACAACATTATAAGACAAAAAATGTCATAGAAAGACATGGTTCAAACCCATTAAAATATAAAATTTCAAAATCTAACCCAACAAAAATAAACAAGAATTACAGACAAAAGGCATAACGATAAAAAGTGAAACCAGAAAGGAAGAAACAATCGACCAAAGTCAGAGTGGATTTAGGGGAATTCGACTCCAATTAAGGCGAAGCTCAGTCCTAAACTACAACCACAAATAAAATATGGTAAACATAGAGAAATATATAAATAGTAGTGAAATTGTGTGTTTAGTTGTCAAATTCAAACAGTTGGGTGTGTTTGGTTGTTGAATCCATTACTTTGTCAATTTCAAATAAAAAAAAAAGTTAAACCAATCTCAACATATTTCATACATTTAAACACATATATCAACATATTTATATTTAAACACATGTGCGATTCCGACACTCATAGCCAAAGTTATGGTCAAAAGACTGAAACGCACTCAAAACGGCCCACATAAGGAACATATCACAATCAATTCCCGTCTTTGCGCTGATCTACCAACTCATAGTATCTCAGCGCCATCAAGGTGCAATCTGACAGCTTAACATCATTTGTCTCGGATCCCCTTGCATCACACTCCAATGGACTTTAAACTAATGAATTTGCTTTACATGTCAAGGAAACAAAGAGACAAGGAGATTTGCTTGGGGGCGTAAGAAAGGGTCGGGTTTTCGATTGGGTTGGAAACTACAAACTAATGACTTTGCTTTAGAGGTCGTCTATGTCATCGGCGCAACATTTGTTTCCTCAAAGCTAACGAGAATATGCATTGTTTTAAGTTTCAATTTTTTTTTAAAAAAAAAACAAGGTAACGAAAAAATTGGTGAATTTTTTAAGAGAAATGTATTAGCTTTTACAAAAATCAATATACAAATTGAGGTAATTTTGTGTTAAATCAGTTGTAAAGTTATTTTATTATAAAATAAATCTAACGTATCGTATGAAGTCATATCACTTTGTATGTTTTCTTTAAGAAATTTTTTTTGTGACTATAACACTATATGGTATTAAATTATTTGAGATTATTTGTTATATCCAACTTATAGGCCAATCATTTGATACCACGTTACAAGATGTTGAGAGGATGATAGTAAAATAGATAATAAATAAAATTTTCCTCTAATATAATTTATGTCTAATTTTAATTTTCTTTTGCTAATTGCCATTTTTCTTTCTCAAACCTGCTAATTGCCGTGGTAGTTATTAGGACGTTAAATCATTAAGGTAATCTACAATCCTAACAAGATTTTAGTTGTTTCATATTTTCCCAAACATGATTAATCATTGAGGTTTGGAGAAGGTGCATAATATGCTTACAATAAATTGAATTAGGAAGGCTTGTGTCAAATGGGAATTCATGATGGACATAGTCACCACAAATGAGTCACTTTCTAGGAAAATTTTGCCAAACTTCCCTTCCAATGTCTTTGGGTCTATAAACGAGTCATGCGTTTTGTTTCCCCATTTGTCAAAACTTTCTTAACAATAGCGAATAGCAAATAATAACAATCCCATATATTTACAAATGTTTAAACTTCAATAGAAA
Organism: Carya illinoinensis; assembly: GCF_018687715.1. NCBI lineage: Eukaryota > Viridiplantae > Streptophyta > Magnoliopsida > Fagales > Juglandaceae > Carya > Carya illinoinensis. The sequence goes on from NC_056755.1 coordinate 41,371,603, forward strand.
TAAACATAAAAAGTTCATACATTTTAATAGAAAATAGATAAATAATTGATCCATAAAGGTTTGTGGAAAGTTATAAACCTCATATTTGAAAATCAAGAACAAGCATATAAACATATGCAAATTTCATCATTATGCAAGGCTACATACTTTAGAAAGTACAGGACAACTTACGAGAAATCACAAACAAAGAAGCAAAAAGACTTGGTGATGCACACTTCAATGAAGCTAAACCACACCTGACGCCAAAAAGGATTTATACACAGAACTGCAACAATTCCCAGCAACATTGTTGTGTAAGACACCCCGAAACTTATGTAGAAAATATCCATGTCTATGAAACCACCACTTTCTTCTCCCTTATGATTAGATGGCAATCCAGTTTTGTTCCAGGAATTAAGTAGTGGAGGTCCATACAGAAGAGGATTCCCCTTATAGCTGCTTTCATCAAAGGTTCCAAATTGACCTTTTCTTTCTGGAGTTCTACCTGATAAATTATTGTCAGCCACACTGAACACAGCTAGAAAGTTTAACTCTATAAGTTGAGGGGGGATGCTGCCATTCAACTTATTGTGGGAGAGATCCAAGCTCTCTATTAGTTCTAGTTTCGAGAATGTTGTGGGGATTGATCCGGTTAGATTGTTGTGCGACAAGTTCAGCGCACGAATGTTGCTCAAGTCTCCAAGCTCGAGTGGAATTTCACCTGATAAACAATTGCATGAGAGGTCTATTCCAGACATATAATTGAGAATATTACCCTTATAAGAGTCAGTTCTGTTCTTTGCTGTGAACTCTGCTTCTTGTCGTGCATCCACTTCCGAGAAAAAAGCAACAAACAAATCATATCCAGTATTCATTTGTGACTTTGTCTCCAAGTATGTCGATGCTCCACTGACAAAACTAACTATCCATCTACTTCCTAGATTGGATTTTTGGTCACTTGCCCCAAAACTAATGTTGTTCAAGCAACGAGGTATTGGACCAGTAAAACTATTATTTGAAAGATCCAACATGGTTAAGTTTCCAAGAAGGCATATTTGAATTGGAATCCTTCCTTGTAAGTGATTAGCTTTTAAGAGGAGGATGCTCAATGATGAGAGGTTGCCAATAAAATCTGGAATGTTGCCAGTTAGGCGGTTATCTCTGAGATCTAATGTTACTAGAGCAGAGCTATTCTTGAATGCACTTGTAATGGGACCACTTAGCCTATTTTTTCCCAGATGAACATGTTTGATGTTCAATGAATTGAAGCACGATGGTATGAAGTCCGACAAATTATTCTCGGAAAGGTCAAGAAAAATAATTTGTTTGACTTCGCATAACTCAATCGGAATAGGACCTTCAAGTTGGTTTTTGGCCAAAACAATTCCAGCCAAGTTGGTCATGTTGCCAATCCATCTTGGAAGCATGCCTGACAAAGAGTTGCTACTAAAATCAAATGCAGTCAAGTAAGCACTACGGGATAAGCTATATGGGATCTTTCCAGAAAATTGGTTGTTGTCCAAATATAAAAACCGAAGTTGAGTTAGATTACTTTTGGCAGGAAATAAGTGGCCTCTTAATTTATTGTTTGACAATTTCAGGTATGCCAAATTGGGGCAACCCATTGCCAAATGGTTTGGTATTGTTCCTGACAAATTATTGCTAGACAAGTCCAATGTTATCAAGGATACTAAAATAGCTAAAGAAGATGGAATTATGCCTACAAAAGCATTTTGAGACATGTTTAAATGCAATAAATTGGGAAAAACTAAACCCAAGTTTGTTGGAATTGGACCTCCTAGATCATTATTTGAAATATCTATATTTCGAATATGGGGATTAGGACGATAGGGTACTTGGAAAGGGTTTGTGAAACTGTTATTCCTTAAATTAAGAATCTCCAATCTTGTATTGTTATCTAGCAACCAAGTGGGAAACTGTCCCACTAAATTGTTGTGCGAGAGATCAATTGCTTGTAACTTATATTGGTAACGAAGGAATTTGGGAATTGTTCTAGTGGGTCTTCTAGCAAGGCTACTTGACAATGACAGAACCTTCAACTGAAAGTATGGAGTCCAACTTCTTTGAGACACTGTTTCATCAACAAGTGTGTTGTTATCACTCTTGAATATCTTAATCTTCAAAAGATTAAAAAAGGAGGAAATTGTAGCTGGGTTGAAGTGGTTATGTGACAAAGAAAGGAACTCAAGTGATTGCAGATTAGATATGGGAGAGTGAGAAATGCTTCCATTGAAGTTATTGAATTCGAGATTCAATACCCGAAGTGCTGTCATGTTTGCCAAACAAGAAGGCAATCTCCCTTCAAAATGATTGTGACTAATGTCTAACTCTTGTATATTCTTGAGTTCACACCAGCCTGTAAAATAAGCAGATTTTTAATTATGTAATGAGTATTAATTATGATCAACAATACATTGGGAAAAAACAAGTTTCTACCTTGGTTGGGTAAGCTGCCATTGAGTCCACACCTTGTCATGCTTAATACATTAAGAGAAGTCATCACTCCAACTTTGTGAAGAAAGCTTTTGTCAATGGATGAAAAATCCAAATACAACTCTTGTAGGTTCTTTAGCTTTCCTAGCTCTTAAAAAAACAACAACACAAGCTTTAGATATGTATCATGTGCTTTGACATTATTAAGAAATCACCCCCATCTTATAGCATATAAAGTACAACGAAAAATAAGACAAGATTATGGGTACACAAAAGCCAACAACTTAAGCTGGCACTTAATGTCTTCCAACTAATCTAGGTTACCTATGGCAAATTGATAAGTATTTCAACTTTGAGACTTAGTCTGGATATTAATTCCCCCATTCAACTTAGCATCTTTCAAATATAGTTTCTTGAGCGATACAATCTTACAAATGAATCTCATGTCTAAGAAGGTTTTACCACTCAAGTTAAGCTCCTCTAACTTACTAATTTTAGAAAATATAAATATAAATATAAATTTGGGACAGAGCTTCCACTAATCTTATTGTAACTCAAAAATAGTTTCTTAAGCGATGCAATCTTGCCAAGGGATGGCAAGATGCTTTCATTGAAGGCATTATCATCCAAGTAAAGCTCCTCCAACTTACTCAAACCAGACAATCTTTCAAAACCTACAATTGTGATTTTTCAATATCCAAAGCCGTGTACAATAAATCCAAAAATATAACAAATTTCCCATCTAATTGGTATCTATGGGAGTGTGTCCAATGATTTGAGTTTGTTGAAACTAATGTCTGTTCAATACCGTGCTCCATATATTTGGACCAAATTTAAATCTAAGGCCAAGTTGCCTTTGAAATGAGTGATCACGCTACTTAATTTTCTTGAAAATAGGTTTTGGATGCTCTTTCATGATTTGTCTCTTGCAACACTAATAACAGATATTCAAAATTTAGTTATTGACTATTTCTTTCAAAATAGTCCATAACCGGATTACTCATATGGGTTAATATACTTTGGATATTATTGATATTTACCTTGGATATTATTAGCTTCATAATCCCATTCTTGGATTGCAAACAAAGATAGTATCTTGAGCGTAGCAATCTTGGTAAGGGATGGCAAGAGGCTATCATTTAAGAGAATAGAACGCAGGTAAAGCTCCTCCAGCTTGCTCAACCCAGACAATCTTTCCAAACCTACAATTTTGGTTAAATTCATGAGCATCCATGTCAAAATAAGTATATTAAATTAATTTCTCATCTCACAAGAAAAATGGAAGAAATGATATCACAAGTTATATACACAGACCTTCTTTCGATACCCTAAATTTATTATTGTAACCCAAATCCAGAGACTTGAGCTCTTGAAAGGGAAGCAACAAAGAGGTATTCAAGTAACAATATTTTGATCCACTCCACGAATCCCTCGAGTACCCATAGACATACCCATAGAGATCAATATGGGTTACACGGCCTGTAATGTTGCTGCACTGGACAGTACTATCCTGATTGCAGCAATCAGTAGTACTCTCTTTGTTGATTAAGTTCGAAGATGCTGAAGACGATTTATTTGGGTACTTGATGGAGGTTTTGAGTAGGAAAAGAGCATTTTGCTCTTCCTCCAAACAACCAGAGCACCCAGTGATCATAGATGCTTGAACCCAAACCAAAATAATAATGCACCAACATAAACGCCCCATCTCCATTGATCAACTTGCTTTCTACTTTTTATGTAATTACAATACTCGCAAAGGTGTTGTTTAAATAGGCCACTGGGTACACTATTTTTAAATGGGTCTCATTGGGTTCCCATAAGTTCTTATCCCAACTATTTGAATAACATAATAGTGCATTAACTACAACCACAATTAAAATAATGTAACCATACATAGTAGCGCAAGTCTATGGCGTACATTTAGAAATATTAACGATGCAGGAGTTTAAAACACAATAAACAATTCAATTTTTTTAAATTTTAAAATAAAATAATATTAAAAAATTATATTCTAACATGAATGTTTTAACTTTATAATATTTTAATTCAACTTTGATTTTTACTTATCTAATCTCAATTCACTATCCAAACATGGCCATAATGCTTTCATACAGACAAATAGAAACCTATTGGAGATTTTGCTCACGTGAGTATTTTGATTATAACTTTAGCTACAGGTATTAGAATCATGCATATGACTCTAATTTTGAAAGTTCTCTTCAGTCATGGACTCCAGCTTTGCTTGATAGTCAGCTTTTTGACCCCAAAATCCTTCCCCCTTAATCATCATTTTAAGTTATTTTTCTTTTATGGTAATGTTTATTTTTAGGAACAATTTTTATTTTGGATTTTGTCCAGGTTTTGGCAAGATACATATTTTATTCGATATCTATATTTTAAGCAATAATTATAACTTTTTATTTTTTCCAAACTATTTAAGCTCGGTTTGTGAATTTCATATGGTTGCATATGGACACCATTTCCAAATAACAACTTATGGACGCCTTTTCCCAATAAATTTTTAATATATAATTTGTTTTTTATTTCATCTCTGCCTTTCTTCATATACGCATATTTCCACTTATGACTATCTAGAAAGTCTTCCATGGTGATGACATATAAATGCCTACGTTCTTAGAAGTCTTCAATCCTTATTAATGACATGTCCTTATAGCAGGTACTTTTCACGGTTGCATTATTTGATAAGACCTTAACTCCCTCATAATGGAGATAGAGATGGACAGAGAGCTAGCTTTTGAATCATTGATTTTTAATATGACTAGTTCTGTTTTAAATCTTTTGCTTTAAAATTCTTAACTCGGCCAACTTCCTTTAATTTGGTTTTAACTCGAGTTAACAGAGGGCCAATCAAAGTGGGGGTGAACGATGAATCTCAAACATTTTTATATAAGTAAAATTGAAGTGGGATGTGGGGCACATAATAGTGTGAATACTTATAGGCAGAAATTAGTCTCATTAACATATCCATGCTTATGCTATATTTAATTATTATACATATAAGTCCACACAAATTAGTACTCTAAATTTTAAATAAAAGACTTGGGGCTTGTTTGTAATGTGAAATGATCTCTTATCAAAACATTCATAATTTTCTTCTCAAACAACACTAAAAAAATGTACACTTTTCAAACTATTTAAAATTTGTACACAGATTTTGACAATATACTTATTTTATTTGGTATCTTATATTTTAAGCAATAATTGTAACTTTTCATTTTTTCCAAACTATTTAAACTCGCTTGTGACCTTCATATGGCTGCGTACTAGAAAGTTTAGTACTAATTAAGTTAGATACTAGAAAGTATAATAACATATAAATAGATACTAGAAAGTTTAGTATATAATTAAGTTAGACATTTGTAATTAGACATTATAGTAGAAGTCTTGTATAGAAATAAACTAGAAGAATTCAGAGTCGAAATCAGATTTAGGGGAATCCGACTTCGACTAAAGCGGTGCTCACCCCTAAACTACAACCACAAATCAAATATTAAAACATAAAGAAATCTGTAAATAGAAGTGAAATAATTTGTGAATATTAATAAATATTTTGAGTTCTGATGTTTTATGGGGTTTTGGAAACGGAGAGAAAAAAAAGTTAAAAATATTATAAAATTAAAATATTGTTATAATATAATTTTTTAAATATTTTTGTTTTCAGATTTGAAAAAATAAATTATTTTTTTACTTTGTTTGGAAGTTTAAAAAAATTGTAATGATTATATAATAATTAGATGAAAAAGTTTAAAATTTAAAATTGAAAAATGTCAATGTTTGAATGACTTTTGAGAAGGAAATAAAATGGTTTGAAACAATCTCATCTTCCAAACAATTGGTGTGTTTGATTGTTGACTTCAACTTAACTCATCTCAAAATAATTATTGATGAAATCTATTATATTTTCAAATTCAAATAAAAAAAAAATAAACCGGTTTGAACTTATTATTTATATTTAAATATATCTCAATAGGATTTATAACTTATCTCAATATGTAAACGTAGGATACAAGTCCTCACTGAATTTCTAGGGCGTGAATGGTGGTCAATAGAGCAGGTGAGAGTAGATGGCATTTCGATCTCTTCCTTTGTCGATATACAAATATCTCCACCAATTGCTTTCTAGAAATCTTCCACAGTGATGACTTATCTGTACCGACTAAGTTCCAGCTTGAAATCTTCCAGTAATGACATGTCTTTATCACCGGTGTGTAGTATAATGGTTACATTATTTGAGGAGACCTTCTTTGGTGGAGACGGACAAAAGTGCTCGCTTTTGACTCATTTTTTATTTTTTTATTAGTTTAAAGGTAGGTTTGGTCCATCTGGACATTTAAATTATTTTAATATTTTGTTAATAATAATGAAATAAGTTAATATGTTTTATTGAATTTTAATAAATGTGAGAAACAATTAAGTAAAAATATTTTTAAAATAAATATTGTATTGTACTATCTAAAGTTAAAAAGTCAATATCTAAAGTTAAAAAGTATTTTTAATATAATTTTTATTTTGAAATTCATAAAAACTGTATTGATTTTTATAGTTGAATAATGATTAGTGAATGTGTTGATAAAAAGTTTAAAATTTGAATTAGAGAAATTTTTTAAGTTTGATCGATATTTGAAAATGAAGTTACCATAAATTTTGGAAATTTCTTGTGTTACCCAACATACCCCTAACTGACTCATTGTGTTTCAAATCTTTTGCTTTAAATTAGTTAACCAACTTCCTATGCTTTCATTTCGAGTTAAGAGAGGGCCAAGGTGGGGGTGTTTGAGGAATCTCACAGATTTTATATTAGTCAAATTGAAGTTGGACGTGGGACACGTATTTCTAAAAGTATAAGAAGAATTGTATTTGTAACTTCTTGTGGTGGAAACATCATCTACTCCATTGACATGTTAAATTTTAATTTATTATATAATTTAATTTATAACACCTCAACTAATAGATGGGGAGTGGGAGAGAAATAAATTATAATAGATGGGGAGTGGGAGGGAAAGGTGCGGACATAGAGGGAGAGAGGAGGCCTGACTAACGGGTAGGTGAGAAGTATTTTCAAGCCACAGTGTTTTCTACGGTTTTAGGAATGTGTTTGAAGTGTTTCAAATATGTTTGGGAGGATAAAAGTCTTCAACCGTATGAAACTTCTCAGATTTCTCAGGTATTCTGGGATAACCTAACCCAGCCTAAGTCTTCCAGTAAAGACATGTCCTTATCGCCGGTGCGTAGTATAATGGTTACATTATTTTAGGTGACCTTCTTTGGTGGAGATGGACATAAGTGCTCGCTTTTGGCTCATTTTTTATTTTTTAATAGTTTAAGGGTGGTTTGGTCCGTCTGGATATTTAAATTATTTTAATATTTGGTTAATAATAATGAAATAAGTAAATACGTTTTGTTGAATTTTAATAAATGTGTCAAAAAATAAAGTAAAAATATTTTTAAAATAAATATTGTATTGTACTAGTTTGTGAAAGTCAATATCGAAAGTTAAAAAGTATTTTTAATATAATTTTTATTTTGAAATTCATAAAAATTGTGTTGATAACTTGATATTTATAGTTGGATAATGATTAGTGAATGCGTTGATAAAACGTTTAAAATTTGAATTGGAGAAATTTTTTAAGTTTGATCGATATTTGAAAATGAAGTTAACATAAATTTTGGAAATTTCTTGTGTAACCCAACATGCCCCTAACTGACTGATTGTGTTTCAAATCTTTTGCTTTAAAATTGTTAACCAACTTCTTACGCTTTCATTTCGAGTTAAGAGAGGGCCAAGGTGGGGGTGTTTGAGCAATCTCTCAGATTTTATATTAGTCAAATTGAAGTTGCACGTGGGACACGTATTTCTAAAAGTATAAGAACAATTGTATTTGTAACTTCTTGTGGTGGAAATATCATCTACTCCATTGACATGTTAAATTTTAACTTATTATATAATTTAATTTGTTACGCCTCTTATAATAGACGGGTAGTGGGAGAGAAATAAATTATAATAGATGGGGAGTGGGAGAGAAAGGTGCACACATAGAGGGAGAGTTTCACATCTTTTGCGTTAAAATTGTTAACGAATTTCCTATGCTTTCATTTCGAGTTAAGAGAGGGCCAAGGTGGGGGTGTTTGAGGAATCTCTCAGATTTTATATTAGTCAAACTGAAGTTGGACATGGGACACGTATTTCTAAAAGTATTAGAAGAATTGTATTTGTAACTTCTTGTAGTGGAAACATCATCTACTCCATTGACGTGTTAAATTTTAATTTATTATAAAATTTAGTTTATAACGCCTCTTATAATAGATCGGGAGTGGGAGAGAAATAAATTAGAATAGATGGGGAGTGGGAGAGAAAGGTGCGGACATAGAGGGAGAGAGGAGGCATGACTAACGGGTAGGTGAGAAGTCTTTTCACGCTACAGTGCTTTCTACGGTTTTACGAATGTGTTTGAAGTGTTTCAAATATGTTTGGGAGGATGAAAGTCTTCAACCGTATGAAACTTCTCAGATTTCTCAGGTATTCTGGCATACCCAAACCCAGCCTAAGTCTTCCAGTAATGACATGTCCTTATCACTGGTGCGTATTATAATAGTTACATTATTTTAGGTGACCTTCTTTGGTGGAGATGGACAGAAGTGCTCGCTTTTGGCTCATTTTTTATTTTTTATTAGTTTAAGGGTGGTTTGTTCCGTCTGGATATTTAAATTATTTAAATATTTTGTTAATAATAATGAAATAAGTAAATACGTTTTGTTGAAATTTAATAAATGTGAGAAAAAATTAATTAAAAATATTTTTAAAATAAATATTATATTGTACTAGTTTGTGAAAGTCAATATCTAAAGTTAGAAAGTATTTTTAATATAATTCTTATTGTGAAATTCATAAAAACTGTATTGATTTTTATAGCTTAATAATGATTAGTCAATGCGTTGATAAAACGTTTAAAATTTGTATTAGAAAAATTTTTTAGGTTTGATTGATATTTGAAAATGAAGTTACCATAAATTTTGGAAATTTCTTGTGTTACCCAACATACCCCTAACTGACTGATTGTGTTTCAAATCTTTTACTTTAAAATTTTTAACCAACTTCCTATGCTTTCATTTCGAATTACGAGAGGGCCTAGGTGGGGCTGTTTAAGGAATCTCTCAGATTTTATATTAGTCAAATTAAAGTTGGACGTGGGACAGGTACTTCTAAAAGTATAAGAAGAATTGTAATTGTAACTTCTTGTGGTGGAAATATCATCTACTCCATTGAGATGTTAAATTTTAATTTATTATATAATTTAATTTATAACGCCTCATATAATTGACGTGGAGTGGGAGAGAAATAAATTATAATAGATGGGGAGTGGTAGAGAAAGGTGCAGACATAGAGGGAGAGTTTCACATCTTTTGCTTTAAAATTGTTAACCAACTTCCTATGCATTCATTTCGAGTTAAGAGAGGGCCAACGTCATGGTGTTCGAGGAATCTCTTAGATTTTATATTAGTCAAATTGAAGTTGGACGTGGGACACGTATTTCTAAAAGTATAAGAAGAATTGTATTTGTAACTTCTTGTGGTGGAAACATCATCTACTCCATTGACATGTTAAATTTTAACTTATTATATAATTTAATTTGTTACGCCTCTTATAATAGACGGGTAGTGGGAGAGAAATAAATTATAATAGATGGGGAGTGGGAGAGAAAGGTGCACACATAGAGGGAGAGTTTCACATCTTTTGCGTTAAAATTGTTAACGAATTTCCTATGCTTTCATTTCGAGTTAAGAGAGGGCCAAGGTGGGGGTGTTTGAGGAATCTCTCAGATTTTATATTAGTCAAATTGAAGATGGACGTGGGACACGTATTTCTAAAAGTATAAGAAGAATTGTATTTGTAACTTCTTGTGGTGGAAACATCATCTACTCCATTGACATGTTAAATTTTAATTTATTATAAAATTTAATTTATTGCGCCTCTTATAATAGACGGATAGTTGGAGAGAAATAAATTATAATAGATGGGAGTGGGAGAGAAAGGTACAGACATAGAGGGAGAGTTTCACATCTTTTGCTTTAAAATTCTTAACCAATTTCCTATGCTTTCATTTCGAGTTAAGAGAGGGCCAAGGTGGGGGTGTTTGAGGAATCTCTCAGATTTTATATTAGTCAAATTGAAGATGGATGTGGGACACGTATTTCTAAAAGTATAAGAAGAATTGTATTTGTAACTTCTTGTGGTGGAAACATCATCTACTCCATTGACATGTTAAATTTTAATTTATTATAAAATTTAATTTATTACGCCTCTTATAATAGACGGATAGTTGGAGAAAAATAAATTATAATAGATGGGGAGTGGGAGAGAAAGGTGCAGACATAGAGGGAGAGTTTCACATCTTTTGCTTTAAAATTCTTAACCAATTTCCTATGCTTTCATTTCGAGTTAAGAGAGGGCCAAGGTGGGGGTGTTTGAGGAATCTCTCAGATTTTATATTAGTCAAATTGAACTTGGACGTGGGACACGTATTTCTAAAAGTATAAAAAGAATTGTATTTGTAACTTCTTGTGGTGGAAACATCATCTACTCCATTCACATGTTAAATTTTAATTTATCATATAATTTAATTTATTACGCCTCTTATAATAGATGGGGAGTGGGAGAGAAATAAATTATAAGAGATTGGGAGTGGGAGAGAAAGGTGCATACATAGAGGGAGGGAGAGTAAGCCTAACTAACGGGTAGGTCAGAAGTCTTTTCATGCTACAGTGCTTTCTACGCTTTTAGGAGAGTGTTTGAAGCGTTTCAAATATGTTTGGGAGGATAAAAGTCTTCATCCGAATGAAACTTCTCAGATTTCTCAGGTATTCTAGGTTACCCAAACCGAGCCTAAGTCTTCCAGAAATCACATGTCCTTATCACCGGTGCGTAGTATAATGGTTACATTATTTTAGGTGACCTTGTTTGGTGGAGATGGACCGAAGTGCTCGCTTTTGGCTCATTTTTTATTTTTTATTAGATTAAGGGTGGTTTGGTCCGTCTGGATATTTAAATTATTTTAATATTTTGTTAGTAATAATGAAATAGGTAAAAACGTTTTGTTGAATTTTAATAAATGTGAGAAAACATTAAGTAAAAATATTTTTAAAATAAATATTGTATTGTACAAGTTTGTGAGAGTCAATATCTAAAGTTAAAAAGTATTTTTAATATAATTTTTATTTTGAAATTCATCAAAACTGTATTGATTCTTATAGTTCAATAATGATTAGTGAATGCGTTGATAAAAAGTTTAAAATTTGAATTAGAGAAATTTGTTAAGTTTGATCGATATTTGAAAATGAAGTTACCATAAATCTTGGAAATTTCTTGTGTTACCCAACATACCCCTAACTGACTGATTGTGTTTCAAATCTTTTGCTTTAAAATTGTTAACCAACATCTTATGCTTTCATTTCGAGTTAAGAGAGGGCCAACATGAGGTTGTTCGAGGAATCTCTCAGATTTTATATTAGTCAAATTGAAGTTGGACGTGGGACACGTATTTCTAAAAGTATAAGAACAATTGTATTTGTAACTTCTTGTGGTGGAAACATCATCTACTCCATTGACATGTTAAATTTTAATTTATTATATAATTTAATTTGTTACGCCTCTTATAATAGACGGGTAGTGGGAGAGAAATAAATTATAATAGATGGGGAGTGGGAGAGAAAGGTGCAGACATAGAGGGAGAGTTTCACATCTTTTTCGTTAAAATTGTTAACGAATTTCCTATGCTTTCATTTCGAGTTAAGAGAGGGCCAAGGTGGGGGCGTTTGAGGAATCTCTCAGATTTTATATTAGTCAAATTGAAGATGGACGTGGGACACGTATTTCTAAAAGTATAAGAAGAATTGTATTTGTAACTTCTTGTGGTGGAAACATCATCTACTCCATTGACATGTTAAATTTTAATTTATTATATAATTTAATTTTTTACGCCTCTTATAATCGACGGGTAGTGGGAGAGAATTAAATTATAATAGATGGGGAGTGGGAGAGAAAGGTGCAGACATAGAGGGAGAGTTTCACATCTTTTACGTTAAAATTGTTAACGAATTTCCTATGCTTTCATTTCGAGTTAAGAGAGGGCCAAGGTGGGGGTGTTTGAGGAATCTCTCAGTTTTTTTATTAGTCAAATTGAAGATGGACGTGGGACACGTATTTCTAAAAGTATAAGAAGAATTGTATTTGTAACTTCTTGTGGTGGAAATATCATCTACTCCATGGACATGTTAAATTTTAATTTATTATATAATTTAATTTATTACGCCTCTTATAAGAGATGGGGAGTGGGAGAGAAATAAATTATAAGAGATTGGGAGTGGCAGAGAAAGGTACGGACATAGAGGGAGAGAGAGGAAGCCTGACTAACGGGTAGGTCAGAAGTCTTTTTATGCTACAGTGCTTTCTACGATTTTAGGAGAGTGTTTGAAGTGTTTCAAATATGATTGGGAGGATAAAAGTCTTCATTCGTATGAAACTTCTCAGATTTCTCATGTGACGCCCCCAAATCCCCACGCCCGAACACGGGGAAATCGAGACATCCGGATGGTGACAACCCGGGTCACCATCCCATCGACGGGTGCCAAGTGTGTGCAAAGGCAACAGATGTGCACAAAGAAACACGCAGCGGATAACGAAAGTCATAACTAAGTACCGGAATTGTTTTTAACGTAATACAAGCTGTTTAAAACATACATAAATAAAATATTACAAAAACACAAATACAGTTTTAAACCAAATATAAAGTATAGCATCAGCAACCCGGCGGAGCCACATCCTCGGGCTCAGCCTCCTCCTCTTCGTCCTCCAACTCTGCACCAAAAGCTACGGAACCAAAAATGGTACCGCATGTAAGTAAAACCCAAAGACTACCAGATAAAAACACATAGAACTCAAACAAAATGCATGAAGCATGCCCGATGCACAAAACCCAAAAACATAATTTTCCACACACGCCAAAAATCCCATTTGGCCTTTATCCATCTCAAACCATTATCCAATTTTATCCGTATGCACCATGACCTCCCCTAGGGGTCATCGGCACACCCTGGCTCCAGTGCCACACCGCAGAGTACCACCACGCATGTGACACCTAACGAGCGATGCCCAATTCCGCGCCCCGCGCGTTCGTAGCCAAGCATCCTCTAGCCCTCACCAGCAAAGGGCCACGGAGTCGGTGCTTAGAGCGATGCCCGGTTCCGCGCCCGGTGCGTTCGTAGCCAAGCATCCCCTAGCCTCCGCTCCCGTCATCTAGCGACAACCCAGGGGACATCACTCAGTTTATTCCGCTCCCGAGTGACCAGAGGAGCTCCACCGGGATAATACCCCATCCCGGCTTGGGGTCGTGATACACATGCACCCGTAAGTTCACTTACGTCAATAAACAGGCTTTTCACACTTAAATAAAAACACACGTGCATGCACCATGTAATGCCATAACAATGCAAAATAAAATAACCAACCAACATAAAACAATAAAACAAGTAACTCCGTCCTCCATCCATCCGACCCTCGAACTCCTCGGACTCAGTCCGGAATCAACCAACCAACTGCAGATAAAATAATGAAAGAGCAATATATATTTAAATCTGAAAATAGGGTTTGGAAAATACTTACAGCGCTATATGGCAATTTTAGAAAACACGCAGCGTTGCAAACGGCGGCGAAAAAGCAACGTCACAGTGAAAATTCACTGTGGCCGTGGGTTGTGAAAAACCCACTTTTGAACGGGGACAAACTAGGGCTTGGGATTGATAGGGAATGGTCTAGGGATGATTGTGAAGCTATTGGAAATGGTGGTTGGCCGTGGGTGGCGGCGAAATCGCCGGAAAGAGGCCGGATTTCCCAAAAAGGAAAGCTAGCTCGTAGGAGCTGTTCCGGTGGTCGTTGGAAGCCGGAAATAGGTGGGTTAGGACGGCAAGGGACCGGTGATGAAGTGGTGAAGAAATGGTGGCCGGAGGTGGAGCGACGGCGGCGGATCGGAGCCAAAGCTGTGCGGGCTTTAAGGAGGATTTCCGGCCAAACGGCCGGCCGGTTGGGGGTAGAAATTGGTGGGAAGGTGCGCCGGAGGGAGGGGAACCGAACGGTGCCTACGGTGGGCCACACGGTGGCCGGACGGCGGCGGTTCGAACGGCTGAAGGTTCCGGCGTGAGAGAGAGAGAGAGAGAGAGAGAGAGAGAGAGAGAGAGAGAGAGAGAGAGAGAGAGAGAGAGAGAGAGAGAGAGAGAGAGAGAGAGAGAGAGAGAGAGAAGAGAGAGAGAGAGGCCGGGGGGGGTCGACGCGGGGAGAAAAAGAAAGGAAAAAGAAAGAAGGAAAAAGAGAAAAAAGAAAAAGAAAAGGAAAAATGAAAAGAGATGTAGGGAAAAGACGAGGTCTAATCCTCAGTCCGGAAAAACAACACTAAACTGCCACAACGTGATAAAAAACTACAAAACAACTAAAAGAAAAAAAAAACACAACATCAATTAAATTAAAAACAATTTTAAAATGCAAATAAATTAAAATAAATAACTAATATATTAATTAAAATAAAAACAACCATTTCAGCGAAAATACACTCAAAAGCGGGTCATCACATCTCAGGTATTATGGGTTACCCAAACCCAGCCTAAGTCTTCCTGTAATGACATGTCCTTATCACCGGTGCGTAGTATAATGGTTACATTATTTTAGATGACCTTGTTTGGTGGAGATGGACAGAAGTGCTCGCTTTTGGCTCATTTTTTATTTTTTATTAGTTTAAGGGTGGTTTGGTCTGTCTGGATATTTAAATTATTTTAATATTTTGTTAATAATAATGAAATTAGTAAAAACGTTTTGTTGAATTTTAATGTGAGAAAAAATTAAGTAAAAATATTTTGAAAATAAATATTGTATTATACTAGTTTGTGAAAGTCAATATCCAAAGTTAAATGTATTTTTAATATATTTTTTATTTTGAAATTCATAAAAACTGAATTGATTTTTATAGTTGAATAATGATTAGTGAATACGTTGAGAAAAAGTTTAAAATTTGAAGTAGAGAAATTTTTTATGTTTGATCGATATTTGAAAATGAAGTTACCATAAATTTTGGAAATTTCTTGTGTTCCCCAAAATACCCCTAACTGACTGATTGTGTTTCAAATCTTTTGCTTTAAAATTGTTAACCAACTTCCTATGCTTTCATTTCGAGTTAAGAGAGGGCCAAGGTAGGGGTGTTTTAGGAATCTCTCAGATTTTATATTAGTCAAATTGAAGTTGGACGTGAGACACGTATTTCTAAAAGTATAAGAAGAATTGTATTTGTAACTTCTTGTGGTGGAAACATCATCTACTCCATTGACATGTTAAATTTAAATTTATTATATAATTTAATTTATTACACCTCTTATAATAGATGGGGATCGAGTGGGAGAGAAATAAATTATAATAGATGGGGAGTGGCAGAGAAAGGTGCAGACATAGAGGGAGAGTTTCACATCTTTTCCTTTAAAATTGTTAACCAACTTCCTATGCTTTCGTTTCGAGTTAAGAGAGGGCCAAGGTGGGGGTGTTTGAGGAATCTCTCAGATTTTATATTAGTCGAATTGAAGTTGGACGTGGGACACTTTTTTCTAAAAGTATAATAAGAATTGTATTTGTAACTTCTTGGGGTAGAAACGTCATCTACTCCATTGACATGTTAAATTTTAATTTATTATATAATTTAATTTATTACGCCTCTAATAATAGATGGGGAGTGGGAGAGAAATAAATTATAATAGATTAAGAGTGGGAGAGTGCAAACATAGAGGGAGAGTTTCACATCTTTTGCTTTAAAATTGTTAACCAACTTCCTATGCTTTCATTTCGAGTTAAGAGAGGGCCAAGGTGGGGGTGTTTGAGGAATCTCTTGGATTTTATATTAGTCAAATTGAAGTTGGACGTGGGACACGTATTTCTAAAAGTATAAGAAAAATTGTATTTGTAACTTCTTGTGGTGGAAACATCATCAACTCCATTGACATGTTAAATTTTAATTTGTTATATAATTTAATTTATTACGCCTCTCATAATGGAAGGGGAGTGGGAGAGAAATAAATTATAATAGATGGGGAGTGGGAGAGAAAGGTGCGGACATAGAGGCAGAGAGAGGAAGCCTGAGTAACCGGTAGGTGAGAAGTCTTTTCATGCTACAGTGCTTTCTACGGTTTTAGAAGAGTGTTTGAAGTGTTTCAAATATGTTTGAGAGGATAAAAGTCTTAATCCGTATGAAACTTCTCAAATTTCTCAGGTATTCTAGGTTACCCAAACCCAGCCTAAGTTTTCCAGTAATGACATGTCCGTATCACCGGTGCGTAGTATAATGGTTACATTATTTTAGGAGACCTTCTTTGGTGGTGATGGACAGAGGTGCTCGCTTTTGGCTCATTTTTTATTTTTTATTAGTTTAAGGGTGGTTGGGTCCTTCTGGATATTTGAATTCTTTTAGTATTTTGTCAATAATAATGAAATAAGTAAATATGTTTTTTTGAATTTTAATAAATGTGAGAAAAAATTAAGTAAAAATATTTTTAAAATAAATATTGTATTGTACTAGTTTGTGACAGTCAATATCTAAAGTTAAAAAGTATTTTTAATATAACTTTTATTTTGAAATTCATAAAAACTGTATTGACTTTTATAGTTGAATAATGATTAGCAAATGCGTTGATAAAAAGTTTAAAATTTGAATTAGAGAAATTTTTTAACTTTGATCGATATTTGAAAATGAAGTTACCATAAATATTGGAAATTTCTTGTGTTACCCAACATACCCCAAACTGACTGATTGTGTTTCAAATCTTTTGCTTTAAAATTGTTAACCAACTTCCTATGCTTTCATTTCGAGTTAAGAGAGGGCAAAGGTGGGGGTGTTTGAGGAATCTCTTGGATTTTATATTAGTCAAATTGAAGTTGGACGTGGGACACGTATTTCTAAAAGTATAAGAAGAATTGTATTTGTAACTTCTTGTGGTGGAAACATCATCTACTCCATTGACATGTTAAATTTTAATTTATTATATAATTTAATTTATTACCTCTTATATTAGAAGGGGAGTGGGAGAGAAATAAATTATAATAGATGGGGAGTGGGAGAGAAAGGTGCGGACATAGAGGCAGAGAGAGGAAGCTTGACTAACGGGTAGGTAAGAAGTCTTTTCATGCTACAGTGCTTTCTACGGTTTTAGGAGAGTGTTTGAAGTGTTTCAAATATGTTTGGGAGGATAAAAATCTTCAACCGTATCAACCTTCTCAGATTTCTCAGGTATCCTAGGTTACCCAAAACCAGCCTAAGTTTTCCAGTAATGACATGTCCTTATCACCGGTGCGTAATATAATGGTTACATTATTTTGGGAGACCTTCTTTGGTGGAGATGGATAGAAGTGCTCGCTTTTGGCTAATTGTTTTACTTTTTATTAGTTTAAGGGTGGTTTGCTCCGTCTGGATATTTAAATTATTTTAATATTTTGTTAATAATAATGAAATAAGTAAATATGTTTTATTGAATTTTAATAAATGTGAGAAAAAAATTAAGTAAAAATATTTTTAAAATAAATTTGGGAGACCTAACTGTGATATCCCGTTTTTACGTGTATTTTCACTAAATGAATATTTTAATTTAATTAAAATAATAGTTCTTTTATTTTATGTGATGACCCGTTTTGAGTATTTTTTTCGCTGAAATATTTGTTTTTATTTTAATTAATATATTAGCTATTTATTTTAATTTATTTGCGTTTTAAAAATTGGGTTTTTAATTTAATTTAGTTTATTTGATGTTGTATTTTTTTTTTTTTGTTTTGTGGTTTTTAATCTTTTTGACGGGTTAGTTTTGCTTCCCGAAAAGAGGATTGGACCTCATCTTTTCCCTACATCTTTTTCCTTTTTTCTCTTTTTCCTTTTTCTTTTCCCTTCTTTTCCTTTTTCCTTCTTTTTCTTTTTTTTTCTTTTCTTTCTCTCCTCTCCCGCTCGACCGAACCCCCCCCCGTGCTCTCTCTCTCTCTCCTCCCTCTCCCCCGCGTCGTCTCTCTCTCTCCTCCAGCCCAGCGCTGTCCGGCCACCAACCGGACCCCCACCGGTCCCAAAAGTTCTCCCTCCCTCCGGCGCACCACCCCTCCGAAAGCCACCCCCAACCGGCCGGCCATTTGGCCGGAAAAAGCCCAACAAGCACCCACGGATTTCACTCCGATCCGCCGCCGTCGCTCCACCTCCGGCCACCATTTCTTCACCACTTCATCACCGGCCTCTTGCCGTCCTAACCCACCCATTTCCGGCCTCCAACGACCACCGGAGCAGCTCCCACAAGCTTGTTTTCCGATTTGCTCTTTTTGGCCATTTCCGGCCATTCCGCCGCCACCCACGGCCGTCCGTCACTTCCTTTAGCTTCACAACCATCCCTTGACCATCCCCCATCAATCTCGTGTCCTAGTTTTTCCCCGTTCAAAAGTGGGTTTTTCAGACCCACGGCCACAGTGAATTTTCACTGTGACGTTGCTGTTTTTCCGCCGCTTGCAACGCCGCTTGTTTTCTAAAATTGCCATATAGCGCTGTAAGTATTTTCCAAACCCTCTTTTCAGATTTTAATATATATTGCTCATTCAAATATTTTACTGTTGTTGGTTGTTGATTCCGGACTGAGTCCGAGGAGTTTCGGGGGTCGGATGGATGGAGGACGGAGTTGTCTGTTTAATTGTTTATGTTGGTTGGTTATTTTATCATGCATTGATTTGGCATTTCATGGTGCATGCATGCGTGTTTTTGTTCACGTGTGAAAAGCCTGTGTATTGGCGTGAGTGGTTTTACGGGTGCGTGTGTATCACGAGCCCAAGCCGGGATGGGTTATTATCTCGGTGGAGCTCCTCTGGTCACTCGGGAGCGGAATAAACTGAGTGATGTCCCCTGAGTTGTCGAGAGAGACGACAGGAGCGGGGCTAGGGGATGCTTGGCTACGAACGCGCCGGGCGCGGAACCGGGCATCGCCCTACTCACCGACTCCGTGGCCCTTCGCTGGCGAGGGCTAGAGGATGCTTGGCTACGCACGCGCGGGAGGCGCGGAACTGGGCATCGCTCGTTAGGTGTCACATGCGTGGTGGTACTCTACGGTGTGACACTGGAGCCAGGGTGTGCGGATGACCCCTAGGGGAGGTCATGGTGCATACGGTTAAAATTGGATAATGGTTTATGAGGCCAAATGGGACTTTTGGCGTGGGCCAGATGGACTTCTGGCGAGATATTGGGCCGGATGGACTTCCGGCGAGATATTGGGCCAAATGGACTTTTGGCGGCCGAATGTGACTTTTGGCGTGTTTTTCAGAAAGGATATGCTTTTGGGCCAAATGGGTTTTTTTGGCGTGTGTGGAAAACTCGGGTTTTTGTGGGCTTTGTGCATTGGGCATGTTTCATGCATCTTGTATGAGTTTTATGTGTTTTTATCTGGTAGTGTTTGGGTTTTACTTACCTGCGGTACCATTCGTGGTTCCGTAGCTTTTGGTGCAGAGTTAGAGGACGAAGAGGAGGAGGCTGAGCCCGAGGATGCGGCTCCGCCGGGTTGCTGATGCTATCTTTATATTTGTTTAAAACTGCAGTCGTGTTTTGTAATATTTATCTATGTACGTTTTAAACAGCTTGTATTACGTTAAGAAAAATTCTGGTACTTAGTTATGACTTTCTTTATCCGCTGCGAGTTTCTCTATACACATCTGTTGCCTTGCACACACTCGGCACCCGACGATGGGATGGTGACCCGGGTTGTCACCATCCGGACGTCTCAATTTCCCCGTGTTCGGGCGTGGGGATTTTGGGGGCGTCACAGGTGGTATCAGAGCGGTTTGGCTCTGGGTAAAACCACATGTCCCGTAAGTAGTACCAGAATGTTTTTAAAGTTGTGTTTTGAAAATTATGTTAAGTATAGTTATCTTATTTGTTTTATTTGGGTGAGCTTGTTTGTTTGTTTTTATTTATTTAGTTATGTTTTGGCATGCGGTTTCTTTTGTTTCTTGCTGTGTTGTGCTGTTTTTGTTTTTGTTGGTTTTATGATGGTTTTATTTGTTTTCTTAAAGGAGGGTCAAGAGTAGTGTTGTGACGGGAATATGGGGAGACCAGGGAGACCAAGGAAAAATACTCAGGAACCGCAAGAAAATACCTCCAGAGATGACTCCATAGCCGAAGCAATTCGGCAGATGACGGAGTTTATGCAACAGAGTGCGAGGTCCCAACAGGCAGGGCCTTGGCCACCACAAGGACCTTGGCCACCACAAGGGGGTCCTTGGCCACCATCAGGAGGGCCTTGTCCACCATCAGGAGGACCTTATTCTCCGTCAGGAGAACCTTGTCCGCAACAAGGAGGGTATTGGCCACAACCAGGAGGTCCTTGGCCATATCAGGGAGGGCCTTGGATGTATCCAGGAGGGTCCAGCAGCATGGTGCAGGCCGGATGCACCTATGAGCGCTTCCTAGCGCATCGGACTCCACACTTCGCGGGAAATGAGGATCCAGTTCAGGCTGGAAAATGGATCAAAGATCTGGAGAAGACTTTTGAGGTGTGTGGGTGCACTGAGGCACAACAAGTACTTTACGCCAGCTACCTCTTGCAGGGCACTGCTTCTGATTGGTGGGATACCAAGAGGGTGCTGTTGGAATCTGAATTGGGATCTTTCGCTGCGGTGACCTGGCAGCGTTTCAAGAAAGAGTTCAACGACCGCTTCTTTCCTGCATCGGTAAGGAAGCAAAAGGCAAGAGAGTTCTCTAATCTGGTCCAAGGGGGCGCGACAGTGGAGCTGTACGCCCGGAGGTTCATAGAACTTGAGCGGTTTGCTCCTCATCTTGTCGCCACTGAGGAGATGCGAGCAGATCGTTTCCAGGAGGGGCTGCGTCAGGACATACGCCGCATGGTGGTCAGCCATCGGATAACCACTTTTCAGGAGTTAGTGGATGTGGCCACCCTTATAGAGAGGGAAAATAATCTGAGTTTGGGCTCCCCTTCAGGGCAAAAGAGGCGGAGTTTTTCTGGTGAAGGAAGCAGCTCGGGTTCGCCTCAGAAGTTTGTTCAGCGGACTGGAACCCGATCTCAAGCATCCTCCAGTGTTCGCATGGGAGGACGTATGCCTGTTTGTGGAGTTTGTAATAGAGCTCATGAGGGCGAGTGTCGGACGAGTAGCGGAACCCAGTGTTATCGGTGCGGCCAAGTGGGGCATATTGCTCGGGATTGCCCCGTTAGAGCTCAAGGAAGCCGTGGAGGTAGACACGGTGGAAGAACCAACCCGAGACAAGCAGTGCAAGCCCGGGTTTATGCTGTCACGCCCGGAGAGGTGGACGATGAGGCACCAGCGACCCATGATGCTGGAGTAATCACAGGAAGAGTCCGTTTGTATGAGTTTTATGCTTGTACTTTGTTTGATTCCGGTGCTTCACGATCATTTGTGTCTTCCACGTTTGCTCGGGTGTGTAACTTGGTCACGGAACCGTTGCCGAAGGCTATGGTAGTGGCGCTACCCGATGGCGAGATGGTGTGGTGTTCCAAGGTTGCTTTGGGATGCCCGTTAAATTTTGAGGGAAGGTTTTTGGATGCTGATCTGGTGGTATTCAAGCTGTTGGGTTTTGATATCATCCTCGGGATGGATTGGCTATACCGATATTCTGCGACTATTAATTGCAGAAGTCGGACAATTAGCTTTCAGCTTCCGGATGGTGATTGTCTGGAATTCGCGGGGAGTAGATTAAAAGAAAAGCCGATGATTATATCGGCGATACAGGCAAGAAGAGAGATTGCATGGGGAGCGGATGCATTCTTGGTTCAGATGGTGTCCACGCCGTCTGAGAAGAAGTCCTTGGCAGACATTCCAGTTGTGGAAGAGTTCCCCGATGTGTTTGTGGATGACTTGCCTGGACTACCCCCTGTTCGAGAGATGGAGTTTGTCATAGATTTGGAACCTGGAGCGGCTCCTGTGCATAAAGCTCCTTATCGCATGGCACCGGCTGAATTGAAAGAGTTGAAGACTCAGTTGCAAGAACTGGTAGAGAAGGGATTTATTCAGCCTAGTACGTCGCCGTGGGGTGCACCAGTTCTATTTGTTAAAAAGAAAGATGGAACCCTTCGTATGTGCATTGACTATCGGGAGTTAAACAAGGTGACCATCAAAAATAAATATCCTCTCCCGCGGATAGATGATTTATTTGACCAACTTCAAGGAGCAGCCGTGTTCTCTAAGATTGATCTGAGGTCGGGATACTACCAGCTGAGAATCAGAGACCAGGATGTGCCTAAAACTGCTTTCAGGTCGAGGTATGGGCATTATGAATTTAAGGTGATGCCGTTTGGGTTAGCTAATGCCCCTGCAGCGTTCATGGATTTGATGAATAGGGTGTTTCAACCTTACCTGGATTCCTTTGTGGTAGTATTTATCGATGATATACTGATTTATTCCCGAGATGTTGAAGAGCATGTGTATCATCTTAGTCTGGTACTTGAGAAATTGAGAGAGCACCAGTTGTACGCCAAGCTCAGCAAGTGTGAGTTCTGGTTGGAAGAAGTTAAATTTCTTGGGCATGTAATTTCCCAGGGTGGAGTGGCAGTTGATCCTAGTAAGGTAGAAGCCATTTTGTCATGGCCACGCCCAACTACAGTACGCGAGATCAGGAGTTTCTTGGGGCTCGCCGGTTACTACCGAAGGTTTGTAGAGGGTTTTGCTCGCTTATCCGGACCTCTCACAGCTTTGACTCGGAAGAATACAGAATTTGTTTGGTCAGAGAAATGTGAGAGAAGCTTCCAGGAATTGAAGAACAGGTTGACGACGGCACCAGTGTTAGCACTCCCAGAACCGCATAAGCCGTTTGTAGTCTTCAGTGATGCGTCTAAGTTCGGTTTGGGTTGTGTCCTTATGCAGGAAGGACGGGTTGTAGCCTATGCATCTCGTCAGCTTAAGGACCATGAGAAGAATTATCCGACGCATGATCTAGAGTTGGCTGCGATTGTTTTTGCACTCAAGATCTGGCGGCATTTCTTGTATGGGGAAGCTTGTGAGGTATTTACTGATCATAAGAGCTTGAAGCATTTGTTTTCCCAGAAAAATTTGAATATGAGGCAGAGGCGTTGGCTAGAGCTAATCAGTGACTATCAGTGTGAGATCAAGTACCACCCGGGGAAGGCTAACATAGTTGCTGATGCTTTGAGCCGGAAGTCTCATTTGGAGGATGAAGCCGAACCGTCAGAAATGGATTCGTTACTTTATGGGATGAGAAGGCTCCTTATAGAGAGTTCGCAGCAAGTAGAGATTTTGTCTTCAGTTCTGGACATTCGGGTAATAGATTTTGAAGAATTGAAAGCTCTCCAAAGAAAGGATCAGAAGCTGCTGAACATCAGGAAAAGAGTCCGAAAATCTCGAGGGCCGTTGCATTATAGCATGGATAGTGATGGGGTACTTCGGTTCCGAGATCGCAGAGTGGTCCCGAAGGACTCAGATTTCAAAGAACGAATCATGGCGGAAGCTCATGCGGCCCCGAATTCAGTTCATCCCGGCAGTACAAAGATGTATCGTGACTTGAAGAAAAATTACTGGTGGGATGGAATGAAGAAGGACGTTGCCTTATATGTGGAGAAATGCCACACGTGTCGTCAGGTAAAGGCTGAGCATCAGAGACCTGCAGGCATGCTCCAACCCCTCCCTATACCTGAGTGGAAGTGGGATGACATCACGATGGACTTCGTAGTGGGTTTGCCGAGAACGCCTAGTGGGAAGAACTCTGTTTGGGTGATCGTGGACCGGTTAACGAAGAGTGCTCATTTTCTGCCTGTTAACAACACCGACTCTTTGGGTAAGTTGACCCGTTTGTATGTCAAGGAGATAGTGCGGCTACATGGCATACCAAAGACTATAGTGTCAGATCGAGACCCGAGGTTCACATCGCAGTTCTGGAAGAGTTTGCAGGCAGCTTTGGGTACTAAGTTGAAGTTCAGCACTGCTTATCACCCGCAGACAGACGGCCAGTCAGAACGCACCATTCAGACTCTGGAAGACATGCTGCGAGCATGTGTCCTGGAATTCCAAGGAAGTTGGGAAAATCACTTGCCGCTCATTGAGTTTGCCTATAATAACAGCTACCATGCGACCATTCAGATGGCTCCCTATGAAGCTCTTTATGGGAGAAAGTGTAGGTCGCCCTTGTGTTGGGATGAAGTTGGGGAGAGTAGGGTAATTGGACCCGAAATAATTCAGGAAATGCAAAGCCAAGTCCGGATCATTAGAGATAAAATGGCGGCAGCTCAGAGTCGCCAGAAAAGCTACGCTGATACCAGGAGGAGAGAATTGTCATTTGAAGTTGGTGATTGGGTTTATCTTAAAGTCTCTCCCATGAGAGGTGTTAAGCGTTTTGGTAAGAAAAGGAAACTAGATCCGAGGTATGTCGGCCCTTTTCAGATTCTGGAGAGAGTAGGGTCCGTCGCCTATAGAGTTGCCTTGCCAGATTATTTCGGGGATGTTCATGATGTCTTCCATGTATCATCCCTGAAGAAGAGCTTTGGGCAGCAAGAGCCTCGCTTCATCGACCCAGCAGGTATTCAGTTGCAACCGGATCTCACTTACGAAGTTGTTCCGTCGCAGATTTTGGATTGGAAGGAGCAACAGTTGAGGTCCAAGGCGATACCTTTAGTTAAAGTGGCTTGGGGAGATCCGTTAGCTCAAGACTTCTCTTGGGAGCGAGCAGCGGACATGAGGGAGCAGTACCCGTATTTGTTTGAATGAAGAAGGTATGTATCTTGTTTTTTTTTATCACAGTTGGCTTATGTACGTTTGTGTGGCTTGGTTTAAGTTGGTGGTGATCTTGCAATTTCGAGGACGAAATTGTTTTTAAGGAGGGGAGGATGTGATGACCCGTTTTGAGTGTTTTTTTCGCTGAAATATTTGTTTTTATTTTAATTAATATATTAGCTATTTATTTTAATTTATTTGCGTTTTAAAAATTGGGTTTTTAATTTAATTTAGTTTATTTGATGTTGTGTTTTTTTTTGGTTGTTTTGTGGTTTTTAATCTTTTTGGCGGGTTAGTTTTGCTTCCCGAAAAGAGGATTGGACCTCATCTTTTCCCTACATCTTTTTCCTTTTTCCTCTTTTCCCTTTTTCTTTTCCCTTCTTTTCCTTTTTCCTTCTTTTTCTTTTTCTTTTCTTTTCTTTCTCTCCTCTCCCGCTCGACCGAACCCCCCCCCGTGCTCTCTCTCTCTCTCTCCTCCCTCTCCCCCGCGTCGTCTCTCTCTCTCCTCCAGCCCAGCGCCGTCCGGCCACCAACCGGACCCCCACCGGTCCCAAAAGTTCCCCCTCCCTCCGGCGCACCACCCCTCCGAAAGCAACCCCCAACCGGCCGGCCATTTGGCTGGAAAAAGCCCAACAAGCACCCACGGATTTCACTCCGATCCGCCGCCGTCGCTCCACCTCCGGCCACCATTTCTTCACCACTTCATCACCGGCCTCTTGCCGTCCTAACCCACCCATTTCCGGCCTCCAACGACCACCGGAGCAGCTCCCACGAGCTTGTTTTTCGATTTGCTCTTTTTGGCCATTTCCGGCCATTCCGCCGCCACCCACGGCCGTCCGTCACTTCCTTTAGCTTCACAACCATCCCTTGACCATCCCCCATCAATCTCGTGTCCTAGTTTGTCCCCGTTCAAAAGTGGGTTTTTCAGACCCACGGCCACAGTGAATTTTCACTGTGACGTTGCTGTTTTTCCGCCGCTTGCAACGCCGCTTGTTTTCTAAAATTGCCATATAGCACTGTAAGTATTTTCCAAACCCTGTTTTCAGATTTTAATATATATTGCTCATTCAAATATTTTACTGTTGTTGGTTGTTGATTCCGGACTGAGTCCGAGGAGTTTCGGGGGTCGGATGGATGGAGGACGGAGTTGTCTGTTTAATTGTTTATGTTGGTTGGTTATTTTATCATGCATTGATTTGGCATTTCATGGTGCATGCATGCGTGTTTTTGTTCACGTGTGAAAAGCCTGTGTATTGGCGTGAGTGGTTTTATGGGTGCGTGTGTATCACGAGCCCAAGCCGGAATGGGTTATTATCTCGGTGGAGCTCCTCTGGTCACTCGAGAGCGGAATAAACTGAGTGATGTCCCCTGAGTTGTCGAGAGAGACGACAGGAGCGGGGCTAGGGGATGCTTGGCTACGAACGCGCCGGGCGCGGAACCGGGCATCGCCCTACTCACCGACTCCGTGGCCCTTCGCTGGCGAGGGCTAGAGGATGCTTGGCTACGCACGCGCGGGAGGCGCGGAACTGGGCATCGCTCGTTAGGTGTCACATGCGTGGTGGTACTCTACGGTGTGACACTGGAGCCAGGGTGTGCGGATGACCCCTAGGGGAGGTCATGGTGCATACGGTTAAAATTGGATAATGGTTTATGAGGCCAAATGGGACTTTTGGCGTGGGCCAGATGGACTTCTGGCGAGATATTGGGCCGGATGGACTTCCGGCGAGATATTGGGCCAAATGGACTTTTGGCGGCCGAATGTGACTTTTGGCGTGTTTTTCAGAAAGGATATGCTTTTGGGCCAAATGGGTTTTTTTGGCGTGTGTGGAAAACTCGGGTTTTTGTGGGCTTTGTGCATTGGGCATGTTTCATGCATCTTGTATGAGTTTTATGTGTTTTTATCTGGTAGTGTTTGGGTTTTACTTACCTGCGGTACCATTCGTGGTTCCGTAGCTTTTGGTGCAGAGTTAGAGGACGAAGAGGAGGAGGCTGAGCCCGAGGATGCGGCTCCGCCGGGTTGCTGATGCTATCTTTATATTTGTTTAAAACTGCAGTCGTGTTTTGTAATATTTATCTATGTACGTTTTAAACAGCTTGTATTACGTTAAGAAAAATTCTGGTACTTAGTTATGACTTTCTTTATCCGCTGCGAGTTTCTCTATACACATCTGTTGCCTTGCACACACTCGGCACCCGACGATGGGATGGTGACCCGGGTTGTCACCATCCGGACGTCTCAATTTCCCCGTGTTCGGGCGTGGGGATTTTGGGGGCGTCACATTTTAAATTATCAGATTTTAATTAGATTTTAATTGCTGTTGAGTTTAAATTGCTGTTTAATTTATTTTAGCTAATCTTTGGATTTAAAATTAAGTAATGAGTTTTTATTAGTTATTTATTATATTTTAGCTTTACGTTGTATTTAAAATATTTTCTTGGTTTTATTGCTTTTAAAGTTATTTTCGTTGGATCAGTTGTTGGACTCCTGAGGTAAGGATTGGACCTCATTTCTTTTCTCCATCTTTTCTTTTCTCTTTTTCCTTTCTCTTTCTTCTCTTTTTCTTTCTTTTTCTTTCTTTTTTTTCCTTCCTTCTTCCCCGTGCATCGACCCCCCCGTGCGATTTCTCTCTCTCTCTCTCTCCTCTCCTTCACGCCAAAGCACCCAGCCGCCCAGTACCTGTAACAGCCCGCTAGAAATTCAATTGTGAAATTTCGATTAGTTTTAGGAACCTCGTGATGACCCCATAATTTTTCACGAATCGACTAATCGCATAGGTTTTAGCCTGTCAACATAGTTAGTATTATCA
The DNA here is from genome assembly GCF_018687715.1 of Carya illinoinensis. Taxonomy (NCBI): domain Eukaryota; kingdom Viridiplantae; phylum Streptophyta; class Magnoliopsida; order Fagales; family Juglandaceae; genus Carya; species Carya illinoinensis. The sequence goes on from NC_056755.1 coordinate 41,399,650, forward strand.
CTCACTATGGTGCCAGAAATGCGATTTTAATTATTTGAGATAGTTAGAAGTGTCAGAATACATTATAGTCTACACCACTAGGCTTAATTGAATATTTAGGATTTTTCAGTGCTAAGTTTATTACGTTTATTTTTGAAGTGAATAGTAACCTCGGTAAACGTACTAAGCGCAGTGTTTTCAAAATCACAGTGTATAATGTCCAAATTAGGTTAGCGAAATTTTATTTTGACACTTGGCAAGATCTTAACCACACATAATGAATAGTATTAGATACTTGGCACAAAGAGAAACCATTAGATGGAATTGTGAAGGAAATCAAGGTGTGAGATCATGACACCTAAGCAAAATCTTTTTCATCTGATCAACCAAATTGAGGTCCACTAAGGCCACGAATTTGGCCACCTTGGCAAGTCTTCTTGGAGAAGTTTCCTCCCCCACTTGGCAGATCATTCATTGCCTCAAGCTGCACTCAATAGTATGGAGGAACCCACCCCATCAAGCACCATGCCCCATAGCTTTTGTCCTTGCCCCCCACTATCCTTCACTTCATATCACATGTATACCTCCACTCAATGATCATTAAGGTCCAAATAATCCCCCTACAGAATTCTGGAGTCGTGCAAGACACATTTACTTCACTTTAATCATCTCTTCACCCTGTTCTTAGAGAGAAACCCAAAAGAGCTCTCTCGGACAGATTTATGGGTCTTTTTGCGTGGGGATTTTCAACCCTTTGTAAGTATTTTCACACGATGACTCCTTCATAAACGTTGTTCCTCTTTGAGTCTAGTTTCCGTAGATATATTTTTCGTATCATTCCATGGTCATTTGGTTAGTCAAAAGTATTTTTAACCATGGAAAGGTCATTCTGGGCGTGAATCTAGAGAGTATGTTATGTTTTGGAGTTTTTGACCAATTTAATGGACATATATTGGTCCGAAAATTTTATGGAGTGTTCTTAGCATGTGTTTAAGAGTTTTAATTGAGGTTTTGTTGCATGACTAAAGCTTTTGATGATAGATTTTCTTAGATCTAGAAACTTGAAAACTGGAAGTGGCAAAACAGTTTTTATTAGGAGAAAGTTTGAATATTTCGAGATTTGATCTTACTCTAAAGGCTTTGATATTTTTATATGATGATCCTAAGTCTCTTATTTTCATGTTAGAATGTTATTTTGGAGATTTTTAGTATTAGTTTCAAATATATGATTTTTCTATGCAAGAGGATTTCGGTTAGGCCTAAGATTTGATGTTTTTGGATTATATCCATGTTTATTTTTTTCTAGCTATGTGATTTTAAGTTTGATGGTTGGATCCTATTTAAGACACATCATTAAACCATGTGATGCTTTATTTCGAAGATCTCACCTTCTTAAGCCATTGATCAAGAGATTTATCAAAACTAGTTGAGGAAAAAGTTTCTGTTTTTGGACTAAGTGTAAAACTAAAAACTCCAAATGTTATTTTGTGATTTTGGTAACTTTAGTTTGATGATTTAAAACATGGTTGATGTTAGGATGATGTTATGAATATGTTAGAAATAAGATTTGATTTTTGAAATTCTTGGAGATGTTTTGATTTAAGGTCAAAGCTTGTGATTCAAATGCTTGAATCTTTTTACAAAAAGTTTGGTGTTGATTATTAGCTTTTTCTAAATGGATGTTTTAAGTATGGTTTTGAACTTAGGATTGGAAGATGTTTGTTGCAAAATTTTGGTTTAAGCATGAGTTTTGAAGTTGGAAAGAATTGCAACAAAAATCATGAGAAATGGCCTATGGATGTTTCGGCCATAGTGTGTTTTCCATAGTTGTGTTTTGTTTTAAATTTTTCTGAGTTGATATTTAAGTTTAGGACAAAATTTACATGAGGAATGTAAATTTTGGAAACTTTTGGAATTAGTATGCAAAATCCTTAAGTTATGGGTAAAAAGGTCATTTTCCCACATGTAGAGAGTAAAATAGAAATTTTACTCTTTAAGTTCGTATTTTCCATATTTCAAATTATTAGTGATTTAGTTCTAATTTTAGAATCACTAATTACAGTTCCTCATGATCGCACTTGAAGTTTTATAAGAAACGCGGAGATCGAGGTAAGTTAGCTTTTAACTTACTAGCAGTCTACTGTGTATGTGTGCTAAGTAAAGGAACTACAATGTATGTATGTATGTTATCATATATGTCATGCCATGCCAAGTTATTACGTAATTGTCTATTATACAGAAATTATTCTGTCACCAGTTTTTATCTGTTACATAATATGTTCTGTTATGTATTGTTGTACATTACAAGTACGTCATGCTAAGTATGCCATCTATTACATGTATGTCAAGTCATGTAATATTCACTGTTGCAAGTATGTCATGTTAAATATGTTGTCTATTATATGTTATGCCATGTTACGAAATGTTTCTATCTCAAGTTGGTCATGTATTTCAAGTTATGTTCAAGTCACGTTATGTTACATCAGGGCTTCAGTCCTTTCGTATTCCAGTCACGTTTCATCTTGATTACTTATGTATGGGGTCACAGTAATTGTGACACATACACTACGTGAGACACAGCAATTGTGACACGTAGAATATATGGGACCACAACAACTGTGGAATTTGTATTTACACGTAGAATACATGGGGCCACAACAACTGTGGAGTATGTATTTACACGTAGAATACATTGGGCCACAACAACTGTGGAGTATGTATTTTTCATGTTAAGTCAAGTTTGTGTAAAATACATGGGGTCACAACAACTGTGGAGTATGTATTTTTCATGTTAAGTCAAGTTTCAGAACAAGTTCATGATAAGTCAAGTTTCAGATCAAGTTCATGTCAAGTCAAGTTCAGTTCATGTTTCAATTTAAATTATGTCAATTATGCTATGTTGTACGCCAAGTTATGCTTTAATTACATATGAATTTGATTATGCATTTATACTTTTACTGTCATCCATACATCATTAGCTTGTGTGGAAGTTTTTTGTTAACTTACTGAGATTTGTAATCAAATCTCACTTTAGTAGTCCCAACTACCATTCCCCTCGAATGGTAGATCTTGTTACAGGACCTGAAGGAGAATCAGGAGCTGATCAACTAGACACAGTTGACTAAGCGACGGTACGACGTTAATGTTAATATAGTAGTTAACGTAAATTACTACTTGTACTATGGAGTTGCATCTCCAGTACTTTTTGGATCATAAGCATTTTGGACTAGTGTTGTGATCTTAGTTGTTCAATGGGTCTTTATGTATGAAGTATGTTTTAAGCAATTGGGATATTTTAAATTTGGTGCATAGTATTGCTAAAGAAAAAAATTATCTGCTGCGAATATTACATAATGTTAGATGCATGTTAGGAACATTGCATCTTATATGTCATGAACGGGGGCAGGTAACCTTGTGTTGCATGTCTCAACACATCAAATGTCTGTCCGATCCCAAACGGAATTTGGGGGCATCACAGTACCGCCGCTCGCTAGTGCCGTGAGCCACACCACCACCAACAATCTCTTCCCCTCCCTCCGGTGAACCACCCCACAAATTTCCACCGCCAACGGAGCCGCCGTTTGGCCAGAATACCTCCTCCAAGCCGAACGGCTTTTGCTCTGATTTGCCGCCATCGCTCCACCTCCGGCCACCACCTCCTCACCACCTCATCACCGACTCAATGCCGTCCTAACCCACCCATTTCAGGCCTCGATCCGTCGCCGGAATAATCCCCACGAGCTAACTCTCCGATTTGGGTATTTTGGCCTCCTACCGCCGTTTTCGCCGCCACCCACGGCCGACCCTCACTTCCACTAGCTTCATAAACACTCCTAAGCCATTCCCTATAAATCTCGAGTCTTGGTTTGTCCCCGTTCAAAAGTGGGTATTTTACAACCCACGGCCACAGTGAATTTGCATTGTTACGTTGCTTTCTCTTCGCCGTTTGCTGCTCGTCGATCCTTCGAAAATTATTATATAGTACTGTAAGTATTTTGCAAACTCTACTCTTAGATTTAAATAAATTTTGCTCATACAATAAATATTTGTTGTTGGTTGGCTGTTTCCGGACTGAGTCTAAGGAGTTCGGGGGTAGGATGGATTGAGGACGGAGTTGCTTGATTTGTTGATTTATGGTTGGTTGGTTGTTTTGTGCATTGAGATTGCATTTACATGGTGCATGCACGTGCATTTTATTTTAATTGAGAAAAATTATGTTTTGTTGGCGTAAATGAATTTCGAGTGCGTGTATCTCACGAGCCCAAGCCGGGATGGGTTATTATCTCGGTGGAGCTCCTCTGGTCACTCAGGAGTGGATAACACTGAGTGACATCCCCTGGGTTGTCGCAGGGCGACGACCGAATCGCACGATACTGTAACGTTGTCGTATCGACTCCTTGGTCCCTAGAGTGGCGGGGACTAGAGGATGGCCTGGTCAGGGATGCAAGTCTGGGCATCGCTCGTTTAGGTGTCACACGCGTAGTCGTTACTTACGGTGTGGTACAGAGCCAGGGTGTGCGGATAATCCCTAGGGGAGATCATGGTGCATGCATAATTGAATCGTTTTTATGGTTTTCAGATCAGGGCCATTTTCTGGGAAAATGGCGAGGTTTGGTTTTGAGGCTTTGTGATCCATTTTCTGGGAAAATGGTGGTTTGGGCCATTATCTAGGATAATGGCGAGGCTTGGTTTTAAGCGTTATGTTTTTGGGCCAAATGGGTTTTTGGCGTGCGTAGAAAAATGTGGCTTTACGGGTCATGTGCATTGGCTTTTCTTGCATACATGTTGTTTGAGTTTTATATGTTTTTATCTAGTGGTATTTGGATTTTACTTACCTGCGGCACCATTTTTGGTTCCGTAGATTTTGATGCAGAGTTCAAAGAAGAGGAGGAGGAGGCTGAGCCCGAGGATGCGGCTCCGCCGGAGTGCTGAGTTGAAGTCTATGCTTTGTAGTTGGTTTTAAAACAATATTTGTGTTTATTTAATATTTTATTATGTATATTTTGAACAGCTTGTGTTATATTAAGAAAAATTCTGGTACTTATTTATATGACTTTCGTTATCCGCTGCATGTTTCTTTTTGCACATTTGTTGCTTTTACAAACACTTGGCACTCGTCGTTAGGATGGTGACCCGTGTTGTCATCATTCGGACGTCTCGATTTCCCCGTGTCCGTATATGGAGATTTGGGGGCGTCACACTGACTAACGGATTGGTGAGAAGTCTTTTCATGCTACAGTGCTTTCTACGGTTTTAGCAATGTGTTTGAAGTGTTTCAAATATGTTTAGCAGGATAAAAGTCTTCAACCGTATGATACTTCTCAGATTTCTCAGGTATTCTGGGTTACCCAAACCCAGCCTAAGTCTTCCAGTAATGACATGTCCTTATCACCAGTGCATAGTATAATGGTTACATTATTTTAGGTGACCTTCTTTGGTGGAGATGGACAGAAGTGCTCGCTTTTGGCTCATTTTTTATTTTTTATTAGTTTAAGGGTGGTTTGGTCCGTCTAAATATTTAAATTATTTTAATATTTTGTTAATAATAATGAAATAAGTAAATGCGTTTTGCTGAATTTTAATAAATGTGAGAAAAAATTAAGTAAAAATATTTTTAAAATAAATATTTTATTGTACTAGTTTGTGAAAGTCAATATCTAAAGTTAAAAAGTATTTTTAAAATAATTTTTATTTCGAAATTCATAAAAACTGTATTGATTTTTATAGTTGAATAATGATTAGTGAATGCGTTGATAAAAAGTTTAAAATTTGAATTATAGAAATTTTTTAAGTTTGATCAATATTTGAAAATGAAGTTACCATAAATTTTGGAAATTTCTTGTGTTACCCAACATACTCCTAACTGACTGATTGTGTTTCAAATCTTTTGCTTTAAAATTGTTAACCAACATCCTATGCTTTCATATCGAGTTAAGAGAGGCCCAAGTTTGGGGTGTTTTAGGAATCTTTCAGATTTTATATTAGTCAAATTGAAGTTGGACGTGGGACACGTATTTCTAAAAGTATAAGAAGAATTGTATTTGTAACTTCTTGTGATGGAAACATAATCTACTCCATAGACATGTTAAATTTTAATTTATTATATAATTTAATTTATTACGCCTCTTATAATAGATGGGGAGTGGGATAGAAAGGTGCGCACATAGAGGGAGAGAGAGGAAGCCTAACTAACGGGTAGGTGAGAAGTCTTTTCATGCTACAGTGCTTTCTACGGTATTAGGAATGTGTTTGAAGTGTTTCAAATATGTTTGGGAGGATAAAAGTCTTCAACCGTACGAAACTTCTCAGATTTCTCTGGTATTCTGGGTTACCCAAATCCAGCCTATGTCTTCCAGTAATGACATGTCCTTATCACCGGTGCGTAGTATAATGGTTACATTATTTTAGGAGACCTTCTTTGGTGGAAATAGACAGAAGTGCTCGCTTTTGGCTCATTTTTTATTTTTTATTAGTTTAAGGGTGGTTTGCTCCATCTGGATATTTAAATTATTTTAATATTTTGTTAAAAAAATGAAATAAGTAAATATGTTTTATTGAATTTTAATAAAAGTGAGAAAAAATTAAGTAAAAATATTTTTAAAATAAATATTGTATTGTACTAGTTTGTGAAAGTCAATATCTAAAGTTAAAAAGTATTTTTAATGTAATTTTTATTTTGAAATTCATAAAAACTATATTGATTTTTATAGTTGAATAATGATTAGTGAATGCGTTGATAAAAAGTTTAAAATTTGAATTAGAGAAATTTTTTAATAATGATCGATATTTGAAAATGAAGTTACCATAAATTTTGGAAATTTCTTGTGTTACCCAACATACCCCTAACTGACTGATTGTGTTTCAAATCTTTTGTTTTAAAATTGCTAGCCAACTTCCTATGCTTTCATTTCGGGTTAAGAGAGGGCCAAGGTGAGGGTGTTTGAGGAATCTCTTGGATTTTATATTAGTCAAATTGAAGTTGGACGTCGGACATGTATTTCTAAAAGTATAAGAAGAATTGTATTTATAACCATTGACAAGTTAAATTTTAATAGATGGGGAGTGGGAGAGAAAGGTGCGGACATTGAGGGAGAGAGAGGAGGCCTAACTAACGGGTAGGTGAGAAGTCTTTTCATGCTACAGTGCTTTCTACGGTTTTAGGAGAGTGTTTGAAGTGTTTCAAATATGTTTGGGATGATAAAAGTCTTCAATCGTATGAAACTTCTCAGATTTCTCAAGTATTCTAGGTTACCCAAACTCAGCCTAAGTCTTCCAGTAATGACATGTCCTTATCACCGGTGCGTACTAAAATGGTTACATTATTTTAGGAGACCTTCTTTGGTGGAGATGGATAGAAGTGCTCGCTTTTGGCTAATTTTTTATTTTTTATTAGTTTAAGGGTGGTTGGGTCCTTCTGGATATTTAAATTATTTTAATATTTTGTTAATAATATTGAAATAAGTAAATAGGTTTTCTTGAATTTTAATAAATGTGAGAAAACATTACGTAAAGATATTTTTAAAATACATATTGTATTGTATTGGTTTGTGAAAGTCAATATCTAAAGTTAAAAAGTATTTTTAATATAATTTTTATTTTGAAATTCATAAAAACTGTATTGATTTTTATAGTTGAATAATGATTAGTGAATGCGTTGATAAAAAGTTTAAAATTTGAATTAGAGAAATTTTTTAATAATGATCGATATTTGAAAATGAAGTTACCATAAATTTTGAAAATTGCTTGTGTTACCCAACATACCCCTAACTGACTGATTGTGTTTCAAATCTTTTGCTTTAAAATTGTTAACAAACTTCCTATGCTTTCATTTCGAGTTGAGAGAGGGCCAAGGTGGGGGTGTTTGAAGAATCTCTCAGATTTTATATCAGTCAAATTGAAGTTGGACGTAGGACACGTATTTCTAAAAGTATAAGAAGAATTGTATTTGTAACTTCTTGTGGTGGAAACATCATCTACTCCATTGACATGTTAAATTTTAATTTATTATATAATTTAATTTATAACGCCTCTTATAATAGATGGGGATTGGGAGAGAAATAAATTATAATCGATGGGGAGTGGGAGAGATAGGTGCGGACATAGAGGGAGAGAGAGGAAGCCTGACTAAAGGGTAGGTGAGAAGTATTTTCATGCTTTTCTACGGTTTTAGCAGTGTTTGAAGTGTTTCAAATATGTTTCGGCGGATAAAAGTCTTCATCCGTATGAAACTTCTCAGATTTCTCAGGTATTCTGGGTTACCCAAACCCAGCCTTAGTCTTCCAGTAATGACATGTCCTTATCACCAGTGCGTAGTATAATGGTTACATTAGTTTGGGAGATCTTCTTTGGTGGAGATGGACAGAAGTGCTCGCTTTTGGCTCATTTTTTATTTTTTATTAGTTTAAGGGTGGTTTGGTCCGTCTGGATATTTAAATTATTTTAATATGTTGTTAATAATAATGAAACAAGTAAATATGTTTTATTGAATTTTAATAAATGTGAGAAAAAAATAATTAAAAATATTTTTAAAATAAATATTGTATTGTACTAGTTTGGGAAAGTCAATATCTAAAGTTAAAAAGTATTTTTAATATAATTTTTATTTTGAAATTCATAAAAACTGACAAACTGTGAAAGTCAATATATCTTGTGAATGATTTGGTGAAAAATTTAAAATTTGAATTAGAGAAATATTTTATGTTTGATAGATATTTGAAAATGAAGTTGCCATAAATTATGGAAATTTTTTGTGTTACCCTGCCTACCCCTAACTGACTGATTGTGTTTTTAATCTTTTGCTTTAAAATTGTTAAGCAACTTCCTATGCTTTCATTTCGAGTTAAGCGAGGGTCAAGATGGGGGTGTTTGAGGAATCTCACAGATTTTATATAAGTAAAATTAAAGTTAGGTGTGGGATACGTATATCTAAAAGTTAAAGAAAAATTATATTTGTAAGTTTTTGTGGTGGATACATCATCTACTCCATTGACATGTCAAATTTTAATTTATTATAAAATTTAATTTTGAGCGTCTCTTACAAACAAATTATCACAAATCAACGGTGTAGAGAGTGTGTCCTCCACACCGACTTATATGTAATATGTCTCATTAAAAATTCTTATAAGAATGCTATATTTATTTATAAAGTAATATTATAAACTATACTCTCTTCCCATTATGTATAATGTGTCGCTTTTATGAGTCTTGGATGGGTAATACCACATCATCATAGTGGAATAAAAGTAGGTGTGAGGGTGATGCCAATTGAAAATACAAGATTGACCCTAAATAACATCTACAACGTGTGAATAGGTGTACGTCACAATTCTTTGTCCAATTGAAATTCATATAAAAGCTTAGCAATATTTATTAAATTTCGAATTAGGCCAGGTGCATCAAAATTACAATATCGAATAAAAAGATCTGAATGATAAAGCAAAACAAACCAACCACAACACAGTTTTTTTTTTTTTTTTTTTTTAATTTTGTGTCGAAAGAAAACCCTCTAAATAACTCTTTAAAGATAAAATTACCACTCGAGGACTATTTGAAGATTAATACCAATAAATTTCTTACAAACCCTTTATAATATGAATTTCATCCCACAACAAAATTACTCGTTTTGTGTTTACCATAGAAGTAGCAAAAACTTCTAACAATTTTCAATTTTGGCTTCTTCTCGTGAAACTTCCCCTGGCTGAACTCACCTTCAAGAGAGATCGTTTTTATAAAAATCTCCAAAATCTTTTTCTCTCTTGCACATTTGGATACCTTATCAATATCTCATTGCATAACTTTCTAGGCCAATTCTGTGCTCTTGAAAATTTGGAGAAAACCCCTCGTGGAAGGCTCCTAATGGAAGGTCTCGTTTCATTATTTCATTTCATCTCATCTCAATATCTAAACACCACAAATACAAGCATATTTTAGTTTCAAATTTTGAATTTTTTCATTTAATTATTATAACCTAAACATTACATTTTTCCTAAAGTTCCAAACAAAACATAAAAAATAATTCAAGTTTTTCAAATCTCAAAAAAAAATAATATTAAATTATATTCTAATAATATTTTAACTTTATAATGTTTTTATTCAACTTTTTCTTTCTCATTTTTCAAAACCCTATAAAATATTTTAACTCAAATTATTTCACTATTATTCATAGATAATTTCAGCTTATCTCAACTCACTGTCCAAACGAGACCTAACTCTACTTTAGAATTCCATATAGCATAGCATTTATACAAATTTCGAGTTTTTAGACTTTCAACCTCTTTATCCAATACTCAAATTTATCTCAACATATAGAGCATTGATAGATAAACGTGATCTCTTATCAACCCTTACCATTATCCTTATAGATAAATTTTATCTATACGTCAACCTAAACATGCAGAAAAAAAATAATAATAATAAAAAAAATAATAATAGAACAAGGCTACCATTCAAGAACCATAACTATAGCTTTCACTGATGATGGTAGTTTTATATTCAATTTTTCCCTCTTCATATTTTAAATAGCACACACAAACATTACAATAACGTGGATCTTTTCTTAAAACTTAACGATCTCTTCTTAAAACTTAGTCAATTACAGATCAAATACATATGTACGTTAGCCAAGATTGAAACAAAAACATCACCTGAATGATAACCTTGCTCGCATTGACTTTGATCTACACTAAAAAAATTTCATAACCCGATGATGAGTCTATTCCTTCAAACAAGTTTCTTCACAATTGAACAAACGATAAAGGAATACCTACTGATCTTTTACTCTTATTACCAACTCAGACAAAATTTTTGCATTCTGATACAAGAGATACCACTTTTTGTGGCCAGATTTTTTTGAGATGAAAATCATTTACTCGCAAAAAGTCAAAAATTACTATTGCGGCGATATATTATCATCACGAAAATTATATCTGCAATACCTTCAGCTTATTTTAAGTTGTTTTCCCACTTTCGCTACAAAAATTATTTTTAGTGTCAATGCATATCACGGCTAAAAAAATCTCGCTTAAAAGTATATGTGATTTCTATCGAGTACATTAATCGCTGCAAGAGAACGTCGTAACTAGGGCGCCAGCTGAAGTTATATATATTGCAAAGCAAAATATCGCCGATAAAACTCACTTATATGTTCCTATCTACGCTTCAAAATGTTGCCTAATTTTTCGTCCTTGGCTGCCCCGATTCTCTCTCTCTTTCTCTCTCTTATCTCTTCTATGTGAAATTTTGCCACCACGCTAGTCACCATCAGCCTGCAACATATTTTACGATTAATTGCCACCAATGTGAGCACTTATAATAATTTAGTATTTGTAGCATGTTTTATAAACTCTCCGGAACAGAGTAATTTGGGAACTTTAATAGTAGCTAAATGTTGAGACAAAAAGATGGCCGCAATTAATCTTTTCCGGCGTTTCGTGGTGATATCGCCAGCAAAAACGGTCATCGAGAAAAATGATTTCTCTTGTAGTGAGAGACTGGCCGATATATATTGATAGAAAATACTGCATCTCTAATCGATGTTCCTGTCCCTATTCATTGTTGGAGAATAGAAAATAACAAATTAACAACATCAGTGCGGCCAGGCCCATCATCATCATCCAAGAAAGTCGACTCGACCTTTCGCTATTGATACATGCATGTGCACGATCAGCTAGTGACATTGAACCCAAATTAAGGACTAAAATTATATATAATCATTACTCATTATCTAAACAATATTCTATATCTGTATGTACCCCACTTGTGTCCATAGCCCCTTATTTATACTAATCTAAATCATCGCTGACCAAGCAATAAAACAATAGAATAGATGTCAATTGGAAAACATAGCATACCATGCAATAACAAATAGGCTTGCAACCCAGCATGACAAAACCGGGTTTGGGCTTGACCTGACATGCAGAACACAGCAAACAGGTCTGCCCCGCCCTGCCCCGACCAAACTGACCTGCCAGATTGGGTTGGGTCAAAATATATAAATATATATATATATATATATATATATATATATATATTTAGGCCTATTACATAGCCGTATAGCAGGTATCCCTTTGAAGTCTGGCCACTAAAGTTACACCCTGACAGCTTATACTTACAAAAAATTAGTCACAACTTAGACAACAATTTTTTTATTACAACAATGTATTCAAATCACATCGAAAAAGCCTCATACACTACAAGAGAATCAGACTTTATGATCAAAATTTAGTGACCAAAAAGACTATTTTCTACGATTTCACCATCCTTGTTGATAGTCTTCCAAGAAGATTCACCCCTCTTAAGAGCATCCTCAATAGATTATCTAAAGTTAAAAGACATTTTTTATGAATATAAGATGATTTTAAATTTTGGCTATTCCTTTCAAGTACATAAGTTTTTATATTGGAATAATTATTTTTTCATTATATAACAATAAAATAATTTAAGATAAATTTGACTTGGGCTATTCACATCAAATCTTCACATTGGATTATAAATTTATTCATTATATAGTACTGAGTAATTAATAATTAAAAAAATATTTAATTTTTTTAAGTATTAATTTATTTTATTTTATGATATTTTACTATTCTACCTATTATATGTTAATTAGTAATCATATTCTAATTAAATCAGTAATCAAGAGTAATATAAAGTAATAACATAAAGATTTGCTTTTTAAACAGTAACAATCAAATTTGACTTTATCTTTATAAATACTATAGTTAAAAGCTAGATAATTTGAGATTGCCTAATCCATTGCAAGTCACTTTTATCTCTAATAGTTAAAAAGGACTTTATTTTTACACATACATAATCCGTTAGCAATGCTTAAGGTTTCCCGATAATTTGAACTCCAATTCAAAGTACTGTCCATTTCCAACATGTTGGTGAAATGGATTAGTGGACCGCAGGTCCGCGAGACCACCTGGTAATGTCCTAAAATAAAAAATAAAAAATAAAAAAAGTGTTATATACTATAATCTCACTTCATTCTTAATTTATTACGTTGATACCATTATTATGTTAATGTAACATTATCCATTAGCGGTTGAATTTGTTATAGATCTTTTATATGAAACAGCTTGCCAAGATTTTGTTTGTTTGAAAAATGATTGTTAATTTAATAGGTGACAGATAATGGAATGGAGTTAATATATAACTCAAAATGAAATCCGACACTCAGGTATTTGAAATAGACTGTGTCAATCTAGAGTAGGCCGTTAAGAGAAAAAGGTCGAAAGAAACTCTGGAAAATAAAATAACCAACATTATGTAGAAATTCTTAAATGATGAAACTTGAATTGGGATTAGCTTTCAGGCTCTTGCTGGTAATGGTGAAATCTAAGACATATCATCGATTTAAAGCAAGCTCATTTCACAACAGATACAACCAGATGTCAACTAGTTTAGGCTTTCTAAGTTGTAGTGGCTTCATCTTTAAAATTCCTGATTCTTCCTTCGTTAGGTCAGAATTTAAAAAGATATACCAACTGTTTATGACAAGTTAAGTTGTTTCTAGCCCTGAGACGCCAGGTACATGTGATCCTGTCGGAATGAAACACAAAAGAAAACATGGCATCCGCATAAAATCTGAAGCATTGTGACTGAAAAGCAAGTCATATTTTGTGTCACAATTAGAGGTGTAATGTTGGGTGGAACTCTATTATGAACTGCCCATGACTAAACTCTAGACACCTCTTTATCAGTGAAGCAGATTCGACATGTACCATCATTCTATTTACATATATACTAGTACACAAGTATTGCCTAGAGTTGTCTTCTCATGGTCGTGATGCCTCCACACTATTACCAGCCGACTCCAGCAGAGCCAAGTACTCATTTATGGCTTCGCCTTTATTTGTAACTTCAATGTCATAGTCTGTTAAAGCGTCTCCTTCCGCTTGCATCTTCCATCTCGGCATCCCTCTCTTCCGCTTCACTAGCCGTTGATGGTCCTCCAACATCATTACTGCTGCTAGAAGCATATCAGGAAGTATTGGTGCGGAAGAATTGGCACTGTTATCAGCACCAACTGTGGGGTTTGAATCAGATTGTGAGAGAAGTTGATGCATAGCTTGCTCAATAGTAGCACCAGCCTGAAGAGCGGCAACCACTGCACACAAGTGATGAAATCAGAACCTTGCTACTTACCCTTAAGGAAATCAGGTGAAGTTATTGAAATTCTACTCATGTTTCTCCCAGACATCTTACCACCGTAGTTCTCATCAAAATGCTGAAGGAAACCAATGGATTTGGTGGAAATTTTACTGAGCTTTCTAGTCATTTGGTTTCCTCATGAATACTAATTTCGGGGATTGAAACCAATAATTGTATGCGACTATCATGTAGAGTATGAAGAGCCACAGAAAGGGAATTTGATGAAGGCCGTTCAGTGACTTTAGTTTCCAAAGAAACGGCTCTTCTTGAAACTAGAGCAGTTAGGGAAATAAACCTAAAAATAACTACTGTAAGTGAGTATATGTTGCGATGCAATAAATTACCTCTTGATCTTTCAAAGCCCATACGTACAAGTTGCTCAATTGCAGTTTCTGATGCTTGTCGTGTTCTTTTTCTTTTCCTTGATTCAATATCAACCTGTAGACAAAGAAAGAAAATACTGATAGGTTGAGTAAAAATGAAAAACCAAACTTATTGCAGGGGAAAGGCAAGGTGACCTGTAGGGCCGAATTTGCTTCTGGATCTGTCAAATTATCCAATCCTTCTCAAAGTCATTCTCATTTCTTCAAAGTCAAGCTCCTTCTCAAACCTTCCAAATCAAGCAATTCTTTGCATAACTAGTGATAACGGATGTGAGAATAAATGTATTCGTACCATGCACATGCTTATGGATATTAGGCATCAAACTGAAGTTTCAGTTCAACAATAAAGTTCACTCAATAGATCAGATACATTGATAGTGTGAAAAAGAAAGTAGATCAGATCCTAAACCCTAAAAATTGTATTGGATGGCATACTTACCCAATAGAGGTCAATTCATTCAGTTTATTAAGATCCACAGCTTTCTTTGAGGGTGTCATTCCATACTTTTTTTGCTCCCTACAAAACTTTTTGTACTAATGAGCATTACTAACAGGTAAACACCGAATACATCAGAATTACATTGATCAAGTCACACCCACATTATTTCAGTTCTTCGCCTAATATCCTCCTCTCTTTTCTGTGCTCTTTTTGCCTTCTCCTCAACAAGAAAATCAACAGCACTCCCAACATCTTGATTGCTCATTCACAGTGCCCTCTTTGCATCAAGCTCTTTAAATCCCATGCTCATAACAAGTGATAAGGCTTCATCTGGTACCTGCAACTGAAATCAACAGCAGGAGATTAGTACTGAGAAGGAAGAAACACGTAGAGATGGTACATTACTCAGATTGTTAGGAAACAAGGTGAAGAGATTAATTTTTAGAGGACGGGGAGCAGGGTAGTAAGAAAATAACCAATTTTTGCCATAAAAAATTGAGTAATACAAATATGGAATTTGCAGATGTAGGGAACAGTTCAAAATGTTATATTCAACTACCTTAGTGAGATAACGGAGCCAGAAACCCAGGAAAGCAGAGCAAACTGTTAGGCACTCACTCTATTTGGTCTGACCTCTTCTGCCTCTCACACTCCCCCCCTCCCCGGGGGGCCCAAAACTCTCTTCCTTTTGTTCTAAGATGTGTTAGGTATCAACTAACCTGGAAGTATTTTGCATGCGCTGAGGTCAATGCCTTCCTTGATCTATCAAACTCACCATTATGATATGCCACCACCCCTTCCAGCAGCTCCAGTGTCAAATGCCTATATACAGAAATTCAAAATAAATTACCTTCACACTGAATATCCATGAATTTTCCTGCCACTTGTTTTTTTATTTTATTTTTATTTTTTTGCACTAGGTGTTTGAGAACAGCGTTCCAACTAATTGCATCCCTCGGCAAGGAGTTTCCTACAAAGTGTACCTTGGGTAATTCAATGGGAAAATCCCCTAGTCTAATGGCCTGAAAATTGTTTGCACTCAAGAGGATTCGAACCTTAGACTTTGAACGGAGGATACCACCAAGACCAAGGCTTTTACCACTTGAGCCAACCCCGGGTGGGTTTGGGTGTTGAGAAGAGTTATGAATAGTAGTAAAAAGTAGGTGAAAAGTACTAATAAAGTAATGAATAGTAATAAAAAAATATGTAAAAAGTAATTAATAGTATTAAAAATAGGTGAAAAGTAATAATAAAGTAGTGAATAGTAGTGAGAAGTGTTGATACTCTCAGTACCCAAACGCAGCTGTATACATTTGAAAACTCACATTGCAAGCTCTGGATGGCAGCCTGCTTGGAGGAGTCTGACATGGGAGTAGTCTTTCCCATGAGCATGTTCAATTCCTTCCCTAGCCTTTTCCAGGCGTGCTCCTGCCACTGAGAGCCATCTGATATCTCGGAGCATGAAATAACACCAGACCATGTCTATTTGCATCATTGGGACATTGTCAATCAACTGAAAGCAAACAAGATATCACTAAAAAGCAGAGATGGTTTATAACCAGAAAGAAACTAAATGATTTTTTTTATAAGTAAAAAGAAACTAAATGTTTGAATGTCAACATGGTGATATCGCCAAAGTTACCTTTACCAAATCCAAAATTCACCATGTCATGGTTTACCTAGGTAGCTTTATTTATTTATTTTTTCAAACTCCCAGAAGTACAAAGTAACTTGGGTCATATTCAATCAAATTCTAGAAGCAAAATCTCTAATGGTCACTAGCAATTTTGAAATGCACGTTCCACAAGCAGCTCAGCCAAATGGTGTCCCTTAATAGGAAGTAACTCAAAGCAAAATTCAGCTATTTCAATCAAATGAATTATTTTTTCAAACTCCCAGAAGCACAAAGTAACATAGGTCATATTCAATCAAATTCTAGAAGCAAAATCTCTAATGGTCACTAGCAATTTTGAAATGCACGTTCCACAAGCAACTCAGCCAAATGGTGTCCCTTAATAGGAAGTAACTCAAAGCAAATTTCAGCCATTTCAATCAAATGAAAACAGATGACCTTGAAACATGACATGGCTCTCAAAGTGAATGGTCATCAATAATTTAATACTATCGCAGGAGGCATTATATACGCAGATGAAAGAATCCTCACTCAATTCAATGACCTTCGGATTGCAAAGAGAGAAAGCCTCCTGGAAGAAAGCAGTTAACCCTATCGGGATTAATCACAGGAAAATATTTTACCGTACATTACAGCTAACAACTTCTCATGTTAAGAAAAAAAGTGGCTAATATAAGATTAAAAAAAACTATTCATCGATGCAAGATTAAAACAATCAATAAAAAAAAGACAGAGCAATGGACAGAGAGAGGGTTCGTAACCAAAGATAAAGTGGGGTTATCGATTAGAATTGTATGAGAGAAAATCTATGATTACTGAATAAAAACACAATTGATCAGGACAATAGCATTGGTTCAAACTTTTGAGTCTTACTCATATTTCTCATGGTTCTTAGAAATAATTTCAAAATCTTAAAATTACAATCATGAAAACATATGGGGTTGAATTAATTATTCCAAGAAAACCTTACAATATCAAAAAATCAATTACGTAACTAATTTAAATGTATTAACCACTTGCAAAAACTGGACCACCACTGACCTCTCCCATGGTGAGCACTTCTAATGCATCTTTGTAGTTCTCACTCCTAATTAGTTGCTTTCCATTTGCATGAAGCATCAGTCCCATCATTACTGCCCTGTAACATGAAAGTTCGTTCAAATCTTCAGCATTGAGAAAGGGATCATAGATCCTTAAATCCCTCGATAAAAGAATTCCATGCTCATATCTAACAGCACTTCCAAAATATTATGCGCAAAACTTAACTATTTACCATACCGCTGATCAGTTTCAGATCCCAACTGTACAATCTGTCCACTTTGATCTTTAACCTCAATGTTAAAGTCTTCAACTGGTAGCGAACCATCTGCATGCCTTTTGGCCGGTGCCGTGCAGCTGCCCTGTTGCGATAGACATTCCATCAAGTTAGAAAGAACATACTCATGGTAAAAGCATTAAAATGAAAGCAAAAAAGTAATCCTTTCCCAAGGCAATCAACATAACCCAAAGCAACAACAAAACTATGCATGCCTACCAAGAATATTGAAAAGACTGGTTAGGTTTGGCCACTAAAAATTCACATCTCATCATTACAACTTTTTCAAATTCACATACAAAATATAATAAACAATTTAAGTTTTTCAATCCCAATTTAACTTTTTCAAATCCCAAAACAATAATAATATTAAAATATAATATTTTAAACTTTCATCTAAAATCAAAAATTCTCATCTCAGCCCACAAACCTAACCAAAATGTCATTATCATGTTATCATGTGGAATATAATGCAGGTCTATTAAATGAATAGTGATTGCATTAAGAGGTAAACAAAACTAAGATGAATAGTTAACCGCATTAAGGATTGCTTCATAAACTTCTCCCAAGTACATGTATCTATCAAGTGCCTGCACAAACTAGAAAAACCAACAACGGATACAACTAGATTATGATGTATGGGTTGTCAACTCATGATCAAGAAGAAGAGGAGATAAAAGGGTGCAAAAGCAAGTCTTTATAAAAACCCAGAGTATTTAAGTTACAAAGGGAACAATCAATAACTTCCATAGCCCCTTTGCCCCTTACTTATACTAATCTCAATCATCACTGGCCAAGCTACAGAACATAGTATACTCTTTTTGGGCTTTTCCTGCATGCCTTCACCGAGTTGGGTATGCAGACAACAGACAAACAACCACTCCCTCACCCCTTCACTTGGATAGAAAACTTCATTTATGGAAAATGATAAAAACAGCTGGGACAACGTTTGGCACGCCAGAGAGAGATATAAATTGGGCACTAGAATAACCATTTAACCAGCTCCTCTAATTTTCCAAAGCCACTATATTGGAGGGCATATATGAAATCCTAGAGAAGTATTTCCAATTATTGCTTTCACAATTACTGGATTTGCGTGGAAGATACTTTTGCAGTAGGCTTAATTCAACACAGACTTGAGACAATAGTACTCTAGTGATGATTACATCACAGATTTCTATCGAGTTGGACAACAGCCTATCTATCCCCTTTGGGTAATGCTTGGGAAATCGTATATAATAGGAGCATTCCATCTTATATGAATGAGATGTAACCACAAACTTTGTATATTTGATTGCAGCACCAAAGTGGGGCTGAAAAATGATTTCATTATACGAGAAATAAATAGTATAAATGAAAATCTTGACTCAGTTGAGCACAATAAGAATTAGACCTGATAGTGGTATGGTTCTTACAGTTTCAACCAAAATAATAAATGGAATATTCTACACAGAATTTCTATTAGACAGATTACGTGGAACCAAATTAGAATATGATGAAAATACACCACCCCCCCAACCCCCCCCCCCCCCCCCCCCCCCCCCCAAAAAAAAAAAGAAAAAACCTACGAAATTACATTCAGATAAAAACCGTATTAAGGCTATGCACTATAACTCAACTTTCTTATCAAATTGCATTTGCAATTATATTTTTAACATCAAACACATTACTTATCAAAATCCCTGAGATCCATCATACCAACGAACTGCATTACAGAGAAAGGGAGAGAGAAGGTGAGTTTTGCAACTGCATTACAGAGAAAGGACATCAAAGATATCCTTCCAAAATCAATTAACAAACCCAGGATCAGAACAGAAAAATTAACAAACCCACGATCAAAAGACACAAACTTAAACAAGCACAAAGACTCAAAAATATACATTGCTTATGAGGAACAATGAACCTCTCATCAAAATTAGTAAAAGGAATAATCAAAACCCAACCTGCTTTTATTTCTTCGCAAGTAAAAACAACAAAAAGCTAAACTAAAAGGGGGAAAGCATGCATAAAGACTTGCAAGACTCACTTGACTCTGCTGAGTCTCCGAGAGCGTTCCTCCTCGGCCAGCAACCCCTCCTCCAAGGACTTTCCCTCCTCGACGCTGCCCCGACTGGCGAGAATCCTAGCGTTGTTCTTGACGCCCAGTTGGGCCAGCTTCTCAGTGCCATTGCCATCTCTCAAGACCTTTACGGCGCAAATCAAATTGATCGACTAGGGGCCGCAGTTTGACCGCTTTGCCACCTCTATCCTCAACATGGGTACGGTCCATTCCTCCAGTACCACCTCTATCACACCAGCCCATGTCCCTCCTATCTTAAGCTTCGCCATTGAGAAAAAAGATACAGATCATAGGTTGCGCTCCGATGTACTTTAAACTAATGAATTTGCATTACAGGTCGAGGAAACAAAGAGACAAGGAGATTTGCTTGGGGAGTAAGAAGAGTAATGCTACGCTTAAGCCCAAGTTTCCGCCCACACCACACACCCGCCCACGTGGCTTTTGTTTTTTTTTTTTTTTTTTTTAAGTGTACAGTAAAAAAAAATTTTCACTCCCTTTCTCAGTTTTCCGTACGCATTCATCTCCCCCCTTCCCCTGTACCCATTTCGTCTTTCCCCATTTCCCCTTCCCATACGCGGCGCACGACAGCTCTAAATATATTTTCAGTTCAAGAAATTCATCCCTCCAAATTAATGCCTCCATCCCTCCAAGTTAACCCCCACGGTTCAAGATTCTGCAAAGAAGTACTGTGCGAAAAAGGGCATTTCTTCATATTGAAATCTGATGTCTTTCTGACCAGTGTTTGTTTAAAGGCATCTGCAAGGTAACCCATTTTGACTTTCTTCCTATTATTAGTTGAGAACTGGTACCGATATAGATAGAGTGCAATATTATTTATTTTTTATTTTAGCTTTCTTCTTATTATTAGTTGAGAACTGCCGTCTATATACAAAGTTGAGAACTGGTACCGATATAATTAGAGTGCAATATTATTTATTTTTTCCTAAGAATGGTACTGATATAGACAGAGAACTGCCTATTATTTGTTTGTCGATGGTTTTGTTGGTAGCATAAAATTCTCAGCTGCTACCTTGGTTTAATTTGTTAAAATTAGCATGGGGTTATGTAAAGATTGGGTAATTTGAGAATAAATTTAACAAAAAACTGACTTGAGAATCTTGCAATATTTGTGGTTCATTAATATTGTTTGTTGAGGTTTTGTTGGTAGCATAAGAAACTCAGCTGCTGCCTTGGTTTAATTTGTTAAAATTAGCATGGGGTTTTGTAAAGATTGGGTAATTTGTTTGTCCTCCCGTAGAGAACCATTTGGATCCTGTATTGTTGGAAGTTAATTTAGTTCAATGTTTCAACAGATGAGACTTTGGTCTCCTTTTTAGATCTATTAGTGTTATTATTTTTTTCTTGTTCACGTTATCCCAAAGAGATAATTGTATTAAAAGGAAGGGGAGCACATGTCCTTTTCATTATGGATCTGTATGAAGAACAATTTAGAAATTATTATAGTTAAAGCTAGACTTCAAATATAGAAAAGAATCCTGTGGTATTATTTTTTTTTTTTTTTTTGAAATGTTGATGGCTAGATCATTGTTTGGTAAAATATTTGCAGAATTTGATGTTTAAAACTTGAGAGACAAGAGACGATTGTTTCTTAATTAATTCACCCAAGGGATTGTATGTCTCATTCTCAATAACGTGATGGACAAAGAAGAAGATAAAAGCAAAGCCAGGCCTTCTACACCAATTCCACCAACTCAGGTATGATACATTGGTCATTCAACAAAAGAAAGTGTCTCGATTTCAACTAGTTACTGTAATTTATTTTTTATTTTTTTTGTGAATTGTAGGGATATTATGGTCCAAGAAATGCCTATTGCCCGCCATTTATGATGCATCCAAATGTATATATGAATTCATATACATACGCATGGGGTAGCCAAGTATGTTGGTTTCTAATAATTTAATTTTTTCCCGATGTGTTAATTGTTACGTATTATAATATTATTCCTGATTGCAGTCCCAACCAATGCCACCATTTCCAACAACGTTCATCCACCCTCCGTCGAGTAATGCCGAGGAGTCAAGTCGTGTTGAACAAACTAGCCAGGTACGTACATAGGTTTCTAAACTTTGAAATAATTTTTTTCAAAGTTGTCTATTACCCATTTTATATTTGTGTCTGATTACAGCCGCCACCAATGCCACCGCTTCCAACAATGGTCATCTATCCTCCGTCGAGTAGTGCGGAAGAGTCGAGACAAGTAGGAAATTTTCTAACCTTGTATTTTTCTTCCTTACGTGCATTGTTACATATTCTAACATTGTTTCTGATTGCAGCCCCCACCAATGCCACCTTTTCCAACAGCATTCATCTATCCTCCGTCAACTAATACGGAGGAGTCGGCCCGTCTTCAAGAAGTGATCCAAGTAGGAATTTTATTCGCCATAGATATTTTGTTCCTTACATGCATTGTTACATATTTAATATATTGTGCATAATTGTAGCCCCCACCAATGCCACCTTTTCCAACTGCGTTCATCTATCCTCCATCGACTAATGCGGAGGAGTCTGGCCGTTTTCAACAAGCGATCCAAGTAGGAATTTGATAATGGGTTCGTGCATTCTGGTACGACGTTGAAAGAATTTGTCGACCAATTTGATAATGCGCTCAGGAAGAAGGTGGAGGTCGAGACGACAGCTGATTTCAACTCCGCAAACCAAACCATCCCATGTTCATCCGCATTCCGCATTGAGAAGCAATTTCAAGCTGTGTATACGAACGCAAAATTTAAGGAGGTCCAACGAGAGGTGTGGGGAATGATTTTATGTAACTGCGTACTTATAAGCAAGGAGGGTTGCATTTCCACTTATGATGTGTTTGATGAAATTACCATTGATGATGACCATGTCAAGAGCGTGAAGTACACAGTTTACTTTAACGATGAGGAAGTTGATGTTAAATGCACATGTTCATTATTTGAGATGAGGGGAATTCTCTGAAGGCATGCATTGAACGTTTGCCAGATGAATAAGATTCATGCGTTGCCGGATAAGTACATCTTGGATCGCTGGAGGAAGGACTTAAAGAGGAGATATACGGTGGTAAAAAGTAGCTATGATGACTTGCGGCAGAATGCGGACTCACGGAGGTATGAGTTCGTGGTTAAACGATGTCTAAAATTAGCAACTCGTGTATGCAGCAGTGATGACCATGTTGATGCATTCATGTCCCACTTGGATGAGTTTGAGATTAAATTTAAAGGATTAACACTTGAGTCCGATTCAAGCAAGGTAAAAGAGACTACAGCCCCCACCAAGGGTAAGATTATCTTAAGCCCGCACGTTGTTCGAGGGAAAGGGAGGCCGCCAACAAAAAGGAAGGTTCCGCCTTTGGAGAAGACTGCAACAAAGCGAAAGAAGAAACCGGTAAGCGATTTTGGTTAATTGGTATATTGATAATGCGTTTGTCCACATGTATATTTGTTTCTAATAAATTTTAAATTTTTTTTATTTAAAATTTATTTAGACTTGTAGGAAAATATTTGATGAAACATCACATGATTCAGAGGTCTCAGAAGCTCCTACAACTGATCAGGTAATACATTTACACAAAGATGATTTAGAATTTTTTAGCTTCTCACTGATTTTTAATTCCTTTGTAAGGGGTTTGTATATCTCATAACCACCGAAATTTTTAGGTACACAGTGGAAGCAATGATGATTTTGTTGTTCTAACACAGTGCAGTACGTTCACAAACCCAACGCCATCGGAAAATGAGGAGAACTAATGTGACTTGAATTTGGGGGTTGGGGGTATTGATGTAATTTTCATGTTCATTTTGTATGTTAGGGGTATTGAAGTAATTTTTCTTGAATTTGTACGCTGGGGGTATTGATGTAATTTTCCTTGAATTTGTATGTTAGGGGTATTGAAGTAATTTTCCTTGATTTTTTTATGTTAGGGATATTGATGAAATTTTCCTTGCATTTTGTATGTTAGGGGTATTGATGTAATTTTTCAGGAATTTGTACGCTGGGGGTATTGATGTAATTTTTCTTGAATTTTGTATGTTAGGGGTATTGATGTAATTTTTTTTGAATTTGTACGCTGGGGGTATTGATGTAATTATCCTTGAATTTTGTATATTAGGGGTATTGATGTAATTTTTTTTAAATTTGTAATAAGGTTGTATTGATGTAATTATCGTCTTCAATTTTGTACGTTGGGGGTATTAAAGTTTCTATTTTGAAAGTTTCTACTTTGTAAGGCCTTTGGCAAAATTTCTATATTGATGCTAGTGGTATTTGTTTGAATTGAATTATCATATATTTTTTGTTAATTTGTCATATCAGGTTTTTATAATTTGTCATGTCAGGTTGTAATGTAAAGTGAAATGTTGGTTAATTAATTTGTCATATTAGATTGGGACTTATATGGTTATTTGTTTCTGGAGAATTGTAATAAGGTTCTAAATGAGGTGAATATCAAACAACATCCAGGAACCATCCATTTTATCTACCAAAAGTTTACAACCAAATACAGTCAAAATACATTGCAGCAGTTCAAAATATAAAGCGTCATGTTAAATCCCAACTATCCATTTACAACTAACTTCCACCAAATACATTTATGGTCCAAGCCAACCAGAAATTATTACAATTGATACCACCCAATACATACACAAAAAGATGCGTGCACATCTATTTTCTACGATCTGCTTCCCAATTTTTTGTTCTTGGTGATAAAGAACATTCTCTTTTTCACCTAGTTTATCTTCTTTTTTCTGAACTTCATACTCGCGCAATAATACATCGTCCTCCCTTTTTCTAACTGCATTCTCTCTTGAGCGAATTTTATCCTCTACTAGTTGAAGTATATCTGCCCATATGAAGAATTGACACTTTGCTTCTCCCTGCAGTACAAAAGACATATTTGATAGATGTAAATAAAGTATCACTGGTTGGAGTGTAATACAAAACTTATTCAGACTCTCAATGTTTTACCGTGTTGTACTTCGGGCATGCATAAAATTTTCTTCCAGGATTTTTGTTAGTTCTGGAGGTCTTTAATGGAGCTTTCAAGCCACACCAACATGTTGGTGATTCCAAAAAATCATCAACTACACATGATGATGCGCTCGAAGCCATCGCTTATCTAACTTAAACAGTCAGAAAAATGTTAAAGCAGTTCATCCATGTTAGAATCCAGTGACCATAATGTGATGTTCCAACAAGCTGTGTAAATGAGGTGTTGGTTTATAAACCAAGGCATGCATGATGCAAGGGTAAAATCGAGCAACTATATGTCCAGCTTCATTCAATAATTAATCAAGTCTAATTAATCAATATAAATCACCATAAATATTGTTCAGAATTAATTAATAGTCATACGTAGCTATATATATGAAATATCATTAACTGCATGCATGCATGCATGCTTAGTCCAAGCTGGATGGAGTTTTTGTTAAGGAAAATGATATAACAACTATATATATATATGATCATAAGTCATCATTTATGATTAAGCATTAAAATTTTTTTATTTTTTTATCATGTTTAAACTATTACTACAACAGTATTTTCAAATTAAAGTAAAAAAATATAATTATATAATTTTGATCAATGATAGAGGTATACATTAGATATATAGAGGTATCATGATGTCTATACGAATCTTGTGTCCAAAATATGTAATATGTAAGAAATGCATGAATCTTCGATCCCAGCCTCCCCAACTCACTATTCCATATGCATGTGCATTAATTTGTGTTGTTTGATATTGCAGCACAGCTACCTACACTCATGATGTTGATTAAAATGGAATAATATATATATATATATATATATACTGGTTTTGCATCATGCATGATCAATTGAACATGTAAAAGTAGTTAGTAATTATCAAGATTAATATTAATTCTGCATGATGTTCCACATGACATATAAGCACTTGGGTTTCTATATATGAATGAACGGCCTAGTACTAGCTAGCACTCATGGAACATTTTCAGAAGAAATACAACACTTTTGAACACCAAAATCCAACTTTTAACAGTTAATTCAACAACCTCAGAAACCAACATACCATATCAATGTCCGAGCATCAATAAAGTAAAAACAAACTTCTAACATTACTAATCAAAGTCGGGTAATATCCAAGAGTAACTATAGACAATATTTTCAAGCACACCCGATTTAGAATCCACCAAAACTTTCCATGAGGCCTCCCTCTTAGTTTTCAAAGGTTCAATGTCACAGTAGGATCTTTCATAGATCAATCATAATTCACAAATAGCCTCTTGGCCAATGTAACAGAGAATTCCAGATGCCCCCAGTTCCCACCCTCGAGAACAAATACATAACAAATACATTCCAAAATTCATATTCCAGTAGCATCAATAACCTAGAAAAAAAAATAAACCATTCCAAAATTCATATTCCAGATGCCCCCAGTCCCACCCACGAGAACAAATACATAACAAATACATTCTAAAATTCATATTCCAGTAGCATCAATAACCTAGAAAAAAAAAAATCCAACACAAATCCTACGAGAAAACAAATCCAACACATAACCCACGAGAACACAAATCCAACACAAATCCAGAGTGAGAAAGGGCCTCTCTTACCGCCGTGGAGTGGAGTGGAAGGTCACGATTTGGAAGTGAGAGGATCTGGTTTCGGAAGAGAGCGAATGGTTTCGGAAGAGAGGGAATGGGTCTGAGACGATTTCATGTTGAAGAGAGGGAATGGGTATGTCTCGATTTCGTGTTGAAGAGAGGGAATGGGTTTGAGATGCACCGCGTACGGGAAGGGGAAAAGGGGAAAGGGGGGAAAACGAAAGAGAAATGGGTACGGGGGAAAGGGGGGGAAGACGAATGCTTATGTCCAGAGAGAGTGAAAAAAAATTTTTACTGTACACTTTAAAAAAAAAAAAAAACAAACAAAAGCCACGTGGGCGGGTGTGTGGTGTGGGCGGAAGCTTGGGCTTAAGAGTAGCATTTCTCGAGTAAGAAAGGTTGGGTTTTCGATTGGGTTGGAAACTACAAACTAATGACTTTACTTTACAGATCGGCTGAGTCATCCGCGCAGCATTTGTTTCCTCAAAGCTAATGAGAACATGCTTTATTTTAATTTTAGGACTGATTTACTTCACAAAATTAAACTATTTTATTTTATTTTATATCATTTTTATAAATTTTCACACAAAATATAATAAATAATTTAATTTTTTTAAATTTCAAAACAAAACTTATGTTAAAAAATTATATTATAACAATATTTTATTTAACTTTCAATAGAATATTTCATCTCATCTCATCCCATCTAAACTGTATAACCAAACGAAAAAATAAAGTAAAAAAAAAATTGATGAATTTTTATAAGATAAATGTTTTAGCTTTCTTTAAAATAAATAACTAGTTTTATGTAAATTATTTTTATTATAAAATAGATCTAACGTATATTTTTTTTATGAAATTCTTTTTGTGACTATAATATTATATGATATTAAATTATTTGAGATTATTTGTTATATCTAACTCATAGATAAATCATTTGATGCCACGTTAGAAGTTGTTGAGAGGACAATAATAAACTAGATGATAAATAGAATTCTCCTCTAGAATTTTAGCTGTTTTAGATTTTCCCAAACATGATTAATCTTTGCCAAGTTTACTCTATGAATAATATTTACAACCTCCTCTCCATTCTTCCCTTTTATTCTTTCTTTTAAGATCAAATTAAACATATATTATAGAAAAAACAATCAAATTTGTTACAAACCAATATAAAGGAGATCTTAATTGCTTTCGAAATTCAAGACCTGGGATCTTTCATCTTAGTGGTGGGTGGTATGCTTCTAAATTGAAAATTGGTGGCTGTGCATTGGGCTATGAATCTGCATATCAATTTTGGAATCAATTTTTTTTGTACTTCCCAATGCATTGAGGTTTGGAGAAGCTGCATAATACGCTTACAATAAATCGAATTAGTCACAAATGGGAATTCATGATGGCCATAGTCACCACAAATAAGTCACTTTCCAATGTCTTTGGATCTGTAAACGAGTCATGCTTATTGTTTCTCTAATATTTGTCAAAACTTTCTTAACAATAGCGAATAGCAAATAATAACAATCCCATATATTTACAAATGTTTAAACTTCAATAGAAATAAACATAAAAAGTTCATACATTTTAATAGAAAATAGATAAATAATTGATCCATAAAGGTTTATGGAAAGTTATAAACCTCATATTTGAAAATCAAGAACAAGCATATAAACATATGCAAATTTCATCATTATGCAAGGCTACATACTTTAGAAAGTACAGGACAACTTGCGAGAAATCACAAACAAAGAAACAAAAAGACTTGGTGATGCACACTTCAATGAAGCTAAACCACACCTGACGCCAAAAAGGATTTATACACAGAACTGCAACAATTCCCAGCAACATTGTTGTATAAGACACCCCAAAATTTATGTAGAAAAAATCCATGTCTATGAAACCATCACTTTCTTCTCCCTTATGATTAGATGGCAATCTAGTTTTGTTCCAGGAATTAAGTAGTGGAGGTCCATACAGAAGAGGATTCCCCTTATAGCTGCTTTCATCAAAGGTTCCAAATTGACCTTTTCTTTCTGGAGTTCTACCTAATAAATTATTGTCAGCCACACTGAACACAGCTAGAAAGTTTAACTCTATAAGTTGAGGGGGGATGCTGCCATTCAACTTATTGTGGGAGAGATCCAAGCTCTCTATTAGTTCTAGTTTCGAGAATGTTGTGGGGATTGATCCGGTTAGATTGTTGTGCGACAAGTTCAGCGCACGAATGTTGCTCAAGTCTCCAAGCTCGAGTGGAATTTCACCTGATAAACAATTGCATGAGAGGTCTATTCCAGACATATAATTGAGAATATTACCCTTATAAGAGTCAGTTCTGTTCTTTGTTGTGAACTCTGCTTCTTGTCGTGCATCCACTTCTGAGAAAAAAGCAACAAACAAATCATATCCAGTATTCATATGTGACTTTGTCTCCAAGTATGTCGATGCTCCACTGACAAAACTAACTATCCATCTACTTCCTAGATTGGATTTTTGGTCACTTGCCCCAAAACTAATGTTGTTCAAGCAACGAGGTATTGGACCAGTAAAACTATTATTTGAAAGATCCAACATGGTTAAGTTTCCAAGAAGGCATATTTGAATTGGAATCCTTCCTTGTAAGTGATTAGCTTTCAAGAGGAGGATGCTCAATGATGAAAGGTTGCCAATAAAATCTGGAATGTTGCCAGTTAGGCGGTTATCTCTGAGATCTAATGTTACTAGAGCAGAGCTATTCTTGAATGCACTTGTAATGGGACCACTTAGCCTATTTTTTCCCAGATGAACATGTTTGATGTTCAATGAATTGAAGCATGATGGTATAAAGTCCGACAAATTATTCTCGGAAAGGTCAAGAAAAATAATTTGTTTGACTTCGCATAACTCATTCGGAATAGGACCTTCAAGTTGGTTTTTGGCCAAAACAATTCCAGCCAATTTGGTCATGTTGCCAATCCATCTTGGAAGCATGCCTGACAAAGAGTTGCTACTAAAATCAAATGCAGTCAAGTAAGCACTACGGGATAAGCTATATGGGATCTTTCCAGAAAATTGGTTGTTGTCCAAATATAAAAACTGAAGTTGAGTTAGATTACTTTTGGCAGGAAATAAGTGGCCTCTTAATTTATTGTTTGACAATTTCAGGTATGCCAAATTGGAGCAACCCATTGCCAAATGGTTTGGTATTGTTCCTGACAAATAATTGCTAGACAAGTCCAATGTTATCAAGGATACTAAAATAACTAAAGAAGATGGAATTATGCCTACAAAAGCATTTTGAGACATGTTTAAATGCCATAAATTGGGAAAAACTAAACCCAAATTTGTTGGAATTGGACCTCCTAGATCATTATTTGAAATATCTATATTTCGAATATGGGGATTAGGACGATAGGGTACTTGGAAAGGGTTTGTGAAACTGTTATTCCTTAAATTAAGAATCTCCAATCTTGTATTGTTATCTAGCAACCAAGTGGGAAACTGTCCCACTAAATTGTTGTGTGAGAGATCAATTGCTTGTAACTTATATTGGTAACGAAGGAATTTGGGAATCGTTCTAGTGGGTCTTCTAGCAAGGCTACTTGACAATGACAGAACCTTCAACTGAAAGTATGGAGTCCAACTTCTTTGAGACACTGTTTCATCAACAAGTGTGTTGTTATCACTCTTGAATATCTTAATCTTCAAGAGATTAAAAAAGGAGGAAATTGTAGCTGGGTTGAAGTGGTTATGTGACAAAGAAAGGAACTCAAGTGATTGCAAATTAGATGTGGGAGAGTGAGAAATGCTTCCGTTGAAGTTATTGAATTCGAGATTCAATACCCGAAGTGCTGTCATGTTTGCCAAACAAGAAGGCAATCTCCCTTCAAAATGATTGTGACTAATGTCTAACTCTTGTATATTCTTGAGTTCACACCAACTTGTAAAATAAGCAGATTTTTAATTATGTAATGAGTATTAATTATGATCAACAATACATTGGAAAAAAACAAGTTTCTACCTTGGTTGGGTAAGCTGCCATTGAGTCCACACCTTGTCATGCTTAATACATTAAGAGAAGTCATCACTCCAACTTTGTGAAGAAAGCTTTTGTCAATGGATGAAAAATCCAAATACAACTCTTGTAGGTTCTTTAGCTTTCCTAGCTCTTAAGAAAACAACAACACAAGCTTTAGATATTTATCATGTGCTTTGACATTATTAAGAAATCACCCCCATCTTATAGCATATAAAGTACAACGAAAAATAAGACAAGATTATGGGTACACAAAAGCCAACAACTTAAGCTGGCACATAATGTCTTCCAACTAATCTAGGTTACCTATGGCAAATTGATAAGTATTTCAACTTTGAGACTTAGTCTGGATATTAATTCCCCCATTCAACTTAGCATCTTTCAAATATAGTTTCTTGAGCGATACAATCTTACAAATGAATCTCATGTCTAAGAAGTTTTTACCACTCAAGTTAAGCTCCTCTAACTTACTAATTTTAGAAAATATAAATATAAATATAAATTTGGGACAGAGCTTCCACTAATCTTATTGTAACTCAAAGATAGTTTCTTAAGCGATGCAATCTTGCCAAGGGATGGCAAGATGCTTTCATTGAAGGCATTATCATCCAAGTAAAGCTCCTCCAACTTACTCAAACCAGACAATCTTTGAAAACCTACAATTGTGATTTTTCAATATCCAAAGCTGTGTACAATAAATCCTAAAATACAACAAATTTTCCATCTAATTGGTATCTATGGCAGTGTGTCCAATGATTTGAGTTTGTTGAAACTAATGTCTGTTCAATACCGTGCTCCATATATTTGGACCAAATTTAAATCTAAGGCCAAGTTGCCTTTGAAATGAGTGATCATGCTACTTAATTTTCTTGAAAATAGGTTTTGGATGCTCTTTCATGATTTGTCTCTTGCAACACTAATAACAGATGGTCAAAATTTAGTTATTGACTATTTCTTTCAAAATAGTCCATAACCGGATTACTCATATGGGTTAATATACTTTGGATATTATTGATATTTACCTTGGATATTATTAGCTTCATAATCCCATTCCTGGATTGCAAACAAAGATAATATCTTGAGCGTAGCAATCTTGGTAAGGGATGGCAAGAGGTTATCATTTAAGGGAATAGAACGCAGGTAAAGCTCCTCTAGCTTGCTCAACCCAGACAATCTTTCCAAACCTACAATTTTGGTTAAATTCATGAGTATCCCTGTCAAAATAAGTATATTAAATTAATTTCTCATCTCACAAGAAAAATGGAAGAAATGATATCACAAGTTATATACACAGACCTTCTTTCGATACCCTAAATTTATTATTGTAACCCAAATCCAGAGACTTGAGCTCTTGAAAGGGAAGCAACAAAGAGGTATTCAAGTAACAATATTTTGATCCACTCCACGAATCCCTCGAGTACCCATAGACATACCCATAGAGATCAATATGGGTTACACGGCCTGTAATGTTGCTGCACTGGACAGTACTATCCCGATTGCAGCAATCAGTAGTACTCTCTTTGTTGATTAAGTTCGAAGATGCTAAAAACGATTGGTACTTGATGGAGGCTTTGAGTAGGAAAAGAGCATTTTGCTCTTCCTCCAAACAACCAAAGCACCCAGTGATCATAGATGCTTGAACCCAGACCAAAATAATAATGCACCAACATAAACGCCCCATCTCCATTGATCAACTTGCTTTCTACTTTTTATGTAATTACAATACTCACAAAGGTGCTGTTTAAATAGGCCACTGGGTACACTATTTTTAAATGGGTCTCGTTGGGTCCCCATAAGTTCTTATCCCAACTATTTGAATAACACAATAGTGCATTAACTACAACCACAATTAAAATAATGTAACCATACAAAGTAGCGCAAGTCTATGGTGTACATTTAGAAATATTAACGATACAGGAGTTGAAAACACAATAAACAATTCAATTTTTTCAAATTTTAAAATAAAATAATATTAAAAAATTATATTCTAACATGAATGTTTTAACTTTATAATATTTTAATTCAACTTTGATTTTTACTTATCTAATCTCAATTCACTATCCAAACATGGCCTTAATGCTTTCATACAGACAAATAGAAACCTATTGGAGATTTTGCTCACGTGAGTATTTTGGTCATAACTTTAGCTACAGGTATTAGAATCATGCATATGACTCTAATTTTGAAAGTTCTCTTCGGCGCGCAAGTCATGGACTCCAGCTTTGCTTGATAGTCAGCTTTTTGACCCCAAAATCCTTCCCCCTTAATCATCATTTTAAGTTATTTTTCTTTTATTGTTTTACGAATGTGTTTGAAGTGTTCCAAATATGTTTGGGAGGATAAAGGTCTTCAACCGTATGAAACTTCTCAGATTTCTCAGGTATTCTGGGTTACCCAAACCCAGCCTAAGTCTTCCAGTAATGACATGTCCTTATCACCGGTGCGTATTATAATGGTTACATTATTTTAGGTGACCTTCTTTGGTGGAGATGGACAGAAGTTGTCGCTTTTCGCTCATATTTTATTTTTTATTAGTTTAAGGGTGGTTTGGTCCGTCTGGATATTTAAATTATTTAAATATTTTGTTAATAATAATGAAATAAGTAAATACGTTTTGTTGAAATTTAATAAATGTGAGAAAAAATTAAGTAAAAATATTTTTAAAATAAATATTGTATTGTACTAGTTTGTGAAAGTCAATATCTAAAGTTAGAAAGTATTTTTAATATAATTCTTATTTTGGAATTCATAAAAACTGTATTGATTTTTATAGTTGAATAATGATTAGTGAATGCGTTGACAAAATGTTTAAATTTGTATTAGAGAAACTTTTTAAGTTTGATTGATATTTGAAAATGAAGTTACCATAAATTTTGGAAATTTCTTGTGTTACCCAACATACCCCTAACTGACTGATTGTGTTTCAAATCTTTTGCTTTAAAATTGTTAACCAACTTCCTTTGCTTTCATTTCGAATTAAGAGACGGCCAAGGTGGGGGTGTTTGAGGAATCTATCAGATTTTATATTAGTCAAATTAAAGTTAGACGTGGGACAGATATTTCTAAAAGTATAAGAAGAATTATATTTGTAACTTCTTCTGGTGGAAACATCATCTACTCCATTGAGATGTTAAATTTTAATTTATAACGCCTCATATAATTGATGGGGAGTGGGAGATAAATAAATTATAATAGATGGGGAGTGGGAGAGAAAGGTGCAGACATAGAGGGAGAGTTTCACATCTTTTGCTTTAAAATTGTTAACCAACTTCCTATGCATTCATTTCGAGTTAAGAGAGGGCCAAGGTGGGGTGTTTGAGGAATCTCTCAGATTTTATATTAGTCAAATTAAAGTTGGACGTGGGACACGTATTTCTAAAAGTATAAGAAGAATTATATTTGTAACTTCTTCTGGTGGAAACATCATCTACTTCAATGACATGTTAAATTTTAATTTATTATATAATTTAATTTATAACGCCTCCTATAATAGATGGGGAGTGGGAGAGAAATAAATTATAATAGATGGGGAGTGGGAGAGAAAGGTTCAGACATAGGGGGGGAGTTTCACATCTTTTGCCTTAAAATTGTTAACCAACTTCCTATGCTTTCATTTCGAGTAAAGAGAGGGCCAATGTAAGGGTGTTTGAGGAATCTCTCAGATTTTATATTAGTCAAATTAAAGCTGGACGTGGGACACGTATTTCTAAAAGTATAAGAAGAATTGTATTTGTAACTTCTTGTGGTGGAAACATCATCTATTGCAATGACATGTTAAATTTTAATTTATTATATAATTTAATTTATAACGCCTCCTATAATAGATTTGGAGTGGGAGAGAAATAAATTATAATAGATGGGGAGTGGAAGAGAAAGGTGCCGACATAGAGGGAGAGTTTCACATCTTTTGCTTTAAAATTGTTAACCAACTTCCTATGCTTTCATTCCGAGTTAAGGGAGGGCCAAGGTGGGGTGTTTGAGGAATCTCTCAGATTTTATATTAGTCAAATTGAAGTTGGACGTGGGACACGTATTTCTAAAAGTATAAGAAGAATTGTATTTGTAACTTCTTCTGGTGGAAACATCATCTACTTCAATGACATGTTAAATTTTAATTTATTATATAATTTAATTTATAACGCCTCCTATAATAGATGGGGAGTGGGAGAGAAATAAATTATAATAGATGGGGAGTGGGAGAGAAAGGTTCAGACATAGGGGGGAGTTTCACATCTTTTGCCTTAAAATTGTTAACCAACTTCCTATGCTTTCATTTCGAGTAAAGAGAGGGCCAAGGTAAGGGTGTTTGAGGAATCTCTCAGATTTTATATTAGTCAAATTAAAGTTGGACGTGGGACACGTATTTCTAAAAGTATAAGAAGAATTGTATTTGTAACTTATTGTGGTGGAAACATCATCTACTCCTTTGACATGTTAAATTTTAATTTATTATATAATTTAATTTATAACGCCTCTTATAATTGATGGGGAGTGGGAGAGAAATAAATTATAATAGATGGGGAGTGGGAGAGAAAGGTGTAGACATAGAGGGAGAGTTTCACATCTTTTACTTTAAAATTGTTAACCAACTTCCTATGCTTTCATTTCGAGTGGGATACGCTAGGAATCTCACTCATTTTTGTCAAATTGAAGTTGGATGTGGGACACATATTTCTATAATTTTAAGAAAAATTGTATTTGTAAGTTGTTGGGAGAGACGCATCATCCACACTATTTATACTTCAAATTTTAGTTTAGAAAACAATTTAATTTTGAACATTTCTCACAAATCAAACTGTGACAAACCAACACAAATCTCATTCGTATCTCATATTTAATTATATACATATAAGTCCACACAAATTAGTAATCTAGATTTTAGATAAGAGACTTAAAAGGCTAGTTTGGACATACAGATAAGATATAAAATTTTCAAAATTCTCATAATTATATTCTCAAATATTACTTAAACGCAAAATTCTTTTAAATTTCAAATCTTTAACATTTTTATATAATTATTACCTAATCATTATCTAAATATAAAAACTAATAGAAGTTTTACAAACTTCAAAATAACACACAAATAGAGCTTGAGCTAACCTTTTTGTAGCCCGTTAGGGTCACTCTAATAGTCCATATAGGGCTGCACAAAAATTTGAAAATCTGACTTCAAATCCGACTTCGCTCCTACTTAGACAAAATGGAGTCGAAGTCGGATTTATTTTTAATTTTTCAGTCGGACTTGAAGTTGGAGGTGTTACTAGACCGACTCCGACTCCGACTTTATGCTCCTACTCCGACTCCGATATTATACATATGTTTTCAGAATATGTATTTCTCTATATATTAATCATATATAAACTATGTAACTGAACTTATATAATTAAATTCAATAATATACTAGTATGAGTTCATTATTATAAAATAATATACTTATACTATAACATAAATAGACTAATGATAGTTTAGAATATATAAACATCCTAGTATTACTATCATGCATAATCAAGTATAGAAATAAGGTAGACACTATTATTTAAATAAGTTTAATATAATAAGTTAATAACACATATACTAATTTACAAGTATAATAACATATAATTAGATACTAGAAACTTTAGTATATAATTAAGTTAAAAATAAGTTAGACATTAGTATAATAACATGTATTACTAATATATAATAATATGTAATTAGACATTATAGTATAAGTCTTGTATAGAAATAAACTAGATACTAGTATATAAATAACTAATAAGTCTAGTATAATAAGTAAATAATGCATAATATTAATTTACTAAAGTATAATAACATGTAATTAGACACTAAAAATAATATGTAATACTATAGTATGATAACATGTAATTAGACACTATAGTATAAGTCTAGTATAAAAATAAGTTAGATATTAATATAGAAGTAAATTAACAGTGAGTGATATAGTTTTAGTTTTTAATTTTTTTGTAAAACCTGAAATTTGAAAGCCCATAATTTTTTTTTCCTTTTTTTAAATGGATAAGATATGAAGGTAAAAAAAAGTCTAAAGTTGAAAGTCTAAACCTAACTCCGCTTAACTCCGCTTCGACAAATCGAAGTCAGAGTTGGAGTTCGAATTTAAACTCTGAGCAAAGTCGGAGTCGGATTTAGGGAAATCCGACTTGGATTTAGCAAGATACTTATTTTATTCAGTATCTTATATTTCAAGCAATAATTATAACATTTTATTTTTTCCTAATTATTTAAGTTCAACTTGTGAACTTCATATGGCTGCATATGGATGCCATTTCCAAATAACAACATATGGTTGCAAATTAACAACATATGGACGCCATTTCCAAATAAATTTATATATATATAATTTGTTTTGCATATTCGTCTCTTCCTTTTTCCATATATGCATATTTCCACTGATGACTATCTAGAAAGTCTTCCATGGTGATGACACATCCGTGCCTACTGGGTTCTTAGAAGTCTTCAATCCTTATTAATTAATGAAAAGTCCTTATAGTAGGTAGTTTTCACGGTTGCATTATTTGAGAAGACCTTGACTCAGTCATAATGGAGATAGACATAGACAAAGAGAGCTAGCTTTTGAATCATTGATTTTTAGTATGACTAACTATGTTTTAAATCTTTAATTTGCTTTAAAATTCTTAACCCGGCCAAGTTACTTTGCTTTCATCTTGAGTTAAGAGAGGGCCAATCAAACATTTTTATATAAGTCAAATTGGATAGACATGATTCTAAAAATTATCAAAACTTATCATAATTTCTTTCACAAACATCATTCACACATAAAATACTTTTCAATTTTAAATTTTTAAACTTTTCATTTAATCATAACCTAATCATTAGCCAAACACAAAAATGAGTACAACTTTTACAAACTTTAAAATAAAACATAAAAATCAATACAATTTTCACAAACTTGAAAATAAAACACAAAAAAATCAATATAACTTTTACAATCTTCATAATAAAAA
Organism: Carya illinoinensis; assembly: GCF_018687715.1. Lineage (NCBI taxonomy): Eukaryota > Viridiplantae > Streptophyta > Magnoliopsida > Fagales > Juglandaceae > Carya > Carya illinoinensis. The sequence continues at coordinate 41,437,180 of NC_056755.1, forward strand.
TAATATTTAAATAATTTATTAACTATATAATATTTTATTCAACCTTTTCTCTCTCTTCTCCCAATATCTTAACTCAAAACATTTTACTACTATTTACAAAATGATGAGATACTCCAAGTGTCCAAGCAAACCTAAATGCAAACGATTTGCATTCCAACATTTTCACTAACAAACACCACCATACAATTTAAAGCAAAAATGGTTAAAAGATTGTCAGATAGTTTTGGTTATTTATAAATTTAAATGACTCCTAGACTACCATATAGATCGCTACATCATCACAGCTTTTAGATTAGAGAAATGCTATGTTCGTAAAAAGGCATCGCAGATGGAAAGTTCACAAACCAATGTAGCTAAATATAATCCCCTTGATTTCTTTACAAAAACTTTGGAAAAACAAAAACAAAAACTTCATTAATATTGTTAATCGTACAAAAGTGATAACATAAATTAGGATATTGTTAAAAACAAGGAGTACTATAAGAAAAAAAACTAATCAAACCGACTGAACTGAACTGAATCGGACCAATTTGGTTGGTTTTCCTAAAAATGAAAGCTGATTAAAAACCCGTTCCGTATTGTTTTTCTTGAAAACCGAATTAGACCAAACCAAAGTGAAATATATATATTTAATTTCTTATATTAAATATATTATAACTTCTTTAAATTTTATGCTATATATATTACACCTATTATAAAATTAATATAATATAAAATTTTAATATTATTGTTTATGCCTTCTTGATATAAACTTACTCTTAAATATGAATACGAATATTAAGTTATTAATATGTTATTATTTATCCTTATAGATTAAGTTACATACTTACACACACACACACACACACACATATATATATATATATATAATAAGCTGGCTGCATCATAGGGCTTCAAATTAATGATAGATGGACGCCATTTCCATATTATTTTTTATATGTATAATTTCTTTGCATGTTCGTCTCTTTATTTTTCCATATATGCATATTTCCACCAATTACTATCTAGAAAAGTCTTCCAATGCTGATGGCATATCCGTGCATACTGGGTTCCTAGAAGTCTTCGATTCTTATGGATGACATGTCCTTATTTTAGAAGACCTTGACTCAATGATAATGGTGATAGAGATGGACAAAAAGAGCAAGATTCTGAATATTGATTTTTAGCCTATGTTTCCGCACTGAGATGAGATAAAACATTTTTTAATTAGAAATCTCTAACCTAATTTTGATCTAATCATTGCTAACGTTTAAAACTTTCTCAAATTCCTAACCAAAAAAAATAATACAATATTTTCAAATTTCAAAATAAAAACAATATTAAAAAAATTATATTCAAACAATTTTTTAACTTTATAATATTTTTATTCAGTTTGTTCTCTCTCATTTTCTAAAATAAAATAAAACATGTTAACTCAAATCATTTCACAAGTATTCATAAATAATTTTACTACTATTCACAAAATCTTCATTAAATCTCACTTCCTAAACATGATGCTCTACCTCTTCTTCAAAATCGCATCTCATTACCTAATAAGCTCACATCGTATGGCTACAAATTAATGACAGATATACGCCATTTCCATATAACTTTTTATATGTATAATTTGGTTTGCCTTTTCTTTCTTCATTTTTCCATAAATGCATATTTCCACCAATTACTATCTTGAAAATTCATCCATGGTGATGACATATCCGTGCCTACTGGGTTTCCTGAAGTCTTCCATCCTTAGTAATGACATGTCCTTATAGCTAGTACTGACCGTGGTTGCATTATTTGAGAAGACCTTGACTCAATGACAATGGTGATAGAGATGGACAAGATTAAAGATAAAGCTTTTCAATCATTGATTTTTAGGCTAGGCACTTAGATGAGAAGAGATGAGATGATAATCTTAAAATTTTCATAATTTTCTTCTCAAACATCATTCAATTAAAAAATGTTACTTTTTAATTTTAGATCTCCAAACAAATTTTCATCTAATCATTAAAATTTTTTTTTTCAAGATTTCAAACAAAACACAAAAAATAATACAACCTTTTTCAAATTTTAAAATAAAAATTATATTAAAAAATTATATTCAAACAACCTTTTAACTTTATAATATTTGTATTCAACTTTATCTCTCTCATTTCCGAAAATCAAATCAAATATATTAACTCCAATCCAAGGACTTGCTTATGTTGACATGTTTTGCCTGCAAGACACATATAAGCTCCGATGTCCTGAAAGTTCACGAGTGCGCAATAAAACAACGACTCCACGAAAGAATACAAAAGAAGCTAAGTTATCATCTAAACATCGTTGTGCTAACTTGTGTATATATATATATATATAAAAAAAATCGGCATGATTATTTCTTGTGTTTTTGACAAAAAAATGCAAAACTAATTGAAGCAGCTTCGCAGGGAGCAAAAGTGGGTGCGAGGATGAAGCCAAGAGGGGGTTGGAGAGGGGGTTGCGAGATCCTAGGTGCGAGAGGGGAGTGGAGAGGGGGATGTAAGGGCCTGCTTGATTCTATAATCCGATGAAGTTCAACTACAAGATAACTATAGTGGAAATACTAGGTGTCAATTAGTTATTAGTGGGCTGCTCTTTGGCTTTAAGAAGCCTGACCGTTTCTAAGGTTAACTCAAAATAATATTTTAATAATATTTTATTCAACTTTCTTCTCATCTCAACTCACTATCCAAACCTTCTTAACCCTTCTTCAAAATTCCATATGGCAAGGCCTTTTATCTAAATTTTGAAATTTGAGATCTTCAAAGCTTCATCATCATCCAATACTAAACTTATCTCAATAAATAGAGCATTGATCTTATCAACCCTTATCCATTATCTTTATAGATAATCTAATATATCTACGTACCCAAGTTAAAAAAACAAACGTTATCTATTGTTCTGAGACCGAATTTAACCAATACTAAAAATACTTACAAATTCTTTATAGATCTGAAACAAGAAAAAGGCTACCATTCAGTGATGAAGCTGCATCTAGATAAATATATTTCCAAGACCCATAGCTTTAGCTTTAACTGATGATGGTTTTGTATTCACTTTTTCTCTCTTCATATTTTAAATAGCACACACACGTGGATCTAAATTTCTTACAGGGCCCAGATAAAACCTAACTAGCTAGCTCATTGAACAAGCCCATTGAACTGGATCCAACGTATGGGGCAATAAGGTTGGGTGAGTGGCCTGAAGGTCGGTCATTTAGGGATGGGAGCAGGGCTGAAAGTGATGGCCCACCTCATCACTCATAAGAAGCAGTTCATCATGCTGCATTAAATGAACTGATGTGCCCATTCGAGAGGGCAAGTCCAGGATTGGCGAGAGTGGTCTTGAGGCCCAGAAGGTTTCCGCATTAAATGGGACAACATGCTCCCTCAAGAAAGTACAAGTTGTACAACTACCAAACTTTCGAAAGCAATAGGTGAGCTAAACTCTTCCGAAAAGTGAGATACAAATAAAGAATATAGGGAAGATCTAGAGGTACGCTCATACTCTTATCTTTTAAATAATTGATAAAATCTCTTTGGTGAAAACTGGCTTAGGCATCATAGACGACCCTCGGCCGAGAAGGTCAAGCGTATCTTATTTTCTAATTAGGCTGAAGCAGGATCACCTAGGATTAATGCATAACACATCCTTAACATATATGTTAGTCAAGATTGAAACTTAAACATCACTTGAATGATAACCAGCTTGCTCGCACTGACTTTCTACACTCAAAAAAATTTCATCTAATCCGACCATTAAATCAATTCCTTCAAACGAATTATTTCTTCTCAAATGGGGAAAAAAAATGATAAACAATACCTACTCTTTTACTCTTATTGTCAACTCAGACAAAATTATCGCATGCATAGACTGGATATATATTGATAAAAAAAAAATACCGCACCTCTTGATCGATGTTCTTGTCCCTAGTCATTGTTGGAGAACATAAAAGAACAAACAACATCAGTGCCATCATCATCATCCAAGAACGTCAACTCGACCTGTGGTAATTGGTACATCCATGCACATGATCATTAGCGCGCTTGTGACATTGAACCTAGAATAAGGACTAAAATTATAGTCATTACTCATTATCTACACAATATTATATATCTATATGTACCCCCACCTAAGTCACATTTAAACTTCGAATACACATATGTCCTAAATATTTTCAATTCAGAATGATTTTCTGAGGATCCAAAAGCCACTTTCTGACTCAGTTGTGCAGAATTTATATATACTGACAAACACATAATTTTATTCTCGCTTGGATGGAGGACTGGTAGAAAATGTTCAGCTGACAAGTATATATCACGTACCCATCAAAAGGTAATACGTACCTTCTGAATCAATATAAATCCATATGGGTAGTGTTACTCGTCAAAGCTTTTTCCACTCACTTGATCCCTGGTCCCAACGTTAATGTCGACTGCACTGCTCTTGGCTAGTGTCAAGTAGACAAAGGACCCCATTTGATGCTGCCATGCACACTGCCACTTATATATATAAATATATATATATATACACACACACACACATAGTGCTCTCTTTGAATCGCCCCTTTTCTTTTTATCTTTTTTTGCCTTTTATAAAATATCCATCCTAAAGACTGATGGAGATCATTTGCAATATCTTTACAATGAGTTATGTTATATGCTAAACTTGTGTGTACAACTCTATTTTAACTAACTTAATTTGGATCAGCTATTTTTTTTAAAATAAATAGTTTGATGCATCATTGATAGGCACTGTTTATGATTCTAGGTCTTTTAGATTAATAGTTGGGTCTTTAGCAATTAATATTCAGGACACAGATAATGTCATGAGTTTTTAAGTCATGGAGGGAGTAATCTATAGGTTTGATTAAAATCATGTTAAATATCGATAGATGGTTAGAGATGTCAAAAGAAAAAGAACTAACATAGAATCAGTGCCAATCGACTAGGCCGTATGCATGGACGTTGGATTCAGAAGCATGATTGATTATTATGCTTTTGATAATTAGATTTTTAACAAAATTAGTATCTAACAGTTTTAAAGTTTTTGGATCAATGATTAAACTTTTAACGAATACATAAATTAAAGATGTGCTTATAACTTTTAGCATTTATATATCGTTTGCAATATGTACACTTTTTTGTTCAAAATAGGATTTTATAGTGACTGCCTTACGTTTTATCGGTATGGTGGCAAATCACTCATTTTGATTGCCATATATGCATGTAAAATAAAAACTTTACCTTACTGTCAAAGAGGATAAATACCAGAGACTGGATATCTATCTATTTTTTTATTCATTATTTCTTCACCTGCTTTAATATTTTTGGTTTTTAATTACTATTTTATTTATTGTAATCGTGTGATAAACTTTAGGGTATTTATGGCATGGACCATGGTTTATCTACTAATGTTACTGAATCCATTGGTGATGGGGATTCTCCATATAGCTCGAGCATTAATACAATGTAAAAGGAAATGCATGCTAGAGTTTATTTTTTTATTTTTTTATTTTTTTCACTCGGCAAAAACTGTCATCATGATTAAATGGGCTAGAATAGCATAATTTACATTATATTTATCAGCACTAATTAGTTTACTAAAATTTCTCTGAATTATTTTCTACTAAAATTATTATTTTATGTTCAAATGAGTCTATTTTTATTATAAACAGTTATTTTTATTGGAAATAATTTGTTATAATTTTTTTTTTTTTAAATAGCGAAGATGTTATTTATGTCCAAATTTCGGAACATAGATTAATAATTATAGTTAAAAAAAAGTCCTAGCTTAATTCAAGACCTCTGGTTACGCGCAAGTGATATTTTGGGTTTGAACATTTGGTGCAAGGCCGAACAACTTGACAAAGACCACATAAAAGCGGCGGCTTTCTATCCACTCACGCCCTTTCACTTTCGAAACCTTATCTTTCTTTTCTTCCTGAAGCGGGCTTCCTTCCATCATGTTATAATAATAAAGATAATAGAGTCATTGACACACCCGCTCGGTTGGAAAAGAATGCAATTCATTTTTGACAGGTTTTTGTCCTTTTGGTGGTACCAAAATTAATACCTTTACGAGTCTTTTGGAGTTTGTACTAGGCCAGTAATCTGGCCAATCCAGCTCGTCCTTGAGCATAGGGGTGCTACCCGCACCGAATTGTGCGGGGTAGCCCCCCCGCATGGGGCGGATGGGGAAAATCCCCCCCGTCCCCCGCTTCCGGTGTGCGGGGGCGGGGTACCCCGTCCCGCATGACGGGGTACGGGGTGGGGGGCCAGTCCGTCTGGCCCCCCACACCCCCCTTCTGGGCCTTGGGCCCAGAAGCAATTTCTGGGCCATTTTGGGCCCAGAAATCTCAGCAATGGGCCAAAATGGCCCACAAGTCAAAAATATCTTGTAGGCCATTTTCATTTTTCAGCCCATAAAATTATAAGTAAAAAAGAAAAAAAAAATTTTCGAAATTTAAAAGAAAAAAAAAAAGTGTTATGTCTAAGAGTCTAATACGTAATAAACTAATAATAATAACTAAGCTATTACAAAATTGAAAGGCTAAACAATTACAAAATTACAAACATAAAAGTGTCCAAAGGACATTGTATCAACATTACAAATTATTGAATACAAAATTTTTACAAATCATTAAAAATTGATCATTTTAAAGAGGCTTGTCAGCTGTGGCTTGTCTTTGAGTCAAGGGGTGTGACAGTTGGGGCGGCCCGGGCTTGAGCACATTTTTATGTTGCAGAGGTGCTAGACGTCTCATGTGTTACTACAAAAATTAATATTAAAATTAATAACGATGAAATGGAAATGAATATAAAAAAATTAAAATAATAAAATAAAAAATAATTACCAGGTGGTCCAAATCCAGACTGATCACTACCCTCATCGGTCTCCTTAAAATCTAAAATATCCGGAACATGAATATCCTTTCCTATCGTCCAACTCTGTGTGCATATCAATGCCTCTACAGTTGTAGGAGACAATGAACTACAGAAAGGATCCAATATACGACCTCCGGTACTAAAGGCTGACTCTGAGGCAACGGTGCTAATAGGGATGGCCAAAATACAGCGGGCAATCTCAGAAATGATGGGATATTTCTTTGAGGCATTTTTCCACCATCCTAATATATCGAAATGATCATCATCATCTTGGACCATATCCGCTGACAAATAGTTGTCTAACTCAGAAACGACCTCCGTAGATTGATGGACTAGTGTGGGATTCTGTGCGAGGGTCTTAGTCCACGGCATTCTGCGCTTCTTTGTAGGAGGCCTGGTCACGATGTCTGTAGAAGGAGTTGGGGTCGGTGTATGTGTCTTCGATGTAGTACCACCCTTAATTGCCATAAACTCGTCATACAATTTTTTCAGGGTATCTCGGGCCAATTCACCAATAATGTCAGTCCATACCTAATCGTGAACAAGTCCCAACCCATATAACAAGCCTGAAACTTTCAGACGGGGATCAAGAATAACAGCCACATATAAGAAAATATTCATTCTAGTCAAATCTCCCCAATACTTGTCATATTTTAGCATCATGGAACTTGCCATCCCCCTCATCCTTTCATTGGAACCCCTACGCATATCTTCTAATACTTCTTTTACCCTACATATTTGTTGACAAAACCCATAAGATGTAGGGTACAAAGAACCAGATATATTCAACGTGACATCATAAAATAATCCAAGAAAATCAACGAAAGTAGAAACTACCACCCAATCATCATCATTAGGCTTTCGTGATCCCCCGTGCTCATCAAAGTATTTGACATATTGGATGTCTTCATCACCCAATAATTGAAAGGCTGCCTTATATTCTTGGGCCGCCTCCAACATCAAGAAGGTTGAGTTCCATCTGGTAGGAACATCAGTACAAAGACCCTTCTTCGATGTTATGCCCGCAGCCTTTGCAGCAACTTTGAATTTCTCCAATCTAGAAGGAGAAGACCTCACCCATTTCACAGCCATTCTAACTCGTGCAACCGAGTCATCAACATCTTTCAACCCCTCAGTCACAATTAAATTCAAAATATGTGCAGCACATCTAACATGCAAGTATTCACCACCCAAGAATGTCTTATTTGCATCTTTAAGATAATTCTTTAGATATCCCAATGCGACATCATTAGACGACGCATTATCAACTGACACAGACAAAACCTTTTCCAACCCCCACTCCTTTATTGCGGCCTCCAATGCCTTCCCAATCGTCTCACCCTTATGATCAGTTATTTGACAAAATTTAATAATCTTTTTGTGCAGAACCCAATCAGCATCAACAAAATGCACAGTCAACGACATGTAATTCATATTTTGGATAGAAGTCCAAGTATCGGTAGTGAGGCAAACTACCAAACCCGCGAGTTGGCCCCTCAAAACATCTTTATCACGAAGGTACATCTTCTTAATATCCTTTGCCACGATGTGACGAGAAGGAAGTACAAATCTGGGTTCCAACTCTTGGACAAATTCTTGGAACCCTTTACCCTCCACAAACTGAAAAGGCAGCTCGTCCATGATAATCATACGAGCTAACTTCCTTCTACACTCATCGGGGTTATACTTCGTATACCCCTTCAATGTTGGCCCCCCGGCCCCACTACTCCCATCAGCCATTTTAAAATCTAGTCTAGATTGGCCCTTCTCTACTAAGAATTTTAAAATTGGACTCTTCTTGCATTGTTCCTCTAGATGAACCTTCAGCTGGGATGTACCATGTTTCCTATAGTGACATCCATACATTTTTCCACAGTGATTACATTTAACTTGTGGGTTGTTGGGGTCCCCACCCTCTAGTTTGGTAAAGTGTTGCCAAACTATAGATACAGGTTTCTTGCCCTGTGTGGGTTTCGGAGCAGGGCAAGGTGTACTCGTTATAGGGGTAGGAGTAGGGTTAGTTTCTGGGGTAGGGGTGTTGGCTGGGGAAGGCGAGCTATCACTGAAATCCGAAGACATTCCTGATTTTCCAACAAAAAAAAAAAAAATTCAAAGTGCAATCCAACACAATCAGCAAAAACTACATACATAACTATTATTGATGTATTAAAGTACTTTTTATATATAATGATGATAATATGAATGGCTACACTATAATAAGTTTTTACACCTCATATAAGCAATTCCAAATAATTTGATTAGGAAGAGTCGAATAGAGATGCTTCATATTTTTAATAGGCATTATTTTAATAGGCCACTTTAATAGGCATTATTTTAATAGGCCACTTTAATAGACATTTTTTAATAGGCATTATATTCTTTTCTCTTTTCTCTTTTTGATTTTATATAATTTTCAAATTGATTTTTTTTGAATTTTAATTATCTAATAGTTATAATTATTTAAAACTTTTAAATAAAACAAAAAGTGCTTGATAATATGCTTCATAGTTTTGTTCTCTCATTTTTACTTTTCATATATTTAATTTTATAAAATTCATTTCTTAATAGTTACTGACATTAATATTGTGACGCCCCCAAAATCCCCACGCCCGAACACGGGGAAATTGAGACGTCTGGATGGTGACAACCCGGGTCACCATCCCATCGACGGGTGCCAAGTGTGTGCAAGGCCACAGATGTGTACAGAGAAACACGCAGCGGATAACGAAAGTCATAACTAAGTACCAGAATTTTTCTTAACGTAATACAAGCTGTTTAAAACATACATAAATAAAATATTACAAAACACAAATACAGTTTAAACAAATAAAAAGATAGCATCAGCAACCCGGAGGAGCCGCATCCTCGGGCTCAGCCTCCTCCTCTTCGTCCTCTAACTCTGCACCAAAAGCTACAGAACCACGAATGGTACCGCAGGTAAGTAAAACCCAAACGCTACCAGATAAAAACACATAAAACTCAAACAATATGCATGAACCATGCCCAATGCCCAAAGCCCAAAAACACCAGTTTTCCACACACGCCAAAAACCCTTTTGGCCCAAAAACACATCCTTTCCGAAAACACGCCAAAAGTCACATTTGGCCGCCAAAAGTCCATTTGGCCCAATATCTCGCCAGAAGTCCATCCGGCCCAATATCTCGCCAGAAGTCCATCTGGCCCACGCCAAAAGTCCCATTCGGCCTCATAAACCATTATCCAATTTTAACCGTATGCACCATGACCTCCCCTAGGGGTCATCCGCACACCCTGGCTCCAGTGTCACACCGTAGAGTACCACCACGCATGTGACACCTAACGAGCGATGCCCAGTTCCGCGCCCCGCGCGTGCGTAGCCAAGCATCCTCTAGCCCTCGCCAGCGAAGGGCCACGGAGTCGGTGAGTATGGCGATGCCCGGTTCCGCGCCCGGCGCGTTCGTAGCCAAGCATCCCCTAGCCCCGCTCCCGTCATCTCTCTCGACAACTCAGGGGACATCACTCAGTTTATTCCGCTCCCGAGTGACCAGAGGAGCTCCACCGAGATAATAACTCATTCCGGCTTGGGCTCGTGATACACACGCACCCGTAAAACCACTCACGCCAAAACACAGGCTTTTCACATAAATCCACAAACACACGTGCATGCACCATGAAATGCCATATCAATGCATAATAAAATAACCAACCAACATAAATCAATTAAACAGACAACTCCGTCCTCCATCCATCCAACCCCCGAAACTCCTCGGACTCAGTCCGGAATCAACAACCAACAACAGTAAATAATTGAATGAGCAATATATATTAAAATCTGAAAATAGGGTTTGGAAAATACTTACAGCGCTATACGGCAATTTTAGAAAACAAGCGGCGTTGCAAACGGCGGAAAAACAGCAACGTCATAGTGAAAATTCACTGTGGCCGTGGGTTTGAAAAACCCACTTTTGAACGGGGACAAACTAGGACACGAGATTGATAGGGAATGGTCTAGGGATGGTTGTGAAGCTATTGGAAGTGGCGAACGGCCGTGGGTGGCGGCGGAATGGCCGGAAATGGCCGGATTACCCAAAACGGAAACTAAGCTCGTAGGAGCTGTTCCGGTGGTCGTTGGAGGCCGGAAATGGGTGGGTTAGGACGGCAAGGAGTCGGTGATGAAGTGGTGAAGAAATGGTGGCCGGAGGTGGAGCGACAGCGGCGGATCGGAGCAAAATCCGTGCGCCCTTCTTGGAGCTTTTCCGGCCAAACGGCCGGCCGGTTGGGGGTGGGTTTTGGAGGGGTGGTGCACCGGAGGGAGAGGAAGAGAATGGGACCGGTGGGAGGCCGAACGGTGGCCGGACGGCAGCGGTAGGGGCTGGAGAAGGTGACGCCGGCGTGAGGGAGAGGGAGGAGAGAGAGAGAGAGAGAGAGAGAGAGAGAGAGAGAGAGAGAGAGAGAGAGAGAGCACGGGGGGGTCCGGATCGGGGAGAGAGAAAGAAAGAAAGAAAAAAAAAAGAAAAAGAAGAAAAAGAAAAAGAAAGGAAAAAGAAAAGAAGGAAAAAAGAAAAAAGAAAAAGAGAAAAAAGGAAAAAGATGTGAAAAGAGATGAGGTCCAATCCTCACTCCGGGAAAACGAAACAAACCGCCGAAAAAGATTAAAACCACAAAACAACTTAAAGACATAAAACACAACATCAAATAAATTAAATTAAATCAAAAACCAATTTTTAAAACGCAAATAAATTAAAATAATAAACTAATATATTAATTAAAATAAAAACAATTATTTCAGCGAAAATACACTCAAAAGCGGGTCATCACATCCTCCCCTCCTTAAGAACAATTTCGTCCTCGAAATTGCAAATCAACCACCAACTTAAAGCAAGCCACATAAACGCTCATAATCCAACTGAGATCAAGATTAAAATACATACCTTCATCATTCGAACAGATACGGGTACTGCTCCCTCATGTCCGCTGCTCGCTCCCAAGAGAAGTCTTGAGCTAACGGATCTCCCCAAACCACTTTAACTAAAGGTATCGTCTTGGACCTCAACTGTTGCTCCTTCCAATCCAAAATCTGCGACGGAACAACTTCGTAAGTGAGATCCGGTTGCAACTGAATACCTGCTGGGTCGATGAAGCGAGGCTCTTGCTGCCCAAAGCTCTTCTTCAGGGATGATACGTGGAAGACATCATGAACATCCCCAAAATAATCTGGCAAAGCAACCCTATAGGCGACGGACCCTACTCTCTCCAGAATCTGAAAAGGGCCGACGTACCTCGGATCTAGTTTCCTTTTCTTACCAAAACGCTTAACACCTCTCATGGGAGAGACTTTAAGATAAACCCAATCACCAACTTCAAATGACAATTCTCTCCTCCTGGTATCAGCGTAGCTTTTCTGGCGACTCTGAGCTGCCGCCATTTTATCTCTAATGATCCGGACTTGGCTTTGCATTTCTTGAATTATTTCGGGTCCAATTACCCTACTCTCCCCAACTTCATCCCAACATAAGGGCGACCTACACTTTCTCCCATAAAGAGCTTCATAGGGAGCCATCTGAATGGTCGCATGGTAGCTGTTATTGTAGGCAAACTCAATGAGCGGCAAATGATTTTCCCAACTTCCTTGGAATTCCAGGGCACATGCTCGCAACATGTCTTCCAGGGTCTGTATGGTGCGCTCTGACTGGCCGTCTGTCTGCGGGTGATAAGCAGTATTGAACTTCAACTTAGTACCCAAAGCTGCCTGCAAACTCTTCCAGAACTGCGACGTAAACCTCGGGTCTCGATCCGACACTATACTCTTTGGTACGCCGTGTAGTCGCACCATCTCTTTGACATACAAACGGGTCAACTTACCCAAAGAGTCGGTGTTGTTAACAGGCAGAAAATTAGCACTCTTCGTTAACCGGTCCACAATCACCCAAACAGAATTCTTCCCACTAGGTGTTCTCGGCAAACCCACTACGAAGTCCATCGTGATGTCATCCCACTTCCACTCAGGAATAGGGAGGGGTTGGAGCATACCTGCAGGTCTCTGATGCTCGGCCTTTACCTGACGGCACGTGTGGCATTTCTCCACATATAAGGCAACGTCCTTCTTCATTCCATCCCACCAGTAAGTTTTCTTCAAGTCTCGATACATCTTTGTACTGCCGGGATGAACTGAATACGGGGCCGCATGAGCTTCCGCCAAGATCCGTTCTTTGAAATCTGAGTCCTTCGGGACCACTCTGCGATCTCGGAACCGAAGTATCCCATCACTATCCATGCTATAGTGCAACGGCCCTCGAGATTTTCGGACTCTTTTCCTGATGTTCAGCAGCTTCGGATCCTTTCTTTGGAGAGCTTTCAATTCTTCAAAATCTGTTATCCGAATATCAAGAACTGAAGACAAAATCTCTACTTGCTGCGAACTCTCTATAAGGAGTCTTCTCATCCCATAAAGTAACGAATCCATTTCTGACGGTTCGGCTTCATCCTCCAAATGAGACTTCCGGCTCAAAGCATCAGCAACTATATTAGCCTTCCCCGGGTGGTACTTGATCTCACACTGATAGTCACTGATTAGCTCCAGCCAACGCCTCTGCCTCATATTCAGATTTTTCTGGGAAAACAAATGCTTCAAGCTCTTATGATCAGTAAATACCTCACAAGCTTCCCCATACAAGAAATGCCGCCAGATCTTGAGTGCAAAAACAATCGCAGCCAATTCTAGATCATGCGTCGGATAATTCTTCTCATGGTCCTTAAGCTGACGAGATGCATAGGCTACAACCCGTCCTTCCTGCATAAGGACACAACCCAAACCGAACTTAGACGCATCACTGAAGACTACGAATGGCTTATGCGGTTCTGGGAGTGCTAACACTGGTGCCGTTGTCAACCTGTTCTGCAATTCTTGGAAGCTTCTCTCACATTTCTCTGACCACACAAATTCTGTATTCTTCCGAGTCAAAGCTGTGAGAGGTCTGGATAGGCGAGCAAAACCCTCTACAAACCTTCGGTAGTAACCGGCGAGTCCCAAGAAACTCCTGATCTCGCGTACTGTAGTTGGGCGTGGCCATGACAAAATGGCTTCTACCTTACTAGGATCAACTGCCACTCCGCCCCGGGAAATTACATGCCCAAGAAATTTAATTTCTTCCAACCAGAACTCACACTTGCTGAGCTTGGCGTATAGCTGGTGTTCTCTCAATCTCTCAAGTACCAGACTAAGATGATACACATGCTCTTCAACATCTCGGGAATAAATCAGTATATCATCAATAAATACTACCACAAAGGAATCCAGGTAAGGTTGAAACACCCTATTCATCAAATCCATGAACGCTGCAGAGGCATTAGCTAACCCAAACGGCATCACCTTAAATTCATAATGCCCATACCTCGACCTGAAAGCAGTTTTAGGCACATCCTGGTCTCTGATTCTCAGCTGGTAGTATCCCGACCTCAGATCAATCTTAGAGAACACGGCTGCTCCTTGAAGTTGGTCAAACAAATCATCAATCTGCGGGAGAGGGTATTTATTTTTGATGGTCACCTTGTTCAATTCCCGATAGTCAATGCACATACGGAGGGTTCCATCTTTCTTCTTAACAAATAAAACTGGTGCACCCCACGGCGACGTACTAGGCTGAATAAATCTCTTCTCTACCAGTTCTTGCAACTGAGTCTTCAACTCTTTCAATTCAGCCAGTGCCATGCGATAAGGAGCTTTATGCACAGGAGCCGCTCCAGGTTCCAAATTTATGACAAACTCCATCTCCCGAACAGGGGGTAGTCCGGGCAAGTCATCCACAAATACATCGAGGAACTCTTCCATAACTGGAATGTCTACCAAAGACTTCTTCTCAGACGGCGTGGACAGCATCTGCACCAAGAATGCATCCGCTCCCCATGCAATCTCTTGTCTTGCCTGAATCGCCGATATAATTATCGGTTTCTCTTTTAACCTACTCCCCACAAATTCCAGACAATCACCATCTGGAAGCTGAAAGCTAATTATCCGACTTCTGCAATTAATACTCGCAGAATATCGGTATAGCCAATCCATTCCGAGGATAATATCAAAACCCAACAGCTTGAACACCACCAAATCAGCATCCAAGAATCTTCCCTCAAAATTTAACGGGCATCCCAAAGCAACCTTGGAACACCACACCATCTCGCCATCGGGTAGCGCCACTACCATAGCTTTCGGCAACGGTTCCGTGACCAAGTTACACACCCGAGCAAACGTGGAAGACACAAACGATCGTGAAGCACCGGAATCAAACAAAGTACAAGCATAAAACTCATACAAACGGACTCTTCCTGAACCAAACACACAACCCATGAAATCCAAAAAACAACGAAGAAACCAAATGCACCAAAAATTAAATCCAACTTAAAAATTAAATTAATCCATACCTGTGATTACTCCAGCATCATGGGTCGCTGGTGCCTCATCATCCACCTCTCCGGGTGTGACAGCATAAACCCGGGCTTGCACTGCTTGTCTCGGGTTGGTTCTTCCACCGTGTCTACCTCCACGGCTTCCTTGAGCTCTAACGGGGCAATCCCGAGCAATATGCCCCACTTGGCCGCACCGATAACACTGGGGTCCGCTACTCGTCCGACACTCGCCCTCATGAGCTCTATTACAAGCTCCACAAACAGGCATACGTCCTCCCATGCGAACACTTGAGGATGCTTGAGATCGGGTTCCGGTCCGCTGAACAAACTTCTGAGGCGAACCCGAGCTGCTTCCTTCACCAGAAAAACTCCGCCTCTTTTGCCCTGAAGGGGAGCCCATACTCAGATTATTTTCCCGCTCTATAAGGGTGGCCACATCCACTAACTCCTGAAAAGTGGATATCCGATGGCTGACCACCATACGGCGTATGTCATGACGCAGCCTGTGACGCCCCCAAATTTCCGTTTGGGATTGGACGGACATTTGAAGCGTCGAGACATGCAACACAAGGTTACCTGCCCTCGTTCATGACATATAAGATGCAATAATCCTAACATGCATCTAACATTATGCAATATTCGCAGCGGATAATTTTTTTCTTTAGCAATACTAAGCACCAAACTGAAAATATCCCAAATACTTAAAACATACTTCATACATAAAGATCCATTGAATAACTAAGATCACAGCACTATTCCAAAATAGTTATGATCCAAAAGTACTGGAGATGCAACTCCATCGTACAAGTAGTAATTTAACTACTATATTAACATTAACGACGCACCGTCGTTCAGTCGACTGTGTCTAGTTGGTCAGCTCCTGATCCTCCTTCAGGTCCTGTAACAAGATCTACCATTCGGGGGGAATGGTAGTTGGGACTACCACAGTGAGATTTGATTACAAATCTCAGCAAGTTAACAAAAAACTTCCACACAGACTAATGATGCATGGATGACAGTAAAAGCATAAATGCATAATCAAATTCATAAGTAATTGAAGAATAACTTAGCGTACAACATAGCATAATTGACATAACTTAAATTGAAACATGAACTGAACTTGACTTGACATGAACTTGATCTGAAACTTGACTTAGCATGAACTTGCTCCGAAACTTGAATTAATATGAAAAATACATACTCCACAGTTGTTGTGGCCCCATGTATTCTACGTGCAAATACATACTCCACAGTTGTTGTGGCCCCATGTATTCTACACATCACTATGCAGTTAAATACATACTCCACAGTTGTTGTGGCCCCATGTATTCTACATAAACTTGACTTAACATGAAAAATACATACTCCACAGTTGTTGTGGCCCCATGTATTCTACATAAACTTGACTTAACATTAAAAATACATACTCCACAGTTGCTGTGGCCCCATGTATTCTACACATCACTATGCAGTTAAATACATACTCCACAGTTGTTGTGGCCCTATCTATTCTACATAAACTTGACTTAACATGAAAAATACATACTCCACAGTTGTTGTGGCCCCATGTATTCTACGTGTAAATACATACTCCACAGTTGTTGTGGCCTCATGTATTCTACATAAACTTGACTTAACATGAAAAATACATACTCCACAGTTGTTGTGGCCCCATGTATTCTACACAAACTCAATGCAGTTAAATACATACTCCACAGTTGTTGTGGCCCCATGTATTCTACATAAAGTTGACTTGAACATAACTTGAAATACATGACCAACTTGAGAGAGAAACATTTCATAACATGGCATAACATATAATAAACAACATATTTAACATGACATACTTGCAACAATGAATATTACATGACTTGACATACATGTAATAGATGGCATACTTAGCATGACGTACTTGTAACGTACAATAATACATGACAGAATATATTATGTAACAGATAAAAACTGATGACAGAATAAATTCTGTATAACAGACAATTACGTGATAACTTAGCATGGCATGACATATATAATAACACATATACATATACTGTAGTTCCTTTACTTAGCACACATACACAGTAGACTGCTAGTAAGTTAAAAGCTAACTTACCTCGATCTCCGCATTTCTTATAAAACCTTAAGCGCGATCACGAGGAACTGTAATTAGTGATTCTAAAAGTTAGCACTAAATCACTAATAATTTGAAATATGGAAAAATACTAACTTAAAGAGTAAAATTTCCATTTTACTTTCTACATGTAGGAAAATGACCGTTTTACCCATAACTTAAGGATTTTGCATACTAACTCCAAAAGTTACCAAAATTTACATGCCTCATGTAAATTTTATCCTCAACTCAAATATCAATTTAGAAAAATTTAAAATTAATCACAACTATGGAAAACACACTATGGCCAAAAATCCATAGGCCATTTCCCTTGATTTTTGTTGCAATTCCTTCCAACTTCAAAACTCATGCTTAAATCAAAATTTTGCAACAAACATCTTCCAATCCTAAGTTCAAAACCATACTTAAAACATCCATTTAGAAAAAGCTAATAATCAACACAAAACTTTTTTGTAAAAATATCCAAGCACTTGAATCACAAGTTTTGACCTTAAATCAAAACATCTCCAAAAATTTCAAAAATCAAATCTTACTTCTAACATATTCATAATATCATCCTAACATCAACTATGCTTTAAATCATCAAACTAAAGTCACCAAAATCACAAAATAACATTTGGAGTTTTTGGTTTTACACTTAGTCCAAAAACAGAAACTTTTTCCTCAACTAGTTTTGATAAATCTCTTGATCTATGACTTATAAATATATGATCTTCAAACCAAACCATCACCTGGTTTAAAAAGATATCCTAAAACATATATAAGCTTCTAATTCAAGATCACATGGTTAGAAATTAACCAAAATATAAATTTAGCCAAGAATATCCACACTTTGGCTTATCTGAATATCTCTTTGCATAAAATTTCATATCTTTGAAACTAACATCAAATATCTTCAAAATAATAATATAACATGTATATAAGATGCTTAGGATCTTCCAATAAAATTATCAAAGTCATTAGAATAGGTTTAGACCACCAAAGAGTTAAACTTTCTCAAAACAGAAACTGTTTTTCCTCTTCCAGTTTCTAAGTTTCTAAATCTAAGAAAATCTTTCATAAAAACCTTTAATCATGCAAAAATCCTCAACCAATAGTCATATATACATGTTAACAATACTCCATAAAAATTTCGGACCAATATCTATCCATTAGCTTGGTCAAAAACTCCAAACTATAACATATTCTCCAGTTTATCTCCCAGAATGACCTTTCTATAGTTTACACAATATTTGACTGACCAAATAATCTTCAAATGGGGCAAATAAGATATCCATGTAAACTAGACTCAAAAGGGAACAATTTATATGAAGGAGACGTTATGATAAAACACTTACAACAGCTTCGAAATTGGCGTGCAAAATACCTCCTAAAAGCTGTCCGAGAGAGAGTGTTTGATATTCTTTCAATGGAAAGTGTAAAGGAAGATAATTTCGTGGGGAGAGGTGGCTGGAGATAATTATGGATGAGATATGGAAGAGATGAGGCTGGAGTTGAGAGTTGAGTGTAGTTTTCTCCTACCCAAAATATCTATAAAAGATTATCTCATAATATTCTATCCAATAGTATCTACAAAAAATCAACTTAAGATATTTTTATCTAATAATATCTATAAAAATCAACTCAAAATATTTTTACCCAATAATATTCATGAAAATTACCTCAAGATATTTCTTTTTATCCAATAATATCTACAGTTTTTGAACAGACGTTTTGTCCGAAAATATGAAAAAATGTTATTGCGCCATAAGACTTTAAATAGCCCTCCGAGTCTAATGGCACAAACCATAATACATTTTGACACTTCTAACTATCTCCAATAATCAAAAACACATTTCTGATACCATAGTAAATAATAACACTAACTATGTAGTTAGACAAAAACCTATACGATTAATGGATTTGTGAAAACTTATGGGGTTTTCAGGAGGTTCCTAAAGTTAATAGAAATTTCACAATTGAATTTCTAGCGGGCTGTTACACAGCCCCTCCTGGAAACGATCTGCTCGCATCTCCTCAGTGGCGACAAGGTGAGGAGCAAACCGCTCAAGTTTTATGAACCTCTGGGCGTACAGCTCCACTGTCGCGCCCCCTTGGACCAGATTGGAGAACTCTCTTGCCTTTTGCTTCCTTACCGATGCGGGAAAGAAGTGGTCATTGAACTCTTTCTTGAAACGCTGCCAGGTCACCGCAGCGAAAGATCCCAGTTCAGATTCCAACAGCACCCTCTTGGTATCCCACCAATTAGAAGCAGTGCCTTGCAAGAGGTAGCTGGCGTAAAGTACTTGCTGTGCCTCAGTGCACCCACACACCTCAAAAGTCTTCTCCAGATCTTTGATCCATTTTCCAGCCTGAATTGGATCCTCATTTTCAGTGAAGTGCGGAGTCCGATGCGCTAGGAAGCGCTCATAGGTGCATCCGGCTTGCACCATGCTGCTGGACCCTCCTGGATACATCCAAGGCCCTCCCTGATATGGCCAGGGACCTCCTGGTTGTGGCCAATACCCTCCTTGTTGCGGACAAGGCCCTCCTGACGGTGGATAAGGCCCTCCTGATGGTGGACAAGGCCCTCCTGATGGTGGCCAAGGACCCCCTTGTGGTGGCCAAGGTCCTTGTGGTGGCCAAGGCCCTGCCTGTTGAGACCTCGCACTCTGTTGCATAAACTCCGTCATCTGCCAAATTGCTTCGGCTATGGAGTCATCTCTGGAGGTATTTCCCTGCGGTTCCTGAGTATTTTTCCTTGGTCTCCCCGGTCTCTCCATATTCCTGTCACAACACTATTCTTGACCCTCCTTTAAGAAAACAATTAAAACCATCAAAACAAAACAGCACTACACAGCAAGAAACGAAAGAAACTAGCATGCCAAAACATAACTAAATAAATAAAAACAAACAAACAAGCTCACACAAATAAAACAAATAAAACAACTATACTTAACATAATTTTCAAAACACAACTTTAAAAACATTCTGGTACTACCTACGGGACATGTGGTTTTACCCAGAGCCAAACCGCTCTGATACCACCTGTGACGCCCCCAAAATCCCCACGCCCGAACACGGGGAAATTGAGACGTCCGGATGGTGACAACCCGGGTCACCATCCCATCAACGGGTGCCGAGTGTGTGCAAGGCCACAGATGTGTACAGAGAAACACGCAGCGGATAACGAAAGTCATAACTAAGTACCAGAATTTTTCTTAACGTAATACAAGCTGTTTAAAACATACATAAATAAAATATTACAAAACACAAATACAGTTTAAACAAATAAAAAGATAGCATCAGCAACCCGGCGGAGCCGCATCCTCGGGCTCAGCCTCCTCCTCTTCGTTCTCTAACTCTGCACCAAAAGCTACGGAACCACGAATGGTACCGCAGGTAAGTAAAACCCAAACGCTACCAGATAAAAACACATAAAACTCAAACAATATGCATGAACCATGCCCAATGCCCAAAGCCCAAAAACACCAGTTTTCCACACACGCCAAAAACCCTTTTGGCCCAAAAACACATTCTTTCCGAAAACACGCCAAAAGTCACATTTGGCCGCCAAAAGTCCATTTGGCCCAATATCTCGCCAGAAGTCCATCCGGCCCAATATCTCGCCAGAAGTCCATCTGGCCCACGCCAAAAGTCCCATTTGGCCTCATAAACCATTATCCAATTTTAACCGTATGCACCATGACCTCCCCTAGGGGTCATCCGCACACCCTGACTCCAGTGTCACACCGTAGAGTACCACCACGCATGTGACACCTAACGAGCGATGCCCAGTTCCGCGCCCCGCGCGTGCGTAGCCAAGCATCCTCTAGCCCTCGCCAGCGAAGGGCCATGGAGTCGGTGAGTAGGGCGATGCCCGGTTCTGCGCCCGGCGCGTTCGTAGCCAAGCATCCCCTAGCCCCGCTCCCGTCATCTCTCTCGACAACTCAGGGGATATCACTCAGTTTATTCCGCTCCCGAGTGACCAGAGGAGCTCCACCGAGATAATAACCCATCCCGGCTTGGGCTCGTGATACACACGCACCCGTAAAACCACTCATGCCAAAACACAGGCTTTTCACATAAATCCACAAACACACATGCATGCACCATGAAATGCCATATCAATGCATAATAAAATAACCAACCAACATAAATCAATTAAACAGACAACTCCGTCCTCCATCCATCCGATCCCCGAAACTTCTCGGACTCAGTCCGGAATCAACAACTAACAACAGTAAATAATTGAATGAGCAATATATATTAAAATCTGAAAATAGGGTTTGGAAAATACTTACAGCGCTATACGGCAATTTTAGAAAACAAGCGGCGTTGCAAACGGCGGAAAAACAGCAACGTCACAGTGAAAATTCACTGTGGCCGTGGGTTTGAAAAACCCACTTTTGAACGGGGACAAACTAGGACACGAGATTGATAGGGAATGGTCTAGGGATGGTTGTGAAGCTATTGGAAGTGGCGAACGGCCGTGGGTGGCGGCGGAATGGCCGGAAATGGCCGGATTACCCAAAACGGAAACTAAGCTCGTAGGAGCTGTTCCGGTGGTCGTTGGAGGCCGGAAATGGGTGGGTTAGGACAGCAAGGAGTCGGTGATGACGTGGTGAAGAAATGGTGGCCGGAGGTGGAGCGACGGCGGCGGATCGGAGCAAAATCTGTGCGCCCTTCTTGGAGCTTTTCCGGCCAAACGGCCGGCCGGTTGGGGGTGGGTTTTAGAGGGGTGGTGCACCGGAGGGAGAGGAAGAGAATGAGACCGGTGGGAGGCCGAACGGTGGCCGGACGGCGGCGGTAGGGGCTGGAGAAGGTGACGCCGGCGTGAGGGAGAGAGAGAGAGAGAGAGAGAGAGAGAGAGAGAGAGAGAGAGAGAGAGAGAGAGAGAGAGAGAGCACCGGGGGGGTCCAGATCGGGGAGAGAGAAAGAAAGAAAGAAAAAAAAAAGAAAAAGAAGAAAAAGAAAAAGAAAGGAAAAAGAAAAGAAGGGAAAAAGAAAAAGGAAAAAGAGAAAAAAGGAAAAAGATGTGAAAAGAGATGAGGTCCAATCCTCACTCCGGGAAAACGAAACAAACCGCCGAAAAAGATTAAAACCACAAAACAACTTAAAGAAATAAAACACAACATCAAATAAATTAAATTAAATCAAAAACCAATTTTTAAAACGCAAATAAATTAAAATAATAAACTAATATATTAATTAAAATAAAAACAATTATTTCAACGAAAATACACTCAAAAGCGGGTCATCACAAATATTAGTATATTGGTATATTTTTTAATTTTTTAAAATCTTGAAAGATGTTTAAAAAATATGAAAAATAAAAAAGATCAAAAAGTGCAAATTTACCAAAAACTTAATTTCATACTTTCAAGAGCAAAAACCCTAGCCAAGAAAGGAAAGATGCCTAAAACCCTAATAAATCATACCGTGCGTCCATGATGATTACTATCTCAAACAAGTTTCACAACTCCATAAATTTATATATATGTATATAAATAATTTATATATGTATATAAATATATATATATATATATGTATATGATTAACAAATATATATATATATATATATATTAGTATAAATAATTAGGGTTTCGGATTGGGGATTGGAACCCCAATCCGAAACCCTAAATTGATTTAGGTTGAAACCCCTAAATCAAAATTAGGGTTTCGGATTGGAACCCCAATCCGAAACCCTAACCCCTAAATTGATTTAGGGGTTTCAATCATGAAACCCCTAAATCAATTTAGGGGTCCGAATCACAATGAAATTTACAAAAAAAAAACAATCCATTGAATCCAAACAATCACACAATCCGAAGAATCCACAGCACACAATCCAAACAATCCCATCCTCCATCTCCGATTCAACTCCATCCTACCTCCAATCTCCGATCAAAACTAAATAAAAAATAATAAATAATAACCAAACAGAGAAAATCAAAAGGGGAGGAGAAATGTTACCGTGCGACGTGCGGCGTGCGTCCGGCCTCATGCGTCGTGCGAGAGAGAGGGATGATGGAATACGTGCGGCGGCCGGACTAGTTGCCGGTGGGAGGAGGGAACACCGAAGGGATTAGGCCGAAGGGGGTGAAGGGACTCGGGAGGGGAGGGGACGGGAGGGGAGGGGAGGGGAGGGGAATCAGGGGATCAGGAGGGGTTGGGTTATGGGTTAGGGTATTTGTTGAAACGGCATAAAACCCACTAATTGAAACGGCGCCGTTTTGTCCACCACAAAATGGCGCCGTTTCTCTTATATATCCGGTTATAAACTTATATATATATAATATATAATATATTATATATTTATATTATATATATAGGTGTGGGGCGGGGGAAAAACGGACCGGGGGGTCCGTTTCCGTCCCCCGCCTCCGCTGGGGGTTGGGATACGGGCCGGGGGCCCCCGCCCCGGCCCTAACAGTGCGGGGCGCCCCGCCCCGCCCTATGCGGGGGCGGGGCGAACGGGGCGGGGCAGCGGGTTCCAGGGCCCCGCTGCCCACCCCTACTTGAGCACGATCGGACTTGACCTGACCTGGCACCAGAGGTCCAGAACAGAACAAGCCGGTTTGGACTGACCCAACGTAAGCTTGGAAGTACAAGGAGGCAAAACTGCAGTGGCGGATCAAACTAGTTGAGCCCGATTCTTATCCGGTCCACGCCGAACACCCTTACCCTCGACGACGACGAAGAATTGTGTAGAGCCCCAAGCTTTGATGACTCAGAAGCTACAAATCAACTGGTGAGTCACTGCGAGTCGCCAGTTTGGCAACGAGCTTCATCTTCTCCGAATCATTATTGAAAATGGAGCAAGCCCAATTAGAGATGGCCAAGGCGAGGGAGGCGTCGTGATTGGAATCAAAGAAGTAACATATTTGACTCACTACTCAGCCAATGACATATTTGACCCACTGAGTTTGTAAATTTTGTTAATCACATGGTGAAAGAGCATGGGGAGGGATTTGAGCTTGAGACCTTGTTTCTTGCCTAGTTTGTTTTTAAAAATGAGATGAAATGAGATGAGGTGAGATAAGATGAGTTAAATAAAATATTATTAGAATATATTATTTTTATATTGAAATTTGAAAAAATTGTATTGGAATTTGAAAAAATTGTATTGAGATTTTATTTTGTATGAAGATTTGAAAAAATTATAATGATTAAGATGAGATGATATGAAAGTTTTGTAAGGCCATCATCCAAAAACCAAACACATACAAAAAGCGATAGAAAAAAAAAATAAAGAAACACGTACTAGAGACTGAGAGGCATTTGAGCTCGAGACCCAGGTTTTGAAAATGAAGAAACAACACAAGTGGATTATGATAGAGAGAAATGGGTAGGGATGGCAGGTTGGCAGCTAGGGTTTAAGATTGTAATCGGTTTCAACAAGTTCGACCCGCAAGTCGCTTTAGCCCGCTTTTTCGGATCAGGTGGGATCAGATCGCACAGTCAGACCGGGTCCTAGACTTTTCTGCATAGGCCTAATTTGTACAGTAAGTTAATACAAGATAAATTAAGAAAAAAATAAAAATTAAATAAAATATTATTTTTTAATAATATTATTATTTTAAAATTTTAAATTTTAAATTATTTATTATATTTTATATAAAAATTTAAAAAAAAATTATAATTATTAGATAAATTAAAATCAAATTTAATTAAGTAGGTAATTAATCCAACCTTCCGCTCCAAGAAGTTGTCCAGATGTCTCTCTTTTTCAAATTCTTATTATTAATTCTCATAATTAGATGGTCCAGGTGCTCCAACCCCAATTAGGGGTCTCCAGCTGTCTCATTATCTCATTTTTCATTTTCCTTATGATTATTCTCTGAATCATCAATTATCTTCCCCACTTGCTTATTACCACTTTCATCCCCATAAATAAAATCCTGCAAACACAAAACAACACAGTTAGATCCGAACTCACAAATTTTTAAATAAAAAACATAATTACCAAAAAAAAATATAAGAAATCTATCTCCAAGAAATCAAAAATTGAACAGATAAATATTCGGACAGACACGATTAAAAACGTCAAAATATGAAATGGCAAGAAAAAAAATATATATATATATTCTCTAAAATCCAGATGCGACGAGAACGCAATGCAATGAATCCGTATCCGTCGGTTCATAGTTCTCTAAATTTGAGAGAATTTTAATTTCGATTTTAAGCATTTTATTTTGTCGAAACGATTGATTTGCATTCACTAATATATTAATTATTTATATATCTATACAGATGAGATAGGTGTATGTGTCATACTCCCTATATCGAGTTTCGGCCGCTGGATTACACAAAAAAATTATAAATCCATGTCCCTTCTGAATCGCCGGCTTCTCCGAGCAGATCAGATCGCGAGCCGTTCGCCGTTAACTGATATATCCGAGAATTTGAAATCCAACGACTCCGACGCCTCCGTCGCCGTCGGGAATACTCAAACAGAGAGTTTACCGGACAGCGTACACTAATCACTCCTCGGCTTTTGACATGACGGAAAGCCGGCTCGGCCTTGGCCGGAAGTCGGCGCGCCTACGCTGCTGGTGCGAAGAGGGACGAATCAATGCCGATAAGGCTCGCTTCATCAGATCACCTTCAACTCCGCCGATCCTCACTAGTGAGTTCGTCATAGCCGATCGCCGCGCGTTCAGCCTGTTCGGCGAGTACGTCGCCGCCGACTGCGAGCCGTATCCCTTGTGTAAGCTGCACCTGAACGAACCCGGGTGGGTTGTCGGCGAGCACATACAGGTCCGCTTCTGACCCTGCCGCTTCACGATCTGGTTGCTGCCGCCACCGCTACCGCTCGGCGAGACGGAAATGGAACGGCTAGGGGAGATAGAGCGGTCCAAGGAGAATCGTACGGAGGGGACAGGTGGAGAGGTTCCGCACATGTTGACGCGGGTCGGGGAAGTGGAGCGGGTGAAGAAGGTGGTGGATCTGGAGGAGAAATTCGAGCTGGAGGAAGAGGCGAAGTACGAGGAAGAAGAATAGTGTGACCGAGAGTGAGAACCACGGAGTCCTCCGGAAGGTGAGAGGTATCGAGCACCTGGTCCTGTTGATGATCTTCTAGAAGATGCCGCCATTTTTGTTGCAGTGCGTACGTGTTTAGCTGTGTAATTTGGCAAACCCGGCTTAAATCGAGCTATGTATTTATAGGGTTTTGAAGTTGGGGAGTGTTGGAAAACAATCGAATTTTTCCGATATTGTCATTCAGGATATTTAATTCGTGTTTTTTGCGATGATATCCCTCTAAATTTGTAATATTCTTGTATTTGTATTTTATGGTTATGCCTCCTTAATTCCTTAATTCCTTTGTAATTCCTTATTCTGCATGGTACTTTCTTTTGCTCCCTCTATTTACCAGAATTAAAAATTATGCCTCTCTTTGTATGATTATAAAATCTAGGGAATTTTTAACTTTTTAGCAACACATTTGTCTTTAAAAAAAGGACAATGACACTTTTACTATCTTATTATTATCTATTTACTACTCAAATTTATGTGATTTTATTTTATTTTCTTCAACTCTCCCGTTGCTCTTTTGTGAGGGAGAGGAGGCTCCACTTGATTCACGATAGAGTGGAAAGGAGAGGTGTGAAAATGTTAGTATATAAGATTGTAGTTATGAATTTTAAAATGAAAACAAAACTGACATATACATTTGAGTCTCATAGGGGTGGAGGGACTAATAGGTATATTCTTAAAGCTAAGATATTTGAATATTTGATAGTCAAACATAAAACTTATGACATAAGACAGAGAAGAAGCGCAGAAGACAAAACAAAAGGAAAAAAAAATAAAGCAATAGAAGGTTGGATAGTAAAAAAGTAGTAATGGAGTAGTAAGGGTATCATTACTATTTAAAAAATCTCTTCCGTCAAAAATATCAAATGTCAAGATTTATTTACCGAAAAAAGTATACTTCAAATAATCTTAAATAATTTTAAAAATTAAATAAATTATGAAATTCACTTATTACTAGTATCTTTAAAAAAGGGTTCCCTAATTTATAATAGATTATTTAAACAATTTTTGTTTGAAATGTAAATCAATGTGCCAAAAAATAAAATAAATCAATTTAAGTTTTGTTACATTGTATCTAGACCAATGGGATTTCGAACAAAATCACCCCAAAATATAAAGAGTAATTCTACTCATTGGCCAATTTAGTCTCCAACACTACACACCAATTGAGCTGGCAAATTCAGTTTCTTGAAAATGGTCTAACCCCTCTCTTCTCTTCTCCCTTCCTGACGAATCCCTCTCCCCCTTCCAAAACTGAATCGTTTTTTCCCATCGACACCCCTCAAAAAACCAGGTAGGAGACTGAAAAATCTCCCACAAAATCCCTCCCTCCATCCCTCTGCCGATTGTGACGACCCTCTCGACACTGCTTAAGACATATATCAAGAGATCTGAAAAACACTCCCTCACTAACCCAGCCAAATTGCCTTCTCCCGTCAAGCGTAGAAATGTTTTTTTTTTTGTTTTTCACTTGGTAATAGTCGATTGTTGATTGATGCAAACATTCGGTTCAGATATTGTTGAGTAGACGGAGTCCAAGGATTATAATAAGCTGCCTAAAAGATGATGCATTTCTCTTTCGGTCTTGCTTTTGAATTTATGGTAACCTGTAAACTGGAAAACTGGCTCGGACCAGACCAGTTGTGCCGGTTTTGGACCGGTCTAGTCCGAAACTGGTTTCATAAAATGGAAAACCGGTTGGAACCAGTCCAGTTTCGATTCCGGTCATTTTTAGACTGAACCGGCCCGGACAGGACCGGTACTATTTAATATATTTTTATTTATTTATTTAACGTTATATATTATATATTTTATATTATATATAATTTTTATATATAATATATAATAATATAAATTATAATTATATATAAGATAATGTTATTATAATTTATAAAATAAAAATTTAATCTTAAACATGAAAATTTAATTGATCATATGCTTTAAATATATAATATTATAAATATTTTTATTTATTAATAACATTTTATCATAATTTCATAAGAAGTAAGAACCAGAAAAGAAAGAAAATCACTCAAATATTATTATTAAATTTTAATAGCCTAATACACTTAAAACTCTTTATATTTTTTCTGATAAGTACATAAGACATTAGTAGATAAATATAAATTATATATATTAGCATATAATTTATATAAAGCTATACTAAAGCTATACTAATAGCATAATTTTTTTACATAGTAGAAGTTTTTGATATAGCAATTTTTTTTTTTTTCATAAACAGATTTTTTATGATAAATATGTATTTTATTAAAACTGAAAAATCGGACCGAACCGGATCGGAAACCGGTAAAACCGGAGTACTGGTTTAGGAGAATAATCAGTGCGTAATCGGTTTTGAAAAATATAAAACCGATGCCTACCGGTTCGGTCCTAAATTTTATCCAAAATCAGATTGAATCGGACCGGTTATACCCTTAATTCAAATGGAAGATATGGGAAAGAAGGTGGAAAAATTGGAGAGTAGTCTTCTAAACTAATCGTTTTAAAAAAAATAATAAAAAGAAAAAGTTAGCTCAATTTTTTTTTTTTTTTGAAAGAAAAAAGCTAGCTCAATTAGTGTGTGATGCTGGAGACTTGGCCAAAGAATAGAGTTATTCAAATACAAAGTATCTACATAATGCAAGAGCGTGATCTGAAAATAAGGAAGGAAAAACAAAAATCAAAACAGTCACGTCAGTTTATATCATGTCGATAGACAAGTGAAAACAAATTAAAAATGCCAAAGAATAGGGACATGATTGCAAAAATATCAAAATTATTCGGTGTTGTTGCAGGGTCACAACCGCTTAGGAAGTTTTAACTAAACCAGAGGAGCGGTTGGGTTAGTTAATGAGCAAGAGGAGTTAGTTTTGGGTTCGATTCTGATCCAACGTTATCGCGGGGACGGGGACACTGACAGCGACCAATTTTCAACCTTTTTTTTCCATCTAATCCATTGTTTCACAGTTTCTTGGAAGACTTCCACGTATGCTATACTCTGTCGTGACAGAGGCTGTTTAGGTTCCACGTATCAGTGTGCCACTCACGGCAAATTCAGAGTTTGCGTGACCACAACGAATAGTTAGTTTTTTTATTTTTTATTTTTTCAATCGAATAGTTAGTTAAATAGACTCTTCGTTTTACCTTTCTCACCCAATTCATTTTAAAACATTGCTATTCATAAATTCCATACACTATATATTATATATTTTTTATTTTTTTTATTTTTTTTAATTTTTTTTAGATTTATTATTTTTAAATTAATTTAATTTTTCTAATTATTATTCATATACTAAACATTTGACAAAATAAAAAAATAAAAAAATTTAAAAAAATAGATGGTGTGTGGTGTATGGGCTTATGTTTAGAATTTTTCTTCATTTTAATATGTTAGATCGATCGTAATTCATGATTCTATCAATTTATATAAATTAATATCATTTACTTGATTTTATTGACTGCTAAATCAGAAAAATAAAACATTTTTCAATAAAAATATTAGTTTAATTTAAAGTATGTGTACGAGGAAAATAATAACATCAAGTAATCAACCTTAAGTTGATAACGCAACGAGTGTACATTTCCTAAAAAGTGCATAAAGAGTGTTATGTATTACCAGGGATGTATCTCTAGTAGGTTGATTGTGTCTAGAGTGGAAAATTTCCTTTTCTCTAACCCAACTTATAGAACATTTAATGTGAATTACTTTGTTATATGCATTTAATGTTGGATATATGCTAGATTTTGACAATGTTCATATCAAGTAGATAATTACAACATGTTGCAGACCATTTCACATTTATTATACTTGTCACATCATATCTAATCATATCTCTCATACAACCTCAATCTTCATTCTTATTAATCTTTATTCTTCTGGTAGAGCCATCACTAATCATGGAAATCGTCTCATCATTCTCGCTTGGTGGCCTCCCTCACCCCTTGCCTTCATCTCGCCTCAACCTCTCTATCCACCCTTTTATTGGGAAACATGATAGGGTGACGATCAACTGGCGCTTCATCACCTCCGTGGTGTAATTTTTCCTCCCAACAATGGAAGTCATTTTCACATGTAACTTGATATTAAATGGTTAAAGTTATTATCCATTTAATATATGTTGGTATTAGGCCCGTGCAAAATATCCGTTGGGCTGCACAACCCGACTGGGTTGAACCGGCTAAAGTCGGGTAGAGGAAATGTCGATTTTGACAAACCTCAAATCTGACCAATATCGGACAACACCGACTTAAAGTTCATTATAGTGATTCAGTGAAATATAATTCTACACTATCATTCTTTTTCTCTGAGTCGAATAAGAAGTTATAGGGCTTTCAACAAAATCAGATCGCGTTGAGTAGTTTGGGGAAGCGGCAGAAACTTAACCAAGGCAGCAGAGGTCACCGTGGGGAAGACGAGGCACGTGACTACCGTTCCAGGCGGTCAAATCGGTGACAAAAATCCATGGTTGACTTGGGTGGCGCGATGAAATTGCCGTCAATCTCCATGGCCAAGTAACAAAGGGAGAGAGAGAGAGAGAGAGTGATGAGAGCGAGAGAACAGAGAGAGACATCGGAAAAGAGTTAGCATGGCGTCGAGGAGAAGAACCTCACCTTGAGATGCGGCGGTTAGGGGTTGATGACATAGAGGGGCTGGCGACATCGATGGGCTTCACCAACCTGTCACAAGGCTGAAATTGGAACGAGGAGATGAGGAGACCACTGCAAAGCTTCTCTTTCCATTTTTTTTTTCCTTGGGTCTTTTCTAAACATCTGAGATGTGTGCTTTTTCTCTGGATCATGCAGTGATGGTGAAACAAATGAAGAGCTCTTGTAATGGTTTTTGTTTGAAAATGGCTTCTGCAAACGAGGAGACTCTGCAAAGCTTTTGTTGTTTTTTGACAAAGGTCGGGTCATACGATTCGACCCGATTTTGTTTTATTTGTGTCGGGTTGATTCTATCTGGCTCCTTGGGCGAGGGTATTCAGGTCGGGTCAGTCTCAAACCCGCTTTGTGCTGATCGGGTTGCAAGCCTAGTTGGTATGATCTTAGAAAATATGTAAGAAATTTGTTCGCATGGTTTGAAATGTCAATTGCTTTGATCTTCTCCCATGTAAGTTAGTCAATAACAAAAGGAGAGATTTTGTCCAAAGAACCTATAGCTAATATAAGCATTGAAGTCTTCCCCGCGCTAAACATTATTCATGCATGGGACATTTTCAGAAATCATTTTTATGCTTTTAATCAAATTTCATCTTGTGTCAAAATCTAAACGCTCGACTCTCAAATCATTAATTATAAACTCATGATCTCAACTCAAAACTTTTTTATACGTGAAATCCACAACCTTTTTCAACTTAATACCTTTTTATATGTAGGCCCTACAACATTTTTCAACTTTTTATAAATACATCTAAATTCATCTTAACATTTAAACATATTTAAACTCATTTTAAGTAAATCTTACAAAACTCACTTCACAATCTCAACTCACTACTATTTATAAAGAATAAACTCATCGTAACTCAGCTTGACATCCAAACGAGGCCTAAATGTATATGCAGTACTAAAATTTCTTTCGCCTTGCCGTCTTACTGGATCAAATGCACCTCCTATCGACTTTCATGATCATATATTATTAATAGGGCGGTGCTACTCCCACTGTTAGGAGCTTCCGTTGTTTAATACATTTAAATGTTTTTTTTATAAAAAATTTATAATATTATTAAAAAATACTTACTTAATCAGTAAATAAAAAATAATAATAATAATAATAATAAAATAAAATAAAAATACAGCGGTAGACTCTAGCGGTAGAACCAACGGTAAATATAGCATTTTCTTTATTAATATTCTGTGATCCCAAATCATGAGGAATGGCATCGATCTCTTATCTATATCATTATATATCTTGGCTTTTACAAGACAAGATCACACCTCTTCGAACCTTTAGAGATTGTGCATGCCTTGGATTTTGTATGGGATCGGCGCCAATTATTTATCAAGAGAATTAATGTTGTAAGGAGGTTTGATGATAATTATTTGGGGATCAGAGGTGGCAGCCACCACCTAAACTCATCATGCATCCGGCCAAGATTCTACAATATTAATTTTTCCCACTAATCTGCTTTTGATTTTGTAAAATACTACAAAACAAAAATGACAAAGTACGTACATAGCATATAGTAATTGGTTATCTGCCTTTACGTACGTGAGCCATGTGGGTGGCAGCTCACAAGGTGGCGTGTCAATGCATCAACAAAACAAAACCCAATGTCTGAAAACATTTTAGGTTCATGGTGTTTTCAGCTAATGTGCTGTACAATAATAGTCAATAAAATACACATAAGGAAACGTGTTAGGCACACTTTTAATATTGCTGGCAAAAAAATAATAATTATTAAGCAAATGATCCTTATAAAAAATAATTAGTTATAATGTGTTTCTGAAAATCATTTCACCATCATGTATCCTTTGTATTAATTAATGAGTAATGATATATATATATATATATATAATTATGTAAAATTTAAATCATAAAAAATATGTAAATTTGAAATTAAGAAGATTTTACGATTTTTAAAATGAGTCCTAAAATAATAATATAAATATTTATTTGCTGTTTATTTCCATTTTATAGCCGATGTAATGATTGATATATATGGTGTTGGCTGTAGGTGTGGAGGAATATATAGGTTCGTAAGCTACCAATCATCGTCCTCTCGATCTCATGATCATTGAGTTAAATTAAAGCAATTGTTCAGTTAGCTGGAATGAGCCTAATACGAAAGTTGCAACAACGACGGGTCGTATGTTGCTACCGGCCGGATCGACCCCATATGCATGAAAATCTATACCCACAACTTGAAAGACAATCATGCATCAGTCTGAACTTTCCATCACATGCAAGTGAAACGTCATTTTCTTAAAGCTAGCTTAGATTGAAATGGATTGATAATTTTTGTTTTCACGTCGGATTCATCATGTAGTCATGTTAAGTACTTGAGTTTGCGTACGTGACGTTATAATCTATTTAGTTAAATAAGTAATTAAGATCCCTAAATCTTAATCCACTAATCTCATGTTAAGTTTGTGTCGGGTTTGCGAATGTAACAAAAATTGCTAGTTTTGAATCTCGAGTGTTGGGTTTAAGAGTAATACTATATACAATCATAAAGTGCACAAATGCTATGTAATTATTTTAAAAAAGAGCGAGATTTACTATTAAAAAATTAATTCTTTTCATTTAGGTCTCATATTTACTCAATTTTTTTTTAAAAAATTACACAGTATTTATACATTCAACGACTATAAATATTATTTCTTTATGTTTAATTGTGTCAATTGTGTTCATATTGTATATAATTTAACCATAACCCAATTTATTTAACTAAATTGGTCAGACTCTTCCATCATAATCAGTTAATTTCGAATCAAATTATAGATTGTATTAAAAAAAATAATTAGAAATGCTATACAGTATTACGTGTCTGTATTACGAGATTACTCCAGTTAAAAACTGATTTGATATTTTACTTATCGGTCCCCACAAATATCCCTTTTTAAGATTTTTGGATAACTTCTAAAACGATAGTTTACTTGTATATACAGTGACACATCCGAAGAAGGCTTTAAGGATATATATTAATATCATTAAATTAAGATAATTGAAGTAGTTTCAAACTTTTACTCAGAAACAATATTGGAATGGTCAGAAATACAGAGAAGTTGTCTTGCCAATATCACTCGATCGTTAAACTAAGAGGAATGATAGTTAAAATTATGAGTGCAAAAGTGCGATACAATCACTTTAAAAAAAAATGAATAAATACAAAATTCATATAAAAAAATTACTTTTTTAATAATAAACTCTACTCTTTTCAAAATGACTGCATAGCACTTGCGCATTCTATAACTGTATATATAATTATCATATTCAGCTAATGAGATTAGCCAAATACAATCATTTTATTAGCCAACTGTATGTAGCATTACATATCTACTGGTCATGTTTTATTTTTTAATTAACAATCATATTTTTTTAATTTAATTATCATAATCTTATAAAGCGCACTTTTCTGTTCATTCTAAGTAAATGATTTTTGTAGAATCTAATGGTAATAACTAAAATTCTATCAAGCTATCGTTTTTACCAACTTAGTACTCAAGCCACTAAAATTAGTCCATGTTCATGACTTAGATGAGTTAATGAACTGGTTTCATTTTAGTTCCAGCCTATGCAATACCAAAATCTCCTACACTATCCCCCATAAAGAACTTTGCCAACAAGGTGTGGGTAGATGTTGTGCAATTTCCATAAAGACTCCCATGAACTGTTTTCCACTAGTCCTCCAACCATTTAATCAAAACTTCAGTAGATGCATAGTTCCCAACTCTTCTTAAGAATAGTCTCGTGTTCAGGTTGAATACTACCCTTATGATCCAATGGTGCTAATGTAGGCAAAGAAGGCACACTAGGACACATGAATTTGGTAGCAACCAGTAATTATTTGCGACTGGCTTTTTTTGACCACATGAATTTGATAGCAACCAGTAATTATTTGCAACCAAATTGGATTCACAGCAAAAAATTTCCCAAAACCACTATTTGTTGTAGTGAGCTGATTTGTTCTCCCAATTTTTTCTTTGAACAGGACAATTGAAAATTTTGGTGGATTTTAGAATTAGAAGATAAATTTAATCTATATGCCACTGTTCCAATTCTTGCAACAATTTGGAAATGACCATGGTACCTTGGGGATAATTTCAACCTATGCCTCATTACCACTGTATTTTATCTGTAAGGCTGAAACCTCAAGAATACTCAATCACCCACTTCAAAAGATCATTCAGCCCCCTTTCTGTCAGCAAACAGTTTTATCCTATGTTGGGCCTTCTGCAAATTTTCTTGTAAAATAGACAAGAGTTGCTCTCGAGACTTCAAGTGTTGATTCACTGCTACATTAGTTGCAGTTCCATGAATGTATGTAAGCAATTTGGGAGGGGAATAGCCACAAAGAGCTTCAAATGGAGAGACCACAATAGAAGAATCATCAATGGTGTTATAACACCATTTCACCATAGTAATCCAGTTGCTCCACTCCTTTAGTTGTTTGCCAATATAACATCCGGTTGTTAATACCGTTGCTCGCATCATGACAAGAGATTTTGCAAGTGATAAATGCAAGGAAACCAAACAACGTGGGAAAGAAAAGGGAAAGGTAAAATTCATGTGAAAGAAATTACAACGGAGATATAGAAGAAAGTTGGTTTTGGTAGGATGAAACAATCATAAAAAAAAAAAAAATGACCTTGCTACAGTGCAAGCTAAATTTGTTGATTCTGTCTATTTTACTGCAGCTAAAAAATTAGATGATGTTAATCCAATGAAGTCCAATTTTAAGCCAAATTAGTTATTTTATCGGCTCCACTCACATTACCCTCAATACCTAAAATAAGTATGGTTGTTTGGTAAGTTTACCAAAAAATATTATTTACCGTCATTTATTATCTCTTAATTATCAACAAATCAATGATACACATATATTATACAAGTAAAAATGGTAGAAAATCTCATATCGATACATACACATATATGGGTGCGGCTTGGGTCCTGTTATTTTTATAGTAGAAAATCTCCTGTTAAGTAAATGACGTCGTGTGGAGTTATGCTGGCCAAACTAATGTCGTGTATATATTTCCTTATTTTTTCTATGTGTTGGCCGCTATGACTGAATATCTATCTCATTTCTTTGCTATATGCTAGCTACCAAAACTCAATTGTAACATTGGCAAGAACTAACTGCAAAATCGTGGATTGGCAAATATGAAACTACATTATTTATGTTAAGGAGAGTGCAGTTGTTGGTGAAGACAACATGTTTGATACTTCCAATAAAGGACATCAATAGGCAATCCTAGTTGTAAAATCAAAAGAGACAACAATAACAATCAGAACAAAAGGAAGTAGTGCAACTATAGGTTCCCAATAAGATGGAAGAATTTAAGAAAATTCTTTATGAAATAGTATTTTCATGATGAAATAGTTTGTTGTTGTTGTCAATCAAGTTGAAATTGTAGGACAAGTGTTTGTAAAAAAGTACTCTTAGAATGTGAAGTGGGGTATCCTATTCTAGTTTGTAATATAATGTTGATAGATGATATGTTACTCTCAAATGTGTAATTAATAGTTATATTTATCAAGTTTGACTTTCAAGAATTCAGTTCATAAACAATACATAAGTAAAACTTGTGCATCAATGCACCAATACTCGATATTTTCTCTAATATAAAAAAAAATTGGCCTCAAAATTGCTCCATTGTATCCTTGGACAAAGCATAACTAAATGTTGTCTAACTGCACATACTTGAGTTGTAGCCGTATTTCTAGAAAGAAATGATATGGTGAAACATAACTTAATCTTGGAAGTAGTCCCAGATACTCGTGTCTTAAATATTTGTACTTACGTGAAGACATGGTTTACTTTTAGTATCTTGTAATATTCCAAATTAAATTTCAGAAAATTGTAATTATTCAACGAAGATGAAGATAATATTGTTAGCTTGGTTAACATAAAAAATTACTCAATAATAACAAAATAAAATAAACTTTGGTTTTCTGAAGAGTACCTGATATAGTGATGAATGGTAAATATTGTAAGAGTCATTAGCATTTGCAGAACCAGGTATATAAAAATCCTATTTCATTTACTCATTATCAGCAACAATATAAATCTCATTTACTCGTTAAATCACCTTAAATGAAAATAGAAAAAGAAAAGTGCAAGGATCAATACCTCATATGGATGACATGGAAACAATGGATTGGAACTATCAACTCCACTAACTTACCAAATTTCATGTTTGACAATCACTAAATTAAGATTAATTTATATTATAATGGACATATATAAATTTTAAAGTAGAGTATCAAGATTTGTACTTGTAAATCTTTATTTTCTTATTGATATTGGTCGTTGCTACTTCTTTTCTTTCTTTTAGCATAAAGAGTACATTGATTTTCTTGTGAGCGACAGTGGCCACTAAATTTTTTTCTTCTTTTTAACCATCTCAATGCAACTTTTGTATCGACATCTTTCTTTAAAACCCTACTTTTTCTTAAGACCCTTAACACTTATGGTTGTAATGTTCTCTAATGAATGTTGTTGAGAATCTTCAATTTGGCAAATATCAGATATATTTTTTTCCTGAATATATCTTCAATCTTTCTGCTCAACTCATTATAATTTCCCAATGTTAACATGTATGCTTCTTCACATTCAACCGCCCAACTAATAAGCTTGCATACAAGGAGCGCAAAGACTTATATCGAGTTGTGACTTTCAAATTAGTGTCTGTTATGATATCATGTCCATTGAAGTCTTGCACACTCCCATTTTTTGCTTCTTTTGTCCATCTCTTAAGGATGTATTTTTCTGGAAGTACTTTAATTCACCAAGCCATCTACCTTTCTTTTATTATACCACTCTTTTCGAATACTAAATCCATAGTTCCTTCCATACTCATTATAGAAGTCGTATGCCTCTTGTTCAGAATCAAACTCAAGTCCAAGGTTTGGTGTATGATCTATAACCAAAGTTTGATCATTATTCTTGATTATCTCTTCCATGTATATTATGGTCTCTAAAAAATTACAATAAGCACCTAAACTTTTAGATTCATATCAAGTCCTTGAAGGTGACAAGTACTTGTCAAAAAGAAAATTTAAAAACGACTGAAAACAACAAAAACTCAGTCTACATGTTAGAATGACATATTGGCAAACACAAGCTACAAAAATATAGCGACAAGAAAACCAAACAATGGCTTAGTCGTAGAGATTGGAAGACCAAATTGGATTTAAGGAAATGATATGCAGAGTAAAAATGGAAGAATCCTTAGGAGATCAACTCAAATATAAGGAAAACAAATAAATGGAAAAGACTTTGAATTGAGAGAGATGAGTAGATTTACATTTACCAATAAAAGAGTGAAAAGTGCATAACAAAGGATATTTACATTTACCAATATTCCAAGTTTTTGTTGCTCATTCTTCTCTGTGCTTCTCCATGCAAGCAAGTAGTTTACTAGAAAGGAAAAATGATTTTTATGAGTACACTTCAAACCAAAGTGTTGCAACTGAGTTCCGCCAGTGTAAAAGAAAAATAGTAAATATATATATATATATAAGTTTAGTGGCCAATGTACCCAAACCTTTCGCATTCTTGCGCCAAAAAAGAAGATATATACATGACATTGATTTGGCAACCTCTACACGACCTTGGTTTACTTAACATGAGATTTCCTGTTATTTTTGTAACAGGACCCAAGCCACACCCCACATATATATACAAAATCTTGATAAATACTTACACATATATACACGTAAACACATTTCATAGTATAATTAGGTCCCAAAACCATGTTACCTTGTTTGGTAGGCCCTATCCCACCCCCTACCCCCTGCATGGGAGGGGGGAGGCTTTGGCCCTTGGAATTCGGCTGCAGGGGCGATCTCCCACAATTTGGGGTTTAAAAATTGGAACTTTGAAATTAAACTGAAACCTAAAAATAGATTGGGGTTTTAGCTTTGAAACCCCACATTAAAATCTCTAATAAAATTAGGTTAGGGGTCTCAATATAAGCCCCCAATCTAATTTAGGTTTTCAATTAGAAACACTAACATAAATTAGGATTTTGGTTTAAAACCCTAATGAATTCCAATCAATTATTTAAATCATTCAATATACATATTACACACAATTCAATTCTCCACAGTAAACAAAACACAATCTCATCCTCTAAATCTAATGAATGATCCCATCCTCTATAGTCTAATTTATTGTAAAAAAAAAAAAAATCGAGATTGGGATTTTAGAATACTTACAGAGATGGAGAGAGAGGAGGTTCGGTGCTCGGTTACGATGTGAGCTGCGAATGGAGTGAGACTGGGATTTTAGAATACTTATAGAGATGGAGAGAGAGGAGGTTCGGTGCTCGGTTACGACGTGAGCTACGAATGGAGTCGATGAGAGAGAGAGAGAGAGAGAGAGAGAGAGAGAGAGAGAGAGAGAGAGAGAGAGAGAGAGAGAGAGAGAGGCTGAGACTTGAAAGTAGAGTGAGAGACAGAGATAAAGGAGTTTGAGAGAGTGAGAGAGGCAGAGGGTGGTTCAAGCAAAGTTTTGAATACTGTACCGGAGGCCGTAACGGTCAAGGCACTAGAACGAAATATTTCGGTACCGGTACTGTTTTGTGTACTGTTTCAGAATAGTCAATATATAAATAAATTATATTTCAAAATAATAGTCCATATATGAATAAATTATATATAAATACATATATATATAAATTATAAATAGCCTAATCTAAATTGAGGGTCAAAAAATGATCTTGCAACTTGAAGAAATGAAAAAAAAAAGAAAAAGTAAAGGTCGAAATATCGATTAGTACGGGCCGTAATATAGGCCGGTATGGACTAAAATGGCCGAAATTCAGATCAGTATGAAACAATGGTCTTCTTTGTACCAGCTAAGCCATGGAAACGAAATATTTTGGCCGTATCAACTGGTACGGTACGAAATTTAAAATAATTGGTTCAAGACAAAGGGACATTATCCCTTAATAAAACCATGCCGTATTGGGGATACCCAAAAAGATGTCGTTTTGTTATATATATATATATATATATATATATATATATATATATATGTATATATAAAGTGGATGATGGAGTTTAGACAGAGTGGACTGTCTTATAATGTGTATATATAATGTGGACTGTCTTAGACGGTAGTAGTCTAAGATAGAGTTTAGTCTCTCAGACAGTTAGTCTAGAGATCTGTCTCTCAGACGGTTAGTCTGGAGGCTTTGGATAAGACCCTGTCAGTCACAAAGAAATTTGTGGACTGAAGAGCGAGAAAATGTTAGATTTTAACTTGTATTTTGCAAGTTAAAAGTTGTAACTGTCCAATTTCATGAATGAATGGAATTTCACTTTCAAAAAAAAAAAAAAAAAGTGGATGGATGGAGGATTATGAGGGCAAGCCTGGGCCCAGACCATCCACTTCCCTGTTGAGCTCCTAGATGCGGGTGGATGCCCACATCTGATGGATGGGCCCCCGCCTCACCCAAATAGGGGCTCGACTGTGGAGGGAGGGCAGACGGGGGGCGGGGCCCCACCACCCACCCTTACTATTTAGAAGTATTTAAGGGTTTGTTTGGAAAAAGTCCCAAAATTCTCATATTATCTCAAACAAAAATACTTTCAAACTAATCATTATAACTTTTTCAAACTTTCAAATAAAAAATAAAAAACAATTCAGTCTTTTCAAATCTATAAACAAAAATTATATTCTAACAATATTTTAACTTTATAATATTTTTATTCAATTGTTTCACTCATTTTAACTATAAGCTCACACATTATATTTTTTTAATTTTTTTCTTATATTAAATATATGGTATGAATAATAAATAGAAGAATTCAATTAATTTGAAAAGAATAAACTCAAAAAAATTTTAAAAAATAAAATAATAAAAAAATATGTAATATGTGGTGTTTGAATTTATGTGTAGCAAAACTTTTTTAAAAATAATGCAAGGCCATGTCAGTGCAAATTCATAGATTTGGGGTAGCGTAGAATCACACTAATATACTAGGAATCAATTTTTTGTTATAAACTTATTTGTATGACCATTTAGTCATTAATTAAGACCAATCTTTAGCCATTAATTAAAATCATTAAGCCATTTATTAAGACTTAAGCTATACACATTTCTTTGTACTCCTATATAGATGGATATCATTCATTTGTATATGATCAAGTTTTTACATTGAATAACAACTTTTTCTCTTGCAATATCATTTCTCCTTTAGTTTCATAACACGTTATCAGCACGAAATTTTGCTGATTCTGAAGCTAGTGGTCTTCTATTTCAAGTAAGTTTTTCAATATATTATTTGCAATCCCCAAAGTGAATATTAAATATTATATTCCTTATTATTACTTGATAAAATTATACGTTTATTCACATAGTTTATATCTCAGTTATATCTATAGTGAATTAAAATTTTCATAATTTACATTTCAGACGTTATATCTGTGATCAATTTTTATTCACGTAGTTTATATACAAGTTCTATTTTTTTTTTTATACTTGTTATGAATTATTGATGATAAGATTCATCTTCGAATAGAAATGGAGCATCCCTGAAGGATCACCCTAAACCAATAATTTTATTGAGTATCTCATAATAAAAGATCTATTGATTCTATGAGATAATTTAAAGGAGTGACACGTGTACCAAAAGATCGGGATCCTCCCAAAAGCTCGTTATGATTAATGTACCTGAAATTGCATAATTGAAATTGTGTAGAGAAAAGTCACTAAAGAATATCTGTTTAAAATGAATGCCTCAAATGTGTTTCTGAAGTAGCAATATCGAGTGCGAAAGTTTACAAGATATTCTAAATTTATATCTTGTCTTCTAGTAGCTGAGCAAAATAATGAGTTTTTGTTAAGAAATCATTAGTCACGTCCTACTAGTTCCACATCATTCTCTGAAGTGAATGATATTGATTTATATCATTCTTAGAAGAGAATGATGCATTTTTTCAAAGAAACCAAGAGCTTGGACGTGGTAATGAATATCTTTATAGTACTTCTATGATTTCAGGCTAGAAGCTCGTATTGGAAAAACTACCAGCTTTCTCTTTGAGATGATATTATACAACTATTAAATCAAATATTATGATGCATAAAAAGTGATATGATTCAAAATATTTATGTTTTTCATGATTAACTTGATCATCCAAAATCAATTACGATAAGTAGAATAATTTTCATATGGACGTCTATAAAAGAACTAGAAGATTCTTTTATTATAAAGTCTTCTCACCATGAGTGGAAAGAAAAATTGCTTGAGCAAATAAAATAAAATAATTCAACGTTATCTTGATTATCATAGGTGAACTGAAAGTTCAGATGATAATTAATTTATGGATTCAATAAGATAAAAAGGTCTCATATTCTAGCTGCTAAAATCTCAACGAGGATTGAAGTCCTTGTAGGACAATTAAGAAATTTAGTAGTATAATGAATATAGGACATGTCTAAAAGCGTTTGAGACATATTGATATAAAAAATAAAGCATCCCAAGAGAGAAAAGCACAAAGAAAATAAATTTGTGCTCCAGAAGAGGTTGTACCTACAAAACAAGCAATAAGATCCATCCAAACTTTCTGAACAAAATTCTCTCATAATAAAAACTCTTGAAGAGTATAATTCTCCTGAAGAGTACCTCTTGAAGAGGTTTTTCATGAAATGTCTTTCCTTGAAGAGGGACAGGTACCTGAAAATAACGAGATCTCGATATATTTCATGATTATTAGAGAAATTCTGGATATAATTAAAACCATTGTCGACAACGTATTTTCATATAAGATGGCACTTGACATTACCAGAAGTAATGAAAAAAGTGAGCCAAGAATCGTTGAAGAATACCGACATAAAAATATTGGTCAAAAGAGAAAGAAACAATTCCTACAGAATTGATATAATTAGTAAAACGTAATACATATGGACTTGTAGTCCAAACACCTAAAATGTGATGCTTGTTGAAAATCAGTAGGTATTTGTATAAAGGAAAGGAAAATGTGATAAATAAGTCACGAGTCGGTTTCTCGCAGAAATAATATTAATATGC
The DNA here is from genome assembly GCF_018687715.1 of Carya illinoinensis. Classification (NCBI taxonomy): domain Eukaryota; kingdom Viridiplantae; phylum Streptophyta; class Magnoliopsida; order Fagales; family Juglandaceae; genus Carya; species Carya illinoinensis. The sequence goes on from NC_056755.1 coordinate 41,480,294, forward strand.
TTTTATTATTAAAAATGAAATTATATTGAGGTTTTTACTAGCTTGATAGTTACCGAAAGTTTGGGTATGCATGATTAACTGCATATTTATATGGATTACTAGATATGAAATGCATAAAGCATATAGTCCTGAAGTACTTATTCTATCAAGTTTCAAAAATACTTATATGATCTAAAACAATCCAAACGCAGGTGGAATAAGCTATTTTCCATATATTTTCAGTATCTAGATTAGCTTTATTGTAGTTTATATAGATGATTTAAATGTCATTGAGACTCCAGAATAGCTCATGAAAACTGCACATATTTGAAATATAAATCAGAAACCCTTTCGGCTTCGAGGGGAAAATGAATAAAATTATTACTTCTGAAATACCATCTCTTAAATGAAATTAGTATTTCAGATTCATATTACGGTTTTGTAATAAATCTGCATTATTAAAGGAGAAATAAAATGGAGCATACAGAACATCTACTAGAAGATAGAAACACAATATAAATATTTGTAAAATATTATTTTATTATTTCGAAACAAAATTACAGAAATTTAAAGCTTTTCGTCTCATTCTTTAAACGATTTTGTTCCTCAAAAATTTGCATGGCATCCCTGTCTAAAGGAGTAGGCAATCGAAAAGAAGAGTCAAGTAAGGATTTTAAATTCCTATTCTCTTACTTTATTGCTCATATCTTCATGTTAGACTCCAGAAGAAGTCGCTGAAGGATAGAAATTTTCTCGTTGAGTTTGTCAACCTCACAAGTTTTGGATTGTAGTTGCTGAGAAAATGTGACAATGGTTGATAAGTATCGGGCACCAAGACTCACAAGCTCGTAAATAGCATCATCATCTGACTTATTAGTCAAATCATTATTGTATTGCATTATAGCATCTATGGTAGAAGTAGAAACAACTGGTGAACGAGATGTAGAATACCTCATATATTGGTCACAAGAAGATTGCTAGGCCATTACAGAGTAAGAATGCAGAAAGAAATTGTAGAGTAAGAATGCAGACTAATTATAGAAAAGTGAAGAAAATGTGATGTGAATAAAGATGAGCTGAATATTTTTTTTATAGAGAAAATTATATATATTGATAGAGGATACGCTAAACACAAATATCCTACAGTTATTTACTAGGCCATGAAATTAAAAGTAGCTTACCCCTACTTTATTTGAAGTTGGACTTTTTCATATATCCACGGCGAGATTAAATGCAACTTGTTCTTATTCTCTAAGTATTTAGACTTCTTCAAATATCCGTTGCTGCTGATCCTGAAGATCACGGGCATGTTGTTTTAGCACCTTATTCTCCTCCTTCAATTTCTTGTTCTTATGACTCTTCGCAAAGAGCTTCTAACGCAATTAAGATATTTGATTATTGAATTGGTTGACCTTATTCACTTTAGCTAATAACCTCCGAGACATAATTGTAACAGAGGCAAAATATTGAGTACTAAGAAATCTTGATTCTGAAACGACATTAGAATAACTCATTCCAGAAAAATGAATCTCTGCTCCTATCATAAGAGCAACATCCTCAGGTGAGTAAAATGAAGGACAAAACATTTCTATTGCTTCACAGCGTCTTTCATGAAATATCTCTCTACAAGAGACAAGAGATATAACATCATAGCCCTGCGGCGCTTGACAGCTATAGAAAAGCTCTAAAATCTTGCGGTGCTTGTCTGGTCTAAAAATGTGGCCACCGCTTTTGTTGAATATGGAGGTTAGCGACTTAATTTTGATGACTTCTGCACTAACTATGTTATTTACAAGAACTCCAGAAAAGCATAACTCCAGAAGAGTAGTGAATTTAATGTTAAAACGATCTTGAATCAATATGGTGAATTTATTTACCAAAACATTACCAACTGCATCATTTAAAGAGTTGGTACACAATATTGAGATGCATCAACGCAAGGACCTTTTACTATAAAGTCTTGAAACACTTTTATATGGACAAAGCTCATTCCCTGAGTACTCCAATGGTTGTTCGATCATTTGATGAGCAGAAAGATCAATTTCGTCCTTGTGAAGACGATGAAGAAATTCTTGGTCCCGAAGTACCTTATCTTAGTGCAATTGAAGTTCCGATGTATCTTGCAAATTACACTCGGTCTGATATTGCATTTTCATTTAATTTACTTGCAAGATATAGTTCCGCACCAATTCGAAGACATTGAAATGGTATTAAACATGTCATTTGTTACCTCCGAGGTACGATTGATATGTGATTATTTTATTAACATTGATCAAGTCCACAATTAGTTGGATATGCAGATGCAGGTTATCTTTCAGATCCACACAGAAAGATCATCGCAATTCATGAGGAGAAATGTGAAATTAATGTCAAGTAGATTCACGGTCAAGTGATAATCTGTCAGATTTATTCACTAAAGCATTACCAACTGCAACATTTAAGAAGATTATGCAGAACATTGGAATGCGGAGACTTGAAGACCTATTATCATACACTTTTCAGGGAGAATAATGTCTTGAAGACTTGTGTTGATTGTACTCTTTTTCATTTGCTAAGATTTTATCTTACTAAATTTTCATTTGTAAGGTTTTAATGAGACAATCTTAAAGCACTTGACATATACATAAATATTGTACTCTTTTTCCTTTACCATTGATTTTTTCTCACTGGGTTTTTCCTTGGCAAAATTTTAACGAGACATATTCTTTATGTATGGTCATCTAAAGGGGGAGTGTTATAAACTTATATGTATGACTATTTAACTATCAATTAAGACTAATCTTTAACCATTAATTAAGACCTATCTTTAACATCAATTAAGACTTAAGTTATAATTACTCTTTTGTACTCTTATATATATGGGTATCATTCACTTGTATATGATCAAGTTTTTGCATTGAATAACAATTATTTCTCTTGCAATATTCTTTTTTTCTTACAATATCATTTATCTTTTAGTTTCATAATATTTTTTAATTATTAAATAAAAAATTATTAAAATAAAATAAAAAATTGAAGTGGCATATCGAGAGAGCATAATATGTTTTTCCTTTGACCAATTAGGGCTGAGCAGAAATCCGAAAATCCGACTCCGACTCCGACTCCGCTCCGGCTCCGCTCCGACTCCGCTCCGACTCCGACAAGTCGGAGTCGGAGTCGGAGTTTTTTTCCCCTGGAAGTCGGAGTCGGAGGTAGAGGTGTCCCGACTCCGATCCGATCCGACTCCGACTCCGACTTACAATCCGACTCCGACTCCGACTTCCAATCCGACTCCGATTCCGACTTCTACTCCGACTCCGATATTGTGCATATTTTATAAAAATATTTGTTATCAATATATTAACATCTAATAAATAATAATCTATAAACATTATAATGAATAATATAAGTTAATATAGTTACTATAAGTTAATTTACATTACTAATTTACTATAAGTTAGTAAGTTACTATAAGTTAATATAGTTATTAGTTACACTATAAGTTACTAATTACTATACCTTATATAGTTAATTTACATTACTAATTTACTATAAGTTACTATAAGTTAATATAGTTATTATATAAGTTACCATACCTTATATAGTTAATTTACATTACTAATTTACTATAAGTTACTATATAAGTTACTATACCTTATATAGTTAATTTACATTACTAATTTACTATAAGTTACTATATAAGTTACTATAGCTTATTTTATATTTTACATTACTAGTTTACTATAAGTCAATATATAATATATAGTTATATATATACTATATATATTAAGGGCTTGTATAGTATATAGTTACTATACTATCTATAGTAATTAACTATACTTATATAATATATATAGTTATACTTATATAATATAATATATATATAGTTATATATTAACTTACTAATTAACTATACTTATATAATATATATAGTTATACTTATATAATATAATATATATAGTTATATATTAGCTTAGTAATTAACTATACTTATATAATATATTGGAGGAGTACTTATATACTATAATATATATAGTTATATATTAACTTACTAATTAACTATATTTATATAAGATATTGGAGGAGTACTTATATAATATAATATATATAGTTATATATTAACTTACTAATTAACTATATTTATATAATATATATAGTTATACTTATATACTATAATATATATAGTTATATATTAACTTACTAATTAACTATACTTATATAATATATATAGTTATACTTATATACTATAATATATATAGTTATATATTAACTTACTAATTAACTATATTTATATAATATATAATAGTATACTATTAGTTAATATATATTAAATTAATATCACAATATAATTACATAATTATTAAATATATTCCCTTGGATATAACAACAATAAAAAAAATTTGTCAAATTTCTAATATATAACTCTCTAAGTTAGTAATAATTAATAAAGTAATAATTAACTAGTGATTTTTTTAGTGAGTTAATTAAATAATACACATTAAATTGTTACTTAATTTTATTTTTACTAACTTAAAATATATTTTTACTCACTTATTATTTATTAATTTATTTTTATTGTTTAGAAGTAGAATTTAGAAGTAGAAAGTCTTAAACGGCGCCGTTATTGGAAACTGGGTTGCGTGAAACGGCGCCGTTTCACGCAACCCTTTATTTTTTTTCAGATTTCTGTCACTGAAACGGCGCCGTTTGGGGTGAAAATAGCCCCAAACGGCGCCGTTTCAGTGTTTGCTATTAGGTCTTTTTGCCCCCCCCTTTCTCTTCTTCCCCCCCGATCCCTTCGAGTCCCCCTGCGCCGAATGCGAATGCAGCGAATCCCTCTCTGCCTCTCTCACCTCTCATCTCAGATTCTCTCTCCCCCCCGATTCCCTCCCCTCCCCGATTCTCTGCCTCTCTCACCTCTCACCTCTCATCCCGATCTCTCTCACCTCTCATCTCAAAACCTTATTATTAGGTTTCCCCGCCCCCCCCCCCCCCCCTCCCTCTTCCCCCCCCGATTCCCTCCCCTCTCCCTGCGCCGAATCACTCTCTCTCACTCTTTGATTTCTCTTTTCTGTTATGGATTTGGTTTTGGTTTTGATTTGTATTTTCGTTTTTTGGTTTTGATTCCCTCCCCTCCCCCTGCGCCGATTGCCGAATCCGTCGTTTGGGTTTGTTTTTTGAGGATTTCTCACTGACTCCGTCCCGACTCCGCTCCGACAAGTCGGAGCCGGAGCCGGAGCGGAGTCTAACACCTTCGGAGGCGGAGTCGGAGGCTAGATTCGGCCTCCGATAAAATCGGAGTCAGAGTCGGATGGCTCCAATACCGACTCCGATTCGTCGGTGCTCAGCCCTGTGACCAATTACTTGACAACTACTTCTTTTTTATTTTATTTTATTTGAAAGCTGACCACTACTTTTTATTTAGGATTTACGAAACGAATTTTTCATGGGATTTTCTTTAATTTTATTTGCCGACCTTTTCAAATATCGACTTTATACAAACAATCGATCGGATGGGATAGTTTGGGGATATCATTCTTGACGCCTATGCTAACTTCTCTGCGTGCGTCCCACGATTCGTCTTCGCTAGTAAGAAAGCTTTTCACGATTGATTGATCAAAAGATCGACGGATAATAATGGAAGTGGGAGAGGGCTCAGGTGCAAAGCTCTCTGAAGAGGAAATCTGGGCCAAGCTTGGTATTTTCATCTTACTCTTTTTTTTTTTTTTTAAACTCTTTTGGTTCTTTTTCCCCCTACGGAGTTTCTTTGTTGTGCAGTACATGCATGAATCGAAAAATCACCATTGACTACATTCAAGAAAAAGAAGTACATTCTTCTACTGGGGGTTTTCAACACATTTTAGCCGTATAGGCCTTTATATTTTTTCCTTCCACCGCTCCATTTTATTGCTTGGATGGAATATATTCAGGTTCAAACGTTATGCATTAATGGGTTGAAGTTGGGTCTCAGTTGGTTTGAATCTTTCTTGGGTTTGGTTTAATAAGAATCATTAGTAAATCAGGATAGTCCAAAGAGTCATTTGTTGAAACAATCCAATGTGCTGTTCAGTCTTCGAAGATGTTATCAATTAGCCAGTCAAGGAGTGCATTAAGCGCCCATTTAGATATTTAGAATATCTCTGTATATCTATTAATAGCAGTGAAATTGTTTGAATTAAAATATTTTATTGAGTTTTGGAAAATGAGAGAAAAAGTTGAACTAAAGTATTATAAAGTTAAAAAATTTTTTGAATATAGTTTTGAATATAATTTTTGTTTTGAGATTTGAAAAATTAGTATTGTGTTTTGTATTTTGTTTGAGAGTTTGGGAAAGTTGTAATGATTAGATGAAAAAATTGAATATTTGAAATTGAAAAGTGTTTTGTGTTTTAGTGTTGTTTGGGAAGGAAATATCTGAGAATACTTAAGAACAATTGTGTTGCCAAAAGGATCCTAAGGACTCGTTTGAGGAATGAGATGAGATGAAAAATTTATTAATAGTAGTAAAATGGTTTATGAATAGTAGTATAGTAGTTTGTGAATACTATTGAAATGGTTTAAGCTACGATGTTTTATTGGATTTTGGGATAGGCGAGGGAAAAAATTGAATAAAAATATTATATAAAGTTAAAATATATAAAGTTAAAATATTATATAAAGTTAAAACAATCAAAATATTATCATAATATAAGTTTTTTTTTGATGTCGGGGAACCTCTCCAAGGCAGGGCCCTTTGGACCCACCCCTGCAGAATAAACCCCGGTCCCGTGCACCGCACCCTCGGAAGTTTCCCTACACGGAACTGGTTAAATCGCTGGCTTTTCACCAGGGGGTGTGGCCCCAAAGGATTGTTTGCACCCATGAGGTGTTGAACCTTGGACCTTGAAGGGAATGAGACCCCAAGACCAAGGCCTTCACCACTTAGGCCAACCCCTTGGGGTTTATCATAATATAAGTTTTTAATATACTTTTTGTTTTGAATTTTTTAATATTGTTTTTTCGTGCTTTGTTTAGAAGTTTGGAAAAGTTGTAATGATTAGATGAAAAAATTGAAAATTGTTTGTGTTGGAGTGATGTTTGGGAGGGAAATTATGAGAAATTATGAAATGAGATGAGATATTCCCAAAAGAGGCTTAAGGGTGTGTATAGGTAGTGAGATCACTCCACTATTATTTATTATTTTATCATTACTTTTCACATACTTTTAACTACTATTTAATATTTTATCATTACTTTTACACTACTGTTCACAGATCATTTGAGATCACTTCACCATCCAAATGCACCCTAAGAGTCCTACGAATAGTAAAAAGATTTTGTTCCATCTGGCCTACTGATGCAGTCTGCATATTTTAGTAATAGTCCTGGACAATTGAAGCCTCTTTAAAATGGGATTTGTTTGATTGTATTTTGGATTAAAGAATGGAATTATTTGTTTTCTTCAAGAAATTTGTTTAATGCGACTGTAAAAACTCAACTTAAAATCCTTCAACAATCAGATTAAGTCTCTATTTGTTCTGTCTGAGAGATGTTCTTCTCTCATTCTTTGTCCCCATTCCCATCATTTCAACTCTAATCCTTTCTAATCTGTTTTCAGCCATTTACAATGCTAATCATAAGGTTGATACTATAAAAGAATCACCCTCCACAAATTCAAATTTTCAACTAGTTGTAGATTGAAACCCTGTCAGTTTGTGATTTCTCTTTCTTTTGTATTTATTTTTTAATGAATGGTAATGAAGGCTCAAGGTGCACTGAGGCATTGCTGATGTTTCTTAACATCTAGGAGAAAAAGTTGAAAAAAGTCATAAATCTGGAAGAGTTAAAGTGCATGTTCTGTAGGTGCGAAAATAAATTTAGTTCAAATAAAAAATTGGGATACATAAAAGTATCTAACATGCAATATTGAAATAAAATAGCTTCTGAACATAAATACCGTTTCTTTGGTATTGAGCCACTCAAATATGGGTCTGGTATTCATGATCAGAGAGGCATTCATATGCATTTAGTAATTGAAGAATAAATGTTACTTAAAGGTGAAGAACGCATTGGGTTTTTCTTTTAAGGGTTAATAAAAAGGCTCAAGCGTATGGTAGACCACCTTGAAATCATAAGAACTAGCCAATTCAGTTTGAGAACATTATACACAACAAGTGTGTTTTTGCACTTAAGTTCAGCTATGAAGGCTCTTTGTCTGGGGCATTAAAGCATAACATGTGTGTTTTGTTGGTTTGCTTTGGAAAGTGTTCCTTTGGCATCTTTTGATATTGGGTCAATCGTGACATGTTTTCCGGTTGGCTGATTGGATTGTTGTGACATTATTTATTTGTTTAGAAGCTTCTATTTTGCATTCTGTAATATACTCTGTGTGTGGTATGAAAAATGGACCCAAAACTTGATCTCATTGTTTTTATTTTTATTTTTTGATAAGTAAGAAACTTTATTAAATGAAACTAGGCGAAGCCCATGCACACAGGAAATATACAAAAGAAACACCCAATTACATTCTAGAAGCCTGAAAAGAAAACAAAAACTCATGAGCATTCCCTCCCTTAAGGACAATAGCTGAAAACCACTGCAACTGCAGCAAAGAAGACACAAACAATTTCCAGATATCCTCTACATTTTGCTCCTTGTTGTTGAAGCACTACTCATTCCTTTCCTCCATAAACACCACATTATGCACAAAGGAATCATCCTCCACGCTGCTGCCAACTGAGACCTACTATGCTGCCTATTTTAACATGCTAGTAGATCCACCACTCTCATTGGCATAATCCAACTCAACTCAGCTCTACTAAGAACACCAACCCATAACTCCCTGGCCACCTCACAATGTAAGAGTAAATGATCAATTGTTTCACCATTTTTGTTACACATGAAGCACCACTCCATAACAATCATGCCACGTTTCCTCAAACTGTCACCCATCAAAATCTTCTCGAGTGCGGCTGTCCAAGTAAAAAAGGCAACTATTGACGGCACAAAAACCCTCCAAATACTCTTCCACGGAAAAGAGAATTGCTGCTGAACAGATAACACCTTATAATAAGATTTAACTGAAAACTTTTTGCTCCCCATGAGTTTCCACAGCATTCGATCCCTCTCATTTCCTCCTAGAGTCAGAGAATACAAGAAACTGAAAAAATCTGCAATCTCATCAAGTTCCCAATCTTCAACATTTCTAGTGAAAATAACATTCCAATGCACAGTCCCATTAACACTACTCAACACCTCTGAAACAGCCTGCTGATTTCCAACCAATCTGAAAACAACCGGGAAAACCGAATGAAGAGCTCTCTCACCACACCATTCATCGAACCCAAAACTAATTCTTTTTTTTTGATAAGTAAACACAATCTTATTAATAATAATAGGCATAGCCCAAGTACACAAGATGGTATACAAGAGATAAGACCTATCTAGGTGGCTATAGTAGTCACTAGAAAGTCATGTACATTTTGTCCATTGAAGTCTATAGCTAGAGACCACAAGAATAAAGTACTGAAAAATAAGATACGGATCTCCTCCATAGTCTGCTCCTTATCTTCGAAAGTTCGTTCATTACGCTCTTGCCAAATGCACCACATAATACAGATCGGTACCATTTTCCACACAGCTTTGATTTGTGGATCGCCTCCCGGCATCGCCTAGCTAGCTAATAATTCCACCACTGACCTCGGCATCACCCAATTTAGTCCTACTCGGCTGAAAACTTCACACCACAATACTCTAGCTGTCTCACAATGTAGCAGGAGATGATTCACTGACTCGCCATTTTTCTTACACATACAGCACCAATCAGTAATGATTACCCGACGCTTTCGCAAGTTATCGGTAGTCAATATCTTATCCAGAGCTGTTGTCCACATGAAGAAGAGTGATTTGGGAGGCGCCTTATTCCTCCACAATCTTCTCCATGGAAACGGAGAGTTTGGTATAACTGTAAGAGCCTTATAATAAGAGCGAACCGAGAAAGTACCTTTACCCGTAGGTTTCCACCATAGCTTATCTTCTTGCAAACCATTCGGCTCCATAGAATACAGGAGGTTAAAGAACTCCACGAAAGTGTTTAGTTCCCAATCATGTGCTGCTCTACAGAAAGTGACATTCCAAACGACTTGATCCCTTGCGCGAACCACTAGGTCCGCCACCGAAGCTTCTTGATCGCAAGCCACTTGGTATACCGATGGAAAAGAATCCTTCAGTGCCTCCTCCCCACCCAAAACTAATTCTTTCACCCTCTCCAACCTCAAACTTATTATGTTTTACAAAACTGTCCCACCCCTGTCTAATATATTTCCATAAGCATACACCATAAGATCCCGTACCCTCCTTAGAGCACCAATCCCTCCCAATCACATCCATACTTTCAATCAATAACCTCTCTCCACAACGAGTCCCCTTCCATTTGATACCTCCACAACCACTTCCCTAACAGTGCCTTATTAAAATTCTTCAAATTTCGCACCCCCAATCTTCCATTCTCAATCGGACAGCACACCCTATACCAACTCACAAGATGAAATTTATTCTTCTCTCCCATACCACCCCACAAAAATGCTATAAACAACTTCTCAATCCAATTTGCCACACCTACCGGTAATGGGAATAAAGAAAGATAATAAGCGGGAAGATTGGAAATGGTGCTTTTAATAAGGGTTAATCTTCCCCCTTTTGATACGTATAGCCTCTTCCAACCCGACAATCTTTTCTCAACCTTTTCTACAACTCCATCCCATATATTGTTTGCTTCGAACCATGCCCCCAATAGAAGTCCAAGATATTTCATAGGGATAGAAGCAACTTTGCAGCCCAATGAACTTGCTAAATGATTAATATTCCTCACATCTCCCACTGGTACCAATTCCGACTTTCTAAAATTCACCTTGAGGCTCGAGACAGCTTCAAAGCACAATAATACAGCCCTTAAAGCTTGAATCTGTCCACTGTCAACATCACAAAAAATGAGTGTCATCTGCAAATAATGTGGGAAATTAAAATAGCACCGTTGTTATTATTCATTGTGAAACTAGAGAGAAACCCCAACCACCCCCCCCCCCCCCCCCCCAAAAAAAAAAAAAAAAAAAAAAAAAAAAAAAAAAAAAAAAACACCAAAACCACCACCACCACCCACCACAGCAGCCTCCACCATATGACTCAACACCTCCATCACTAAAAAAAAAAGGAAAGGGGATAGCAGATCCCCTTGTCACAAGCCCCTCGAACTCTAAAACCACAAGAGTTGCTATTTACTAATACAGAAAACGAGCGGTTGAAACACAATGTCTAACCCATTCACACCACCTATCTCCAAAGCCACATCTTCTTAGCATATAAAAAAGAAAACCCAGCACACATGGTTGTATGCCTTTTCCATGTTGAGCTTACAAAGAACCCCCGGAATACCTATCCTCATCCGGCTGTCCAAACACTCATTTGCAATTAGAACCAAATACAATATTTGACGTCCCCTAACGAAAGCATTTTGAGGTTTAGAAATGATTTTATCCATTACTCATGCGATTAGCTGACTCTTTCTAAATAATTTTATAAATCTCGCCTATCAAACTAATAGGACGGAAATCCTTCAACTCATAGGCACTAGCTATCTTAGGAATGAGTGCAATAAATGTAGCATTCAGGGACTTCTCAAACTTATGACAAGAATAAAATTCTTGGAATACCTGCATAACTTCTTCTTTCACAATATCCCAACACTCTTGAAAAAAAGCTGTAGAGAAACCATCCGGACCTGGAGCTTTATCTTTACACATTCCACTCACCACCTGATGCACCTCATTTTCTTCAAACGGTATAGCTTGCTGCATAGAAATCCAGCTGGTCAAAATTCAGACCATCCAACTTGGGACACCACTCCTCTGTCTTGGTTAGGAGATCTTCATAATACTGCACAATGTGATCTTGAATCTCATAAGGGGAATGAAGCTCATTGACACCGTAATAAAGTACCTCAATGGCATTATTGTGCCTATGTGAATTAGTCATCTTGTGAAAAAACTTAGTGCATCTATCTCCCTCTTTCAACCAAAGAACCCTTGATTTTTGCCTCCAAGGAGTTTCTTCCATCAACAAAACCTTCTCAATTTCAGTTACCAGCTCATTCTTCCTTAACAAGGACTCCTCATTTTCCTCCTCATTCTCCAAAGCGTGCAGCTCATCCCAAAGCAGATTTTTCTGCACTTCAGTATGCCGAAAGACTTCATTATTCCACTTCTTTAAATCAAACTTAAGAGCTTTAAGTTTACCTGCCAATATAAAACTAGGAGTACCAGAAAAGGAGTAAGAGGCCCACCAATTCCATACCTACTCCAGAAATCCATCAGCTGCAAGCCACATATTCTCAAATTGAAATAACTCTTACCCCCATGTAAGCCATCACAGTCAAGCAAAATGGGAAAATGATCAGAACAGACACAGGGCAAACTCTTCTGACATAAATCCGGATAATGAGTCTCCCAAGAAGGAGAGACTAGAACTCTATCCAACCTTGATCATCCTCTACTGTTAGACCAAGTATAAACCCCCTACCAATGGAAGATCCGCAAGATTCAGATAAAAAATCAGCTTCGAAAACTCTTCCATAGCCGTAGACAAAGTAGGTGCACCCGCCCTCTCGCTAGGAAACTGAACAATATTAAAATCTTCATAGAAACACCAAGACAAATCCCACAAGAAATACAGACTTGCCAGCTCCTCCCACAAAAAACTTCTATCCCTATCCACATTAGGCCCATACACACCCGCAAGAGCCCACCTCCACCCATCTTCAGTATTTCTAAAAGAACCAGCCACAGAAGAAATCCCAATAAATTCCTATACTAATTCCATCACCCTCTTATCCCACATCAACACCTCCTGCAGCACCCAATGATGAAAGATAACTCCAGCCCACAAAAGAACATCCCCACAAACTACGAATAATGTTTCTATCAATAAAACTCAACTTAGTTTCTTGAAGACAAACAATATCAATTTTCCAGCTACAAGGGAGGGATCTAATATGGAGACGCTTGTTGATGTCATAAATCCCCCTTACATTAAATGGTTTTCATTATGTACAAAACCTGAATGCATGATACAATAGGTGTTTCTACATGTGAAAGAATATCAATATATTACAGTGGGTACTTGTAGGCATGGTACATCAAGAGAGGTATTTGTAAACAATAGATAACGACAATAATTTGTACATGCCAAACACTCGTTATATCAGAACAGTTTAGTCTTCCGGTTCCTAATAAAAAAGTTCTCAGTTTTAACGCTTCGTGTATGTGTGAACAGTGAGTTTTTAAACTCAAGATATGTGTCCACTATTTGTCTTATAAAAAAACGTATCAACTATTTGTCATTGTCAATCTGAAGCTATGCTGTTGATGATTTTTTTGCAATAGCATGAAGTTAGTTATAACACAAGGAAAGGTTTCATCATTTTTAAACTATAGAATGATGGATTGTGAACTCGTATGTGAGGGTAGTTTGTTAAACAGGGAATGACTAGTAATGTACAATTTTATGGAGCGGCCTTGGTTTGGCTATTTAAATAATTTTCCTTTCAGAATTCTATATTCATATGACAATGTGAATTAAGCTTTAAAGACTAACACAACAATTTAAAGCCAATGGAAGTTGTAGAGAAGCTGTGTTCAAGTTGTCACTCAGTTCAGCCTGTTTTGTATTGGCGGTCTATATAATTTTTTTCCTCCTTGGTATTATGACTTTAAGCTTTTTAGTGATGTGGCTATTACTAGATATGAAGCTAATGAGGGGAGTGAACTAATTGTAGAATTTGAGATTGTGTTTATGATTTAGAATATTGGTAAACTTTTTTTTCATGTTGCAGTTCCACTGGATTCACGATATTCAGAAGTTAATATAAGGGCGGATGAGATTCTTGTATGCACAGAGATCAGATCCTCCTCTGCTGATAAACAAGAGTGGTGCAAAATTTCACGGAATTCCAATCTATGTAGTGCCACAATGCAAAACATGAGGTATTTTCTGTTGAATAATATTCAGCTGTTCAATTTTTGTGTATCTGTCAAATATAATATTTATGCTTTGTTGCAAATATTAAAATTGGTAATTCATTTTCCCTTTTTTTCCTTCGTTTAAAGATTAAATGATTATTTTTCCTGTAAGATAATGATGGACGCATGATGAACACATTAAATTTCCCGTGGATATACCTTGAAGGGTGTCAATATTCAGTAAAAGCCATGTATGCCAGTTGTATTATGGTTAAATCATTGGCCATAACAACTAATAAAAAAATCATCTGCCATAGCAGCTGTCAATTTTAGAGTTGGCAATGGATTGGATTCATGAACTTTCCATGATTAACTAATTTGGGTAATCAGAGGACAGGATGCGGATAACCTGTGGTTCAACAGCCAAAATATATTATCAAAAAGCATAAAGGGCATTAATGTCATATTAATTTTCCTGAATATATTAGTTCTTGTTTATCGTTTGGTTGCTTCTGTGCTCAAGTTGTTTGAAAAATCAAGGGGCTGTTTTTGAAGTTGCTTTATTGATGATATTATTGGAGGAACCTTTGTATTCATTTATTTGGCAACAGAAGACTGACATTTATATTATCATTTTTTGGGTGATATAGTTCCCATACGATACTTGTTAATGAGACTGTTGTCCATGATGAAGACACTATTGTCATCAAGTGTGGAACTGAAATTATTCCAGGCCCTGATAGAGAAGGTCAGTATCTATTCAAATTGGTATTCTGTAGTTCTTAATGGCTGATCTTGTCGATGAGAAAGTGTTATTTTAAACTCTCTGCTGCTCATTACTTATTTAAAGTGTTGTTCCTTTGGTTAATACTCATATTGGTTGTGTTATAATGCATGTGAATGAAAAATTAATTAGTCTAAAGAAAGGTATGAGCCTATTATATACATCTGAAAAGTGGATAGAATTGTGAGCGTATTGTTGCAGGAGGGATTATCTGTCCTTGTTGGAAACATATTTTGTACTGTAATTTTTAGGCTGTGGTTCAAATTATCAAATGTGCTGTGCCCGGATACATCAGCAAATTATTTTATGTTTTCTTGATGCTCTAGGGTATCTTGGCTACAGATTCAAGTTAATACCTAGCCTGGAAATCTGCAAGAAGAAATTAAAGGTGAGTAAATTATTTAGTGTATTTCTTACCTTTAAATTTTCCCTTGAGGGTTGTTCTCATATGTAGTGATGCTGATGACTTAGATCTCTCGGTTTGATTTTACCAGATTTCTGTTGATGTTGAGCATGCAAAATGCAGCATTTGCTTAAATATATGGCATGATGTTGTTACTGTTGCTCCTTGCCTTCATAACTTCTGGTCTGTAACTTTACTTATTATGGCATTTTTGCTTAGCTGCCATCCTTAAGGCTTTTTTTATTTTCTATCTAAAGATTCCTGTTGAAGTTGTTGGTTGTTATTTTCAGCAATGGGTGCTTCTCAGAGTGGTTAAGGAGATCTCAAGAGAAACATTCAAATGTACTCTGTCCCCAGTGTAGAGCAGTTGTACAATTTGTTGGAAGAAACCACTTTCTGCATAATATTGCAGAGGTAGGCAGACGAGCTTTGGGTTATATGGATAAGATGTTTATTAAAGCAAATGTGCATTGGAGTTATTATAAATGTGATTGGTGGAATAGCATCCTTTTTGTTGTTTATTCTCTTTATGCATTTGTTGGTGGAAAATCATCCATTTTTTAGTATTCTATAATATCATCAACTAAATGTAGAATGCTGTGAATTACTTAGAACTTGTAGACTGTATCTGCTTCCTATATTGCAACTACCAAAAGTGTTGGGAAGATCATGCTGTTATTCCTCTGCTTTTTTTCGATGCTGATGTTTTTGTTATCGGAAGAAAACAGATTATTGATGTATGATATTGGTGTTTGGAGCAGTAAATGTTTAATAAAAATGCTAAATGTACATAAGAAAAACTTATAAACAACTTACTTCTTCACGTATCAGCTATTGATATACTGAAAATTATGAAATTTGAATTTCAAAAGAAAACTGACAAAATGAGTCTTGTACGTAAAAATGTAAGTAAAATAATAAGTACATGTAGCACTGCTCAATGTATAATGTTCGTATTATTAATAAATTTTGACGATGATTGTGTGCTTGATAGAGTAACATTGATCTAGTGCCAAAATTTTAAATGTTTTCTTCGATTATAATGTTAATTTGAAAGCTTAATTATTTATAGCATGTATGTTGCAGCTACAACTTTGCTTTTGTACAAATTTTCGAGCGTCATAGGCATTTGAGTCAGTGAGGTATTCGCATAGCATCATATTAGATATTCTTGAAGGTCTTGTTACCTTACGTTTATTCACAAGGTTTCAGTCTCCACTTTGTTTTCTCATGCACCTCTCATTCATATGTTTGAAATTTTTATGGTTTAGAGCATGTCATTATTTCTGGCATTATGGATTTCATTGATCTCTTTTGACTATTTTCTGCTTGCTTTTGTCTAGGATATACTGGAAACAGATTCTTCATTAAAGCGTTCTGATGACGAAGTTGCACTTTTAGATTGCTATGCAACGATACGATCGAATCTCGTAAGTAGTCTTATTACTATCTAGCCATACTGTGTTAGTGCAGTATAGCGTGTAGTACAATTTCTAGCATAAAAAGACATGAAGGTAGAGATATGACTTGTTTGGTTAGACTACTGCATCGGTGTGTCAGCAAAGAGGAGGAATTATTTCCAGTTCACGTGGGGAGGGATACTCTCTCTTTTATTGACTTTTCTATAACTTTTGCTTGGTTGTTTCTGCATAGACAATGCAATGCTCAACTGTAGTTCTAGTGTGCCCCTGAAATATCTGATTTATTGCTTTTAGAATTCAGCCCAGTCATTCAAATAATAGATTTGTCGGTTGTAATGTAAGGATATGATCTGCCAATATGATGTCTCCAATTGTGATCCCATGGCATGTGGCTTGGAACATTTAGCAGGTCCTATGGAAAACCTTATGGAGAATGATGCATTGGGTGAGACCTGGCTCCACCTACACTCACCATTCTTTTAAATACCATCTATCATAAATGTGTTGGTAGGTCATATCACAGATTCGGAGTTATTTGTGAATACAATGAAATGGGGACAAAGGGGAAGGGGTAACCACTTGAACAGAAAAAAAGGCCTCGTTACTCACTCACTGTCATGATGACACACTGACCGAAAGGGAAAAACAGATGTGCACTTTCATTTACCGGCAATTGGGGAAGGGACTCCCCTGCATAGGGGGGTTGAAGGCCAATCTAATTAGGGAATGATGCAAGAGAAAATTGGAGAAAAAGGCAGGTATCAAAGGAAAGAACAGAAGGATTAGAAAAAGGGTACCAATTCTGAT
This sequence comes from Carya illinoinensis, assembly GCF_018687715.1. Lineage (NCBI taxonomy): Eukaryota > Viridiplantae > Streptophyta > Magnoliopsida > Fagales > Juglandaceae > Carya > Carya illinoinensis. The sequence goes on from NC_056755.1 coordinate 41,497,658, forward strand.
ATTTTGGTTGCTTATTCTGCCAAGTGCTTAGATAGGAAATTATTATCACATGAAGTCCTCAAATCCTGAATGATCGCCCAAATAGTCATTGATTGTCCACTATCTGGTATGCGTTTAGACTTGGCTCCCCTAACAAACCCAGTCTGCTTATATAATGCCTCAAGAGAGGGCCAACCACATTTGGGTCCGTATTTCAAAAGGACTAGTCAATGGTGTAATTGGAGTCCCATGAAGTAATTTACAAAAGGCAAGAATTTCTCCTTCCCAAGTAATGTGGGAACAAACCCATTCACCACAGATACTCAATATGGTTATCATGATCTCCTCTCTTAAATTCCCAACGTCCCTGTTGGGTCATTCCATCATAGGTGGCACAGTTTAAGTATCACATTTTTGGTTGATAGTGGCTCTGATACCATTTGTAATGCCGCAAGGGAGGTCCAAACCACATCTGGGCTCATATTCCAAAAGAACTAGTTAATGACACAATCGGGGCCCCTTGAAGTTCATTATAAAGCAAGAACTTCTCATTCTCAAGTAATGTAGGATCTCATTCACGACATATTACTCAATATGAGTATCATAGCCTAATTCGGACAGCGACAAGCCAAGTCTCCTCACCATCTAAGGGAGTCCTGTGACTCCTGTCTACCATGAGTTTTATTTTTGCATGAAACTACATGTGGAGTTCACTGTAGGCAAATTTAGAAGTAAACCGTCTCATAAAAAAAATCTGCTGTATAACTTGAAATATCATATAAACAGTAATCCAATAGAAGGTATGATGGTAGTCCAGTGATTCTAACTTGCTGTCTAAGTGGTTGTTGGTGGTAGTCCAGTGATTCTAACTTGCTGTCTAAGTGGTTGTTGGTACCTGCAACCTTGTAGGCCAAGAGACGATAAACAAATGAGGAAGATAGCTTTGCTTTTAGTTGGTATTGGGATTGTTGAGATAAGGAAGCTCTTGGTCTATGCCTGACAATCTTTAGTAAATGCATTGTATATGTACAAGAATCAAATTGTACCCTTGGAAATCCTCAGTTTTGTATATGAAAGTTGAAGTAGAACATGCATCCCATAATTAAACCAAGGAAATAGGTTATAAATAAAATAAAGCTCAAACCAATTTATGATGTCTCCGTTGTTGACGTTCTTCAAGCAATTCCACGATTATTAACTATAAAAATTTTTACCTATAAAAAAAAAAAATTATTTACTATAAAATTTTTTTTGTTATTATTATTTTTTAAATAGAGTCGTTTGATAGCAAGCCCTTTTTTGACGGAGCATTTCTGTGGGCAGGAAACCATTATTGCCATGTCTAGTGATTTAAATCCCAGCATTGCGATTATTATTGTTTGAGTTGCATTCAAATTCCTTGACATTTTGAATAATGAGCATTGTTGCTTTAATGGTATTTGCACCTTGTACTAGAGAATAGTCTATAATATATGAAACCTGAGCTGGTATGCAGATGAGCAGTGTATTACGTGTAGTTTTTTTCCCTTTCCTTCTTCAGCCGGAAAGGGTATAATTTGCTTCTGATCTTGTTGACTTGTGAAAAATAAGAGATTATGATCTTTTTGTTCTTTGTGTTCACGTCATTGGTTGGGTTTTATGCTGTTCCTATATTATTCCACTTCGAAATGATTTATGATTCTTTCCCTTTTGTGTTGATTGTAATTGCATATTAAATTAGGTGATTAGGTCTGGAAAAAGTCTTCCTCGGAAGAGGGCTCACTTACTGGTGGATGAAGAAAGTGATGACATAGACCTTCCATGCCCTCAATGTGGTAAATACAATTTGTTTATCTTGTGTTTGGAATTATTCCTCATTCTATTAAACATTATGGGTTGACAATTTGGTTATCCACCCATCTATCAACTTTATCTTACTCTTTCATTGCTTTACTAATTATAGATTTTGCAGTTTGCCAATGTTATCCATCAATATATGTATTTTTCACGACCTGCTTTAGTTATTTTTATAAAGAAGTTTTCATGTTCATTATATGGCAGAAATTTTTCAAAGTAGTTAATTCATAGCTATTGAATATTTGGTCTTCAGGCATATGTCCTATCCACTATAGCTACACACTGTGCATTTTACTAAAATGATCAAGTACTTATAAGAAGTGCATTATTGAAGTGTATTTACTTATAAAAAAAAAATTATAAGCAGTGCATTTATTCCAGGTACTGAATTGGAGGGGTTTCACTGCAACCAGAACACTGTCCATCTTCAATGTCAAGCATGTGGAGGAATGATGCCTTCCAGAACTGATATTAGTGTACCTCAGCACTGTAAGTTGAATTTTGGAGCAGAAATCTATGTCTTCTAGCATGTCATTCTTGTTACAACTTAAATCAGCCTGCTAGTTTAAATGTTTGGACTTTGCTTTTTCTGTACCCACCCTAGAAGTTTAGTAAACCCTTTGAACTTTACATCTAGAACCGTACTACTTGTGTATGTAAACTTGGAATTCGAGTTAATTTTGAGCATTTATTTTTTTGACCCGTAAACAAAGTTTTATTGATCATGAACTTGGATGGAGCATTTGTTAAGATAAGGAAGATTAACTTTTCCACGGGATGTTCACTTTCATACCCTTTTAGGTTTAGGTCTAATAAGGCATCTATTCTAAATAGCTAGAATTGCCATTTTCTTCCCCTCTTGTAGGTTTAGGATGTGATAGAGCTTTTTGTGGTGCTTATTGGAATGCTCAAAGGCTTACTGGAAGCAACTTCCACCCTATTTGCAGTAGTGAGACTTTTAAACCAGTATGTAGCCTTTTTGGTTTTTTTTTTTTTTTTTTTGTTTTCTAATTTTGATATTTTCAAAGTTGCATTTGTTGCTTATGTTACTCTGAATTTCCTATTCCTAGACAACTGTTGTTGCTGATCATCACCAATCAACATCCATTTAATAGGGCATTTTTGTGGCTCTTTTGGAAAACACTCATTCCATTACTGTCCTCTTTTATGCATCCTCTTTTCTCAACTTTATAAATCTCTTTTTTTATTGGCCCCGGGTGTCCTGGAACAGTGTCTCGACTAATCTCAGCAACTTTATAAATCTTTGTTTAGGTTTGTTGATTCTAGTTGTCTAACTACTTTTGAAACTTTGTCAACGAAATCTCTCGAAGTTATATTCCTTGTTTCGAATAGTTGTAGGTTTTAATCTCATTTTTGTTGCTTTTTTTTTTTTTCCTTCCAATTTTTGTTGCTCATCTTACATGCCTTTTCTCTTTTTTTTTAAAAGATTCCATATACAAACACCTTGGCTTCATATCTTCACATTCCCAGGAGTTCCTGGTTTAGCCATCAGAGCTGAGAGCGATAGCATATGGATGAGTTGAGAGATACATCCATATGCTACATAAACTGCCTAGTTGAAAGATAGATTGATATTTGATATTTTATGTACTGTACCTATGTTTTATCAAGGACTTCTCTTATGTTACCAAAAGATATTATAAATGATGATGTAATGTTCACTATATAAATGTTTAATGATAGACTTTTTTGTTACACTTTGCAGATCTCAGATTGCTCTATTTCTAGGATTCCTGAGGCTGCACATGAAAAGAATCAGCATGAACAAGATGTATAGGTTTCTCTGTACCAAAATACCAAACTGTTGTAATTGTTTTGGTTAGATAATGTTTTACATGACTCATGTCTTACTGATTTCTTAGATCACAAAGAGGTGTATTATTCGGATGGGCAGAACATTGCAGGATGTTGTCTCAGATTGGGTTGCAAAGTTCAACAACAGAGAAATCGGCAAGTTGATGAATTCTTAACTTTTAGCTTGATGTTTGAAAAAGTTAACTTGTTGGGCTTGAAAGTCCTGATTTGTAACTGCAATGCTCAGTATATCATATTGGTTTGACTGCTAGTTAGCAGTTGATCAACCTTCCTGATGTGTTGTTATCTTTTCTTCACATTGTTAAAGGAAGACTAGTCTTCTAAATTGTTTACTGGGTATACTTATCCATGCCTTTAATAAGATTGTCACCCCTTCATATGTAGCTCTTATATAAGCTTATATAAATATAGATATATGTGTAGTTCTCTATATATATATATATATATATAAGCCATGGATAAGTATACCCAGTAAACAGATTGTCACCCCGCCTGTCACCCCTTCATATGTAGCTCTATACACACACACACACACATGTTTTGATAAGTAAAAACATATTTTTATTAATACAAAAAACAGGCATAGCCCAAGTACACAAGATGAATTCAAGAGAAAGCATTATTGTAAAATATAATTAAGTTTTCATTCATCCTTCGGCCACCATAGAGGTCTGATATAAACTTCTGAATATTCTCACCCTGAATGGTCCCTTCTTTTAATTTAGAGTTAATTTTGGTCTCTTGGCAGATCGAACAAGGATGCCTCTGAACCATGCTGAAATGATTACTGCTGCAACATACATTTGCAAGTAAGTTCATTTTGCATCAATGGTGTTATGGGTAAATGAATTAAATTTATGCCTGCAGTTACTTATTTAATTCATCTGTCTTCACAGTTTCCCATAGCAAATTTAGTAATCTTTGTAATAGATCAAATCATGTGATTCTACATTATCTATACACAGGCACAAAATCTTAGATCATTTTATTTTATTTGGTTGTCCACATGGATCCAAAAGGGTGCATGTCATTTGATTATTGGTGTGCAGAGTGTAAGAAAGGTATGCTAATTATAGTTTTTGGTTTGTTTACTTCTCAAGTGTACACTGCGTTTTAGTATATTCTTTGTCATTGTTAACCCTCAGTCAGCTGTCACATTTAGGGCATTTGGTATGCGGAATGGCTATTCCATTGGGAAAAAGAACAATTATTACTGTCAATAGAATAGCTTTTCATATTAGTTCTGTTGTAACACTAGAATAGAATCTTTTACACGTGCTCTGATGGTGGTATGGTGCAATAACCTAGTGATTGGAATCATATTATAATCATATTTTCTAAAACACCCTTAGAATTTTACACTTTTATGGAACTTTCTCTTTATTTTGTCAAAACATAAATAGTCATTTGATAACCTCTTTTTTTTCAATTCATGCCACGCCAGTGTACCAATATAATCAAATTTAATCATGGATTTTTGTGCTTGTAATTCAAGCTTTACAATTTTTTTCCCCTTTCAAGTTTACAATGTATTATTCTTGTGCTTATAAAAGTAAAAACTATAAAAGTATAAAAACCAAAAATGTCAAAAACTATTGTTTCTTTCAAATAAACATAAAGTCAATTTAAAAAAGAAAAAAGAAAAAAGAAAAGCTATTGTGGAAAAAGCCCCTATACTTGGTGTTCCTTATTGTATACTTGTGTACTCGGATTGCTTGCCTCTGCATTTGACTAAAATTACGTTGAGAAAAAGTTGAAAAAGGAAAGATGAATTACAGGATCTTGAGAAGATTACTAAGGATAGAGTCCTCACCCCCGTTGAAGTCTCACGTAAGATAGAATTGGTCTCAGAGTTGGAAAGAATATTATTCTTAAAAGAGATCTCTTGGTGGTAGAAGTCAAGAGCACTTTGGTTGAAAGAAGGGGGATCGAAGGACAAAATTTTTTCATAGAGTGACTAATTCTCATAGGAGAAATAACACCATTGAGATGTTGAACATCAATGGTACTGACTGCACGGAGGCCCCTGTGATTCAGGATCATGTGGTAAATTTCTTTGAGCAGCTATTCACAGAGAGTGGGGTGGAGGCCAAAAATAGATGGACTCGGTTTTGATTCTATTCAGCCACAGACAACGACGTGGTTGGAAAGAGCATTTGAGGAAGAGGAGGTATATGGGGTGGTAAGAAAAATGGTGAAAGACAAAGTGCTAGGCCCAGACGGTTTTTTAGTGGGGTTTTTTCAAACTTGTTGGGAGGTTTAGAAAGAAGAAATTATGAATGTATTTCATGAGCTGTTCTTGGCTGGGAAGTTTAAGAAAAGCCTGAACTCTACTTTTATTGCCTTGATTCCAAAGAAGTCTGGTTCTTTGGAAGTGAATGACTTTAGACCTATTAGCCTTATAAATGGGGTATGCAAAATCATTTCCAAGGTACTTGCTAATAAGCTAGGGGAGGCCTTGGATAAGATTATTTTGAAGCCACAAAATGCTTTTGTAAAGGGTCGTCAAATCCTAGATTTGGTACTTATTGCTAATAAGTTTCTGGATAGTAGATTAAAATCTGGTATTGCAAGGATTATCTGCAAGCTAGATACGGAAAAGGCATATGATCATGTAAACTGATGCGGCTTTGGGGAAAAATGGTGTTTGTGGATCAGATGGTGTATTTCAATGGCAAGATTTTTTGTTTTGATCATTGGCAGCCCAGAGAGTTTCTTTAAACAGCTTGTGTGGACTACGACAAGGAGATCCCCTATCTCTTCTTCTCTTTGTTTTCATCATGGAGGCCTTGAGTAGGATGTTATCGGTGGTGGTTAGATATCGTTTTATGGCTGGTTTTCAGTAAACGATTCGAATAGGGGCCTTATCTCGATCTCCCATCTACTTTTTGCAGATGACACTAATTTTCTACAATGCAGAGCAAGAATAGGTTAAGGCTCTGAAGGCTCTCCTTTGCTTCGAAGTAGTGTTAGGGTTGAAAGTGAACTTCGATAAATCAGAGTTAGTGCCAGTTGGGAACGTCAGTATCACTTAGCATTTGGCTGGTACACTTGGGTGTAAGATGGCTTCTCTTCCCATGTCCTATTTGGGATTGCTGTTGGGGGCTGCCTCACTGGCACTATCTATTTGGGATACTAGTATTGAGAAGATAGAACGACGATTGACAGGATGGAAGAGAATGTACTTGTCTAAAGGAGGCTGGCTGATTCTTATCAAGAGCACTCTTTCTAACCTACCAACTTATTTCTTGTCTTTATTTCCTATTCCAGCTTGCGTGGTGGCATGGATTGAAAAACTTTATCGGGATTTCTTATGGAGTGGAATAGGGGACGAGTTCAAGTTTCACTTAGTTAGCTGGGATAAGGTGTGCAGACCAATTCCCTATGGTGGTTTGGGGATTAAGAACCTGAGAACGTTTAACTGGGCCCTTCTTGGGAAATGGCTTTGGAGATATAATATGAAACCTGAAGCTCTTTGGAAATTGGTGGTTGATTGCAAACATGGTAGTCTATGGGGGGTTTGGAGCACTAGCGAGGGGAATGGGACCTATGGTGTGGGGGTGTGGAAGCACATAAGACAAGGGTGGGGGGTGTTTTCTCACCAAACTAGACTTGTGGTGGGGAAGGGTACCCATATAAAATTCTGGAGGGACATTTGGTGTGGGGAGGAGGCTCTAAAGGACTCATTTCCATCCGTTTTCCGAGTGGCATGCAATCAAGAAGCGTCAATGGCGGATTTTATGGTTTGCTCTAGGAACCAAATCCAATGGAATGTTACTTTTAGTAGAGCAGCCCAAAATTGGGAATTAGACAGCTTTGAGACTTTTTTCAGCCTTGTGTATCCCGTGAGATTGAATGGACTGCGAGCTGACAAGTTGTGGTGGACCCCTGTGGGCAAAGGTACCTTCTTGGTTCGCTCCTTTTTACAAGGTCCTTACTCTTCTACCTAATTCATATTTCCCATGGAGAAGCTTGTGGAGGAATAAGGTGCCCCCCTAAAGCACTTTTCTTCACTTGAACAGCAGCCTTGGGTAAGATCTTGACAACTGATAATCTGCGAAAGCGTCGGGTAATTATTTCAGACTAGTGTTGTATGTGCAAGAAAGCCGGTGAGACAGTAGACCATTTTTGCTTCATTGTGAGATAGCTAGTACCACTTGGAGTGAAGTGTTCAGTCATTTGGAATTAAGTTGGGTAATGCCAATTACAGTGGTTGAGTTATTGGCAAGCTGGACAAGTTCGGATGGTGTCCCACAATTCAAAGCCGTGTGGAGGATGGTCCCTATATGCATTATGTGGTGCATTTGGTGACAACGTAATGAGTGGACATTCGAAGACAAGGAGCGGACACTAGAGGAGCTTAGAGCTTTCTTTTTCCATACCCTTTTTCTTTGGGCTTTAGCTGTGGACTTTAATCTTCATGAGTTTCTTATCTCTACTAGTATGATTTTGATAGGTTTTATCTCTTGTATATCATCTTGTGTATTTGGGCTATGCTTATTCTTATTAATACTACCGTTTACTTATAAAAAAAGAAAAAGAAAAAGATGAGCAATGTGGAGGGGACCTTCCTCTTTTTCGTATGGCAGAAGAGGCATGCCACCCTTAACGAGGTGCTCACGCTGGCAATGGGGCCTCCACCCCTTTGTGGGGTGGTTGGGATCCACCCCTGTAAGCACTGAAGTAGAGGTGAGGGAGGGCCTTAGTGTGATCCATCTTATGGGGGTGACTACACCCCTTTGCCCTCTCAACTAGTGTGACCATCCCTAGTGAGGTGGCAGAGGGGGAACCTCCTTTGCCCTAACCCTATTTTCAAAAGTAGAAGTGGTTGCTGATTGATGTTGTTGGGTAAACTAAGTATTGCATGGTTAATATTTTCAATGGGGGCTCAACCTCAAGTGTAGGGGCAAAGAGAGTTCTTGAAATTCTCCTTTGGTTGGGAATGGAGTCTTTTTGTTCATTGTCGCTCAAAAGCTATGGTCAATTAATGGACCTTGTGGAGTATGGAGGAGGTGGTTGTAGAGGCTTGTTAGGCATTGCAAAACGAAGGGATGGAAATGGTTGGAAAGCTTTTTGTGATGAGCTTCGAAAGGTGACTCCTTATTTTTAGTCGCTCTTTAATATCTAGTCAAAATATGAGCTTCCTTAAATTCTTTTAAATCAAGGTCTCTTGGGGAAGTGGCTATGGCATTAGGCCTATGAAAGAGAGCCTTAGGAGGGTGCTAATGGACATAAAGTATGTGATCTTGGGAGGAGGTTGGTGTTCTCATGAGGTTAATGGATCCTTTAGGCTGGTCTTAGTAATAGCATTAGAAGGGGCTAGGGAGATTTTTCCTGCTTTATTAGAATTGAAGTGGGTGATGGATATAAGCTCCATTTTTTGGATGATGTGTGGTGTGGAGATCAGATCTTGAAAAGTGTTTTCCTGAAGTTATTTGACAATGCACGTTTTAAGGATGCTTCTATGGCAGATCATTGTCAGCACTCTGCACTCACGTGATTATATCACTTGTATGTTAATTTTTTTGGAGTGGCTATTGACTGGAGGTGGATCTCTTCAACTTGTTCTTCAACCGATTGGAATCCATTAGGGTGGGATGGGATAGTTAAGATAAATCTGTTTGGTGCCCCGCTAATAAATGAGTGTTCAAGTAAAAGTTATTTTCAGCATGTTATGCGCTCATGACAGCTCTCTTTTACCTTGGAATATTACTTGGCGACACAAGACTCCTCCGAGAGTGAACATTTTTGCATGGACAGAAGATTTAGGAAAACTTCTTATCTTGAATACGCGAGAATAATGGGGTAACCATAGATCACCTTTTACTTTATTGTGATGTAACTAGTACTTTATGGAACATGATTTTAGCCTATTTGAGATGGATCAGGTCATGCATTCTTGGGTTGTAGATCTTTAGCATATTGGAATGGACAATTCAGGAGTCGTCAATTAGCATTATTGGAAAAAATGAATCTCTCTTGTTAATTGTAGTATATATGGAGAGAAAACTAAGTGTAGTTTCAAAGATTGTGAGAAGTTGGTGATGAATTTTTATCAACACCTTAATAAGTGGATGGTGGTCCACATTAATGTGGCCTTTTCCCTTTTTTCTAAGCATTGGGTGTACAGGAACAGCAACCCGACTTTTCCCTTTTTTTTAAGCATCGGGTGTACAGGAACAACATCCTGACTAATCCCGGAGGTGCACAGGCCCTCGGTAAGGAGTTTTCTGCAAGTGCACCTCAGGTAATTCAAGAGGAAAATTTCTCAGTCAGATGACCCTTAGAGATTGTTTCCACTCAAGAAGATTTGAACCTTTGAACCTTAGACCTAGGGAGAGCATACCCCAAAGCCCAAGGCCTTTTCTATTTCTTCTTTTCAGATTTTATATATCTATTTCCTTTCTACTCAGTTGTATCTCGTGTACTTCCTCTATGTTGGGGTAACGTACTTCTTGATTTAGTAAAACTCAGTCTACATATGGATTTTTTTTTTTTTTTTAAATGTTTAGTTTTGTTATAAAACATTTTTAGTTTTGTTTTTTAAATCTTTATTTTTTAATCAATTAATTTGTAAGCTTTCTCAACAGGAATTTTTTTTTTTTTTTTGAGTAAGAATTTTATTCAAAGAATGTTCGCCTATGTACACATGAAGTATACAAAAGAAATACCTAATTAGTAATTACATTCTATAAAGAGGAAAATGAAAACAGAAAGTCATGAGCTGAAACTCCATCAAGCCCTATTGCGGAAAACCACTGCAATAAATAAAATAGAAAGAATTTCAGATTTTCTCCATGGTGCACTCCTTATTGTTAAAACATTGCCCATTCCTTTCCTACCAAATACACCACGTGAGACACAACGGAACCATCTTCCACACAGCAGCCACTTGAGTAGAACTTCAAAGCCCCATCCAGGACGCAAGCAAATTCACTACTTTCATCGGCATCACCCAAACCAACCCAACTCTACTGAAAACAGCTTCCCACAATGCCTTTGCCACCTTGCAGTGCAGAAGTAAATGATCCACAGATTCTTCATGTTTCTTACCCATGAAACACCACTCCATAATAACAAATCCACGCTTTCTCAAATTAACAATCATCAAAATGTTTCCAAGTGATGCTGTCCATATGAAAAAAGCAACTTTGGAAGGCACATGAGACCTCCAAATATGCTTCCAAGGAAAGGAGAACAATGCTGAAGAGTCAGCACCTTGTAGTAAGACCGTACCGAGAACTTCTTGCTACCCGTATGCTTCCGTATTATTTGATCTCTTTCATTACCCCCAACCCGCAGGGAATGTATGAAGCTGAAAAAATCAGAAACCTCATCAAGTTCCCAGTTCTGTACAGCTCTAATATAAGTTATATGATGAACATCCCACTGCAAGGTTCTATTAGAATGGACTAACAAATCAGAAACAGAAGCATTCTGATGTGCTGCTATACGAAAAATAACAGAAAACACACTAAAAAGAGCCCGATCACCACTCCAAATATCAAACCAAAAACGGATCCTTGGACCCTCACCAACAACAAAGTTCGTATGTTTAACAAAGTTCTCCCATCCCTTTGTAATAAATTTCCAAAGACTCACACCATAAGCACCCCTAGCATCCTTAGAACAACAACTCCCCCCCCCCCCCCCCCCCAAAAAAAAAAAAAACAAAAAAAAGCACCCAATCACACCCCTATTTCCGATCTATAACCTCCCTCCACAACGATTCCCCTTCCAATTGATACCTTCACAACCATTTCCTCAACAAGGCCTTGTTAAAGCTGCTCAAATTAGGAACCCCCCAAACCACCATTTGAAATAGGAGAACAAACTCTATTCCAACTAGCTAGGTGGAGTTTAGTCTTCTCACCCATTCCACCCCACAGAAATGTACGAAATAATTTTTCAATACGGTTTCCCACCCCTGCAGGCAAAGGAAAGAAAGAAAGGTAATAAGTTGGGAGGTTGGAAAGAATACTTTTAATAAGAGTAATTCTTCCCCCTTTTGATAAGTTAACCATTTTTCTCAACAGGAAGATAATAGGTGTTTGTTAATGATCAAATGTTAGAAGGCCCCCTTGTTCATGATTGTGTTTGACTGAGTGTTGACAGCCAACATTAAAAAAAGCTGTCCATGAGCTTTGTAAGATGATGTTACCTCAGCCAGGTTGTGTTTTTGTTAATGACATTTAGCTTTGTAGAAAGCTTCCTGCCATTCAGCTCCAAATAGCTCTCACTGAGGAAGGACGTAATAGAACTTGAATCTGATAGCACCTGCCTTTATTTTTGGTAATTGCCCGTTAATTCAAATTGTATCCATGGATTATAGAATGAAGCTCTGGCAGTGGCAAAACTACCTGCTACAGTAGGACATTGAATTCACAAATCTTGCCTCATCAAATGCTAGATTTTTATTATGGATGTTTGTTTTGGATGCAGCGATTGTTATGACAAACTGGTCTCATTCCTTCTATATTGGTTTCGGATTTCCATGCCCAAGGATGTAAGTATGATTAACTTGAATCATTATAAAATCAAGTTCAATTCTAGCTATGATTTCTAGTGAACGCATGTCCAATAGGAACTTGCACGAATAAATTCAATTCAAAGAATATATTGCCAAATTTGATTTATTGTCATTCAACCGAGAATTGTTTTAATTTTCTTAAAGGAAATTAATGCCTCATCTTGGCAACTTTCTGAAAGTGGCTTTCCAATTGGTTTGCCCAATGGTCTATCTTTTTTTGGTCAATCCGTTCTCTTATTGCGGAAACATTCAATAAATTTTTCCTCCCTGGAATCGAGTGTGATTTCTCTGACCGAGTGTGATTCTGACCAATTGGTATACCATAACGATCATTAGTATCATTAGTCAGCTCTAGAAATCTCCTCTTGAAGAGTCATTTAATTTCAAATATCGGTAATGATTTGAAGGTCTAATCAAATATCGGTAATGATTTTAGTCAAACCAACCAATTGGTTAGTTTTGAAAAATGGCTTCTAGTTTTCGTTATTATTTATATTAACGTGGTTATTTGCACCATTTTCTTAGCTTTTACCGCCAGATGCATCAAAGAGGGAAGATTGCTGGTATGGATATGCATGTCGAACGCAACATCATAATGAAGACCATGCTCGTAAGAGAAATCATGTTTGCCGTCCAACTAGAGGTATTAATATGTAACGTACGTCCCATCGGTGATATCTATTTATGGATGTAGCCTCATTTCTTTTGCTTGTATTTTTCATCATTTATGGTTCTATGGTGGTGTAACTCTACCGCGAAGAGAGTTAATGATTTAATACCACCAAAAAACCGTCTCAAACTTTCTAGTCTGTTCTTTTTTTTTTTTTTTTTTTTTTTTTTGGGCATCATTAAGGTCCCTACGTGCTAGAATGACCAGCTCTATCACAATTTCATCTTGAAATGGTTTGGGTTATGGTAAATACTGTTATGCAAATGCTAGAATACCACGCCTTGACGTTGCTCTTGTATATATCCTGTGTAATTGGGCTCTTTCCTATCCTTATAATCTCTAAAATCTTGCTGACGGATATAAAAAAAAAAAAAAATTCTTTTTTCCTGTGGCTTTGAAGTCATCACATTGATGCCCAATAATTAAGAAAAGAGTAAGAAAAAATTGTTCATGCCATTAGTTTATGATCATGTAGAATTAATAATGCACCAAGAGTTGACAGATCATTCTAGGCAAGACTTGACAATACTGGTGACTTGGTTTGTAGTCATTTACACTATCGAGTCCTCTAACTCGCATCAGTCTGATTATTTCTTCTTCTTTTTTGATAAGTAAGAAGATATTTTATTGATATAAAGATAGGCATAGTCTGATTATTTCTTCTTTCCTTGATCTAACGATGCTGTAAAATATAATGCACAATTAGAGAGGAAGTTTCCTCTTTAAACAGTGCATCACATTTTGATAGATAATTAAGAAGTTTTAGTCATAGAAGTAGGTAAAATCCAAGTATACAGGTAATATACATGAGAACAACCTATTCAGAGTTTACAATTGAAAGAAGAAAATTATGGACATTCAGTCCATTACAAACAATGGTCCCCACCCAAAAAAATAATGACTTAAAAAAAAAAAAACTTTAAGCTCATCCATTATTCTCTAGCAACTTTAGAAGTTTCTATCATTTTTCTCCTGTCAAATATACCAACACATACATATAGGAACTATTCTTCATTTTGCTACCACTTGTGAGTTACCTTGGAGGCCTCTCTAGCTTGCAAAGAAATCTAACAATTTAAGAGGCAGGACTCATGACAATTCAATTCTTAATTGCGAAAAAATCATTTTGCATGGTTATGAGCACGTTGCAATATAAATGCAAATGATCTACTGATTTACTATTTTTCTTACACATACAATATTGGTCTAATATCATTATTTGTCATTTCCTTAAATTATCTATGGTGAGCTTCTTGTTCAATAATGTTGTCCATAAAATAAAAACTGCTTTTGAAGGATTTTTTGTCTGCCATATACTTTTCAATGAGAACATGATCATTCCAAGACTCATTAGAACTTGGTAAAATCATTCGTTGGTGACTTCACCTTTCTTAGAGGGGTTCCAATTCATCTATTTTATGGTATAATATGTCATAGTTACGAAATACATTGCTGCATAGAACTCAGTGATAGTCTCCAACTCCCAATCTTGAGTTGCCCTAATGAAATTTACATTCTATTGAGGGAGGCCACTAGAAAATACCAAGAAAATGGCTATCGCTGCATCCTTATTTCTGGCGAGTTCAAAAATGGCAAGGAAGGCATCTCAGAGGCTTCATTAACCACACCATTTGTCATACCAAAATTTGACACAAGAATTGTCACCCACTACAATTATTTCATGTTTTTGGCAAATTTTCCAATTCATAAACCCATCTTATATGGGCCCCATATCTCATTCGAGGACTATCCTTACTAAACTTCTCCCAATTGTCAATTTATAACAGAATTCAATAGGGCCCCCCTTTTATGTTGGTACCTTCACAATTATTTACCCAACAGGGTTTGGTTGAATTTTATCAAGTTACGAATCTCCAAACTACCCTAAAAAATTGGAGTATAAACAATTAACCAATGAACCAAGTAAAATCTAAACTCTTTCCCCAATCTACTCCACAAGAAGTCATATTGTAGCTTCTCAATTCGGTTGGCAACCTTTGTGGGGAATGGGAGCAAGGACAGAAAATAGGTGGGTAGGTAGAAAGAGTACTTTTAATCAAAGTGACCCTACCACCTTTAGACAAATACAACATCGTCCAAGAAGTCAATATGCACTCCACCTTTTCAAGCATGCCATTCCAATTTCCCTTTGATTTAAGGGGAGCACCCAATGGTAATCCAAGATACTTTAGGGTAAGAGATCATACCTTACATCCCAAGAGAGAGCCTAAATTCTCCGCTTCAGGGATAGCCCCCATGAACACCAATTCAAACTTTGAAAGATCAACTCTCAAATCTGAGACAGCTTCAAAACAAAGAAGTAGAGCTATCAAAGATTGGATATGCTTGAGATTTGCTCAACAGAAGATTAGAGTATAGTCAACAAAAAGCAAGTGAGAAATATCAATGGAGCCATAATCACCATTCTCCACTAAGAAACCATAGAGAAAACCACATTCCACAAGGCCTACAATCATCTTATTGAGAGTTTCCATGACGAATAAAATGTAAAGGAGAGAGAGGGCTCCCCTATCTCAAACCACGGGAGAAGTCAAAGAAACCCACCGGCGAACCATTCACCAAGAAAGAGAATTGAACTGTAGAGATGCGAAATTCTACCCATTTCAACTATTTCTCCCCAAAGCCACACCTTGCAATTAAATCAAGTAGGAACTTCTAGTTGACGTGATCATAGGTTTTCTCCATATCTAATATGCAAATTAACCCAATGTAACGCCCCAATAGAAGGCCCAAACCACATGGTTTATATTCTGAAAAGACTAGTAAATGATATAATTGAAGCATCACTGAAATTTTATAAATAGCAAGAACTTCTCATTCTCAAGTAACATGAGATCTCATTCCCTACCTACCATTATCTTTATCATACAGGGTATTACAATCTTCCCCATTTAAATTTCCGATATCCTCGTTGGCATTGTTTGTTGTAGGTGGCACGGCTCAAGTCCTACATTTATGGTTGGGATATGTTCATTTGTAACGCCCCAATAGAAGACTCAAACCACATAGTCTATACTTTAAAATGATTAGTTAATGATATAATTGGAGCCCAATTGAAACTTTATAAAAAACAAGAATTTTATTTTCCCAAATAATGTGGGATCTCATTCACCATCTATCATATGAGATATCACACTCAGGTTCTCTAGATTTGAGTCGACCATCCAAAATTTCATTTGTAATTAAGACCGAATCTAAGATTTGTCTACCTTTGACAAATGCGTTTTGCGATTTTGAAATGAACTTTTCCATCAATGTACTTAATTGATTCGATTACATTTTAGACAGAATCTTATAAACCTTATTCACAAAGCTAACAGGGTGATAGTCTCTAACATCTACAAATCCCATCTTTTTGGGAATGAGTACTAAGAAAGTAGCATTAATACTTTTTTCAAATTTGTCATTAGTATGAAAATTTTGAAAGACCTGCATAAAGGTCACCCTTGATCACTTCCTTACAAGTTTGGAAGAAACCCATGGTAAAACTGTTCAGGTCTGGAGCCTTGTCACTAGCCATGCCACAGATTACATTGCACATTTCATCTTCTTCAAAAGGTGTCTCTAGCCACCTTGCGCAATGCTAATCTAATGCTGAAAAAGTTATACCATCCACTTTTTGATTGCCATGTGTTGTTGTTCAAATAGGAGATGTTGGTGATACTGCGCGACGTGGTTCTGGTTCTTGATGACTAGCTGATCCAAGGACAATGCACCATCTACTATCAACATATCAATAGCATTGTTACTCTTGTGAGAATTAGTCACCCTAAAAACTTCTAACACTTATCTCTCTCCTTGAGTTATAGCGCCCTTGATTTTTGTTGCCAATAGATCTCCTCCATCAATGTTATTCTTGAAAGTTCTGTGACTACTTGACTCTTGCAAGTTCTCTTGGATTTAGATAAAATTCTTGCCTCCTCCTCACCCTCTAAGCCCTTTAGCTCCTCTTAGAGATAGCGTCTCTGTTGAATCACATTGTCAAAAACTTGTTCACTCCATTGCTTCAGATTATGTTTAAGCGCTTTTAACTTTCTTGTCGTTATGAAGCTTGGAGAGCCTAAAAAATTATAAGAAGACCACCATTGTTTGATCCTATCAACAAAACCATTAGATTTAAGCCACATATTTTCAAATTTAAAATACCTTCTATCACATTGGATTCCTCTACAATTTAAGATGAGGGGAAGTGATAAGAGCATAACCTGGATAAGCTTCTTTGAGTTAAGTGCATCACATTACATCTAAACTTTTGGTCTTGAACAAAGTGTCCATGGTAGATACTTGATTGTTTTCAAACAATCGATAGTTGATCTTAATTGCATCGAAGGTGGCCTATATGGCATTACCAATAAATAGTATCTATCTCATTGAAAATTATTAGGTATTCCTGAATTTTGAACGGCGTAGTAAAATTGTTTAGATGAGCACTAATTCTAATTCACATGGCGTCTTATGATAGTACTAGAGTACTATGTTCCTGCATTTCGGGACTATCAAATAATTGCTTCTGCTTGACACGAGGTTTAGCACGAGCTCATTTGCCATTGACTCTATTGTGATATTACTTTCCAATGATTGCCATTTAGAGCAATATTGTTATTGGATTATGTATATGTAAAAGACAATTTTGATGAATGTAAGATGAATTTGAATTTTGGTTATTTCATTTACATAAGTCTCCACATTGGAATAGCTATTTTTTCATTATATAACAATAAAATAATATAAAATAAATTTGACTTTGGTTATTTACATCAAATCTCTACATTCGATTATCTATTTATTTATTATATAGTAAAAAATAATTAATAAATTAAAAAATATTGAATTTTTTTAATTATTAATTTAATTTAATTTATTATATTTTACTATTTTACCTATTATATGTTAATTAGTAATCATATTCTAATTAAATTATAGATTAAAAAATTATATTTTTTCAATTGTAATTTAACCACAAATGTAAATTCACAGTCTTGTGAATAGAATAGAACCCTTGTGAATTCACAGCCTAATTATCAGATTAAGGCATCAATTTGCCCTTTATTCTCTTGGATCACAATCTACCAGCAAATTGGCATAGACCCTTTTGAACTCAAAACCCCCTGAAGTAAAGCTTCTGAGGTTTGCCCCCAATCCCAGAAAAAAAAAAAATAGAAATCAGCAAGAACCAAAATCATAATAATTGCGTTTTGAAAATATCAAAGGGGAGAGAGAGAGACTTAAAAAATAATAAAATAAAAATTTGCTTATAGAACAGTAACCATCAAATTTGTTTTTTTTCTTTACATATACTGTAGCTCAAAGTTAAAATATTTGACTATGGATAATTCATTGCAAGTGATTTTTATATCCAATAGGTAAAAAAAGACTTTAGTTTTGGATATAGATAATCCGTTAAGAATGCTCTTATACCACCAAAATGTAAAAGCAAAGACTAATTAATGCTAAGAGTAGGTTCTAATAGCATCCTCGATTATGCAAATGGAAAATTATAATTTTCATAATATCTCATGATTTTGGCTATTCTATTCAAAATCTATTTCTACATTAGATTATTTATCTATTAGTCAAAATAATAATATTTTAATAATATATTTCTTAATTTATTTTTTTAATATTTTACAATTCTACCAATTATATGTTAAGTATAATCATGATTAGTAGAGACAAATAGTAAAAATCCTAGCAGAAGAAGATAGAGACAAATTGTATAAATCTTAATTATAATTAACATATGATTGCAGTAGAGACAAACGGTAAAAACCCTAACAAAATAAGATAGAGAAAAATTGTAAAAATCTTAATTATAATTAACATATAATTGGTTGTTACAAACGGTAAAAATCCTAATTAATAAGTAAAAGATGCATGAGGTAGGTAGCCTTTTGAAAGGAAATTGGAGAAAAAGAAGATAGAGGTGAACATTGTAGTGTTTTTAAAAAATTGGGTTTAGTTAATTATTTCCTAAAACAAAGTAATTTCTGAAAACTCATAAATAACTTTTATACTAATTAATTTGTTTCCCAGGCAATCAAAGTGCCAAGAGAGAGAGTGTGTGTGTGTTAATGAGGGAAGAAATAATTTTTTTAATGCTTTTGGCCTAGCTATAGTAAATACCAAATATGACTCAAGGACTTTTTTTACTATAGCTAAAGGCTACGCCTGGTTTGGATTGAGAGATGAGATGAGATAGTCTTAGATGAAAGATTAAAATTAAATAAAATATTGATATTATTGTTTTGAGATTTGAAAAAGTTTAATTGTTTATTATATTTTATAAGAAAATTTGAGAAATTTATAATGATAAGATAAGATAAGATGAGATCACCTCCCAATCCAAAAGTCATTTTTGTTTAAGTTTGTATAATCTAATGCAACACGTTTTTATGCTCTATTAGTCAAACTTCTCACTTTATTTACATTTGCATAATCCAATGGGCAATGAGAGTCATGCTCTAAGACTGTCATAAGTCATTGGCAAAGAGTTCCGAGCAAAAAACTAGCGTGGAGATGCCTGAAATATATATCACTTTCCCAGGGTATGGTATGTAATTCTGCTGATCATATAAGATGGTATTGTTTAAATGGTAGAACATGCTCTTTGATGACTAGAAAAGAGACTTTAAGGAAGTTTTTAATGGGATTCATAATCATTGTTCTCGTCATGTCCTCAACTTTCTATCATGCATTATATATTATGGTTTGTGAAAACGCACTTCGTACTCCCAATATTATTACCCATTAATGTACAATGTTGCATCTTTAAAAAGCGTGCATTGTTTGTATCTAAAATTATATATTAAAGTGGAGACATTGAACACCCATTTAAGAACTTATTTTTTATTATCTCAACATTTGGAAATGGAAGGAGGGTAGGTAGAGTATAATATCTCAACTTTGATAGTTTAGCATCAACATTAAATAGGTATATTTTTTTTTCTTTTATATATTTGAGAGGATTAAATATATAAAAAATGAAAGAGATTAATTGTAATATCTAATTATAAACAAAAAAAAAAAATCAGAATTTCCTCAAATCTTGTTATCTTGCGCATGTGTTTTTAATGGAAAATGTTTAGTGAAAAACTTTAGTACCGTGTAAGTCAAATTTATGAGAAGAGAAATGTTACAATTATAAAATTTTTTTATAAAAATAAAGTCACAAATGACATGATTTTATCAATTTATAAATTTATTTTTACACAAACTTCGTGTAGCTGAAACATTTCTTAGAAGTTAAAAAGGAAATAGCTTTAGTTTCCCTTTTTTTAAAAAAAAAAAAAATTCTCAACATTTTGATCCGATGGAAGTGAGGATATACGTAACCATGCATTATTGGCGCACTCGTTAACGAGACAAAACTGAAAAAAGAGCCTCAAAAGATGACGAACGGAAAACACCAAAGAGTTAGGTGGGATGTGCGAGAGAGTGAGTAAAACTCTCTGCAAAAGATATACGAATATGTAATGCACTCCCGGCCCCTACCTTCTAGATGATGACAGCCAAACTCATGCCTCGTAAACAACGCCAGCCTTTGCATCATAAATTGGTGGACTAAAGTAGTAAAAGTCTGATCATACAAAATTCAAAAAGAAAACTGTGCGGTTATGAAAAATCAAATCATTCATTGAATCAGAAAAAGATGTTAAAATAAAGGTTAAAAGGACAGCGAACAGAAGTTATATATATAGCTAGATAGCAAGAAATTTATGAGCCAGAGCAGATTCGGAAGGGGTAGGTTTCTTGGCCGACATCACCCCTCCTATATATCTACCAACCCAAACTACCTACAAGGACACGAAATTAACTATATATGAAGCTGGAGACCACATGTACAAAACATGACCCCCCGGCCCCCTTTAGGTCGTCTATTCTATCTTAATTCTCACGTCCTTTAGGTTTGGTTTTTCGTTTTTAATGTCTAGGTTAGGTTCAGATCATCAGAGTTGGTTCACTTTGTCCAACGGAAAGATCAGGCTGCATGCCCAAAGACTTCTTTATTCATACATCTTCACGGGAAGTTTTTCATTGCTATATACCCTAATTTCCGTTAATAGAAATATTTTAGCCGTATAAAGATTTTATAAAAATAAATTTATAAATTAACATAATTTTTTATTTTTATATTAAATTATAAAATTCTTTTTTTATTATATAGTAGATTTAACTTATCATAAAAAATTATGTTAATTTATAAATTTATTTTTATAAAATATCATTGTATTAGTACTTCTCTTTGTATTAGAATTCTCCATATTCTTTTGGTACAGAAAAAATAAAATAAAAATTGGTTAGTGTTTAATTTCTAAGAAATAATTTGTACATATTCTAAATAGACAAGTTCATACAAGTTCTCTTAAAGAAATGGATCTCATTTACATGGGCTATATATACCTTTTTCATTCAGATCAATAATATTCACCTCTTAATTATAAAATAAAAAAAAAAAGGTAAAAGTACTGGATCCCATTTAAAATAAAAAGTTTTATAAAAATATCCTTTATTAGTAAAACTTATAAAGAAGTTATATGAAACTTGTTTGAATTTATTCTTAGCATTACTCTTGATTTCTGATAGCTAGGGAAACAAAAGGAGCAATTAGTGTGTAGGGCAGGAGGACATGCAATACAATTACTGTGAAACTCTCTGGTGCATCTAGCTAGGTTTCTAGCCCTTTCTGTTTTCATCTTCAGCTAATATTTATGTAATTCGCAACGGATCATCGACTAGATATTCGACGACGAGACATGATAAATCGAACGTCTTTGAACATGATCAATCCATGAAGATAAAAATACCACTAGAAAGTACAAGAACACGATTACCCTTGTAATTAACTAATAATTGGAATAGACTGCGCGCAGATACTTTAGAATTTGTTGATAATTAAGTTCTATTACGTGTGTGTATAATTGAAAATGAAGTAGGATTCATGCTGTATATATACACATGTGCATGGCAATATACCTCATGTTTAATGGTCAATTATATATATAAGCAGTTGAAAAATCTCATGACTTCAATAAGAGCCGTGCTACACCCACCAAGAGTGTAGTCTGAAGATGGGCTCCTGAAAAGACCATTTGATCTTATTAATTTATTTATCTTATTTTTAAATAATTTTTTAAAAAAGAAAAAATTCACGACATTATTACAAAATATCTTTTTAATCCTTAAGTATAAAAAAATTTAAAAAAAAAATGTATTGAGACCGGATCCTAGGTGGGTTTAGCTTTTCTGAAGTCCTAAATAATCTTGTTCTCAGAGGTATATATAATTTGTCTTCGTTTAACGTCGGACGTACGTTACACCTAACCAATAGATTACCACCAACAGTACTACTGAATTAATTGGATGATAATTGGCATATGATCAACATGTTTCTTATTATTCTTTGGAATGAATGAATTTTTTTGGATACTGTATATCATGGATAACTTCCCAATCTTATACTAGCATTAAGACTCGCAATGACTTTCATCTTGCTTTTCATCGACGCTGAGTCACCCACACACACACACACACGTATACAGAAGATCATTGGATCGTTCCACCATATTAAATTAATAATGGTCGGCTAGTCTTTTGATCACAAGAATTAGCGCACATGATATATGTACATTGTTAATTTCTACGAGCTCGAGGAGAGGAATTCCTATTTCTCACTCATGAATGGCAAGAATATTAAATCATGATCAAGCAAATAAAATGAGAATTGACGGAAGACGTACCCAATGACAAGAAACAACTTTGGGGGAGATCAAAGGATTTTTTTTTCTCAGAGGTTCAAGATATCGTACAGCTTTCCAGCCATTCTTGTCAAAGAGGAGGGGAAAAACAAAATCTTACAACTATTTCAGAAGCCTTTTTACCACCACAAGATCATTACATGTGAGCAAATTAAGGTTGAGAGACTACTTCTAAGGCATCAAGAGTACTAAAAAAAAGGCTTCTAGTGTCTATAGATCAGATTGTCAGCTGTTAATGTTGTTCCCATGGCTTTGCAGCTACATGCTTGACTATTCGGAAACCCTAAATGGCAGCACAGACGTCCTACACTTTGACTAACATTCCCATACCACTGGCACTGGATCGAAACCTCCTGTTGTTGTTGCTGCTGCTGCTGCTGCGGATGTTGCTGCTTCGGCTCGTTTATGTTGGGAGACGGAATTTGAGGCTGATAGGGCAGCCCTATGGAGAGTTCGAGGTTGAGTTCTGGAAACACTTCCTCCGTGGTCACTCCACTGCTACTATTCGACTCTTCAGCAGATTGAGTTCGGACTTTCACGTTGGCATTACTAATAGTGCCATTCATTGGATTCTTGAATTCAGGCACTTGCATGAATGAAGCCATGTAGTTCTGCACTTCAAAGAGATCAGAGCTCTTACTGTTGTTGTTGTTGCCGTTGTTTGTACTTGTTTTGTCATTGATCGCGTTTGTGGTGGTGGCTGCGTTGAGTGGACGATGAGTTTGAGGATCAATTCCACGGCTGCAAAGCTTTCTTTTGATGTGTGTATTCCAATAATTCTTGATCTCATTATCAGTTCTTCCTGGTAGGCGCGCAGCAATAAGAGACCATCTGAAAGATGCAAATGGTAAAAATATTAAGAAAAATCCTTAAATTATCAAACCCATATGGATTCTGCTCGTTCTTTTTTCTTGGCAGATTCTGATCATCCTCATGTTGAAAGGAGGTTTTAGTCCATAGAGGCTTAATTTAACTAAGTTCGAGGTAGACAACATTGTTTGGGATTAAATTAATAGTATTCTAACTTTTAAAAGTGAAAAAATCAAAAGCAGGATTAATGTTTTCCGAAATTTATATATTGGGAAGTAAATATAATGAACGAAAACGACACAAAAAAGTTTCAAGGGAATACTCATTGCGTACTTGTTTCCAAGTAAGTTGTGAAGGTGGATGATGAGCTCATCTTCCTCATCAGTGAAGTTTCCTCTCTTAAGATCAGGCCTGAGGTAGTTTATCCACCTCAGTCTGCAACTCTTGCCACATCTAGGCAAACCTACATGATTGAAACCAGCAATCCTTAGAACAACCCAAAATCTCTTTGAGAGAGAGAGAGAGAGAGAGAGGGAGAGAGAGAGAGAGAGAGAGGGCCGTGGGAATTAAAGTTACCTGCAGCTTTTGGAAGAGATCTCCAACAGCCTTCCCCATGAACTTTGATGTAGTTAATGAGGAGTTCATCTTCCTCTTTGGTCCATGCTCCTTTGTTGGTGTGTTCTTTCTGACAACAAGGAGATCTACCCATAGTTTTGTTGGTTGTTAGAAAGGGAGAGAAAAAGAGAAACCTGCGGGGAATGGAGGTGGAAAAGGAATTGGGGGAAAAGGAGGAAGAAGGAATATAAACGGGAGGTGGTGGAGAGAGCAGGGATGGAGAAGGTGCAATTGACTCGGGACCCCTTTTTTTCTTAGAGTAATTCTAGGGAGCAGCTACTATTCATGCTGCATACCACATACTTATAGGTTTTTATAGGGTGTAAGGATGCTTTTCATAAGATATATAGATATTTTTTATAGGATGTGTGGTGTGCAGTGATGAATAGTTGCTACTTCCAATATTTTCTTTTTTTCTTATAAGATGTAAAGCGGGGGGAGTGTATTTGACCGAGTTGGTGAGGATCGACGAGTGGTTGCAATTAAGTTAGTGCTCGATTTGGTTGGTAGCTCTATGTTTGTTTTTGTTGTTTTTTTGGAAATTAATATTTTGCACTCACTAATATTAATTTGTACTTTCCCCCCTTTTTTTTTTCAATTTTCTCACCAAACTTTTAGAACTCTCCATTTTCCTCCCAAACTATGAAATTTACTGGATCTACACCTCCAATGATCTATTACCAAGTTAATACCCTTCAATGCATAATGATTTTTTTTTTTTTTTAGAAATAATATTTAAAATCGAAAAATGTGCAAGTAACTTGTAATTTAAAAAAAAATGAATAAATAAGAAATTTACATAAAAAAATTATTTTTTTAATAGTGAACCTCACTTTTTTTCGAAACAATTACACAGTACTTGCACATTCTACGACTGTATATAGCATTATTCTTTTTTTTTTCCTTCTAAGTTATATATTAAATTAAAAATATGATAATAAATAATTCTTGAGTGCCCACCACCACTATCGCTGGACATCAAAGGGAGATTTCTCTTTAGTTATGCCAATTCAGTCGATTTCAATGTGCTCTTCAATCCCCATGATTTTTGAATAATTTTGGTTGCCCAAAAAGAAAATAATAATCTATCTTCATTTTATTTTTTTAAAGTAGTCATCTTAATCTTCGATTATTGGTAATCGTTGAGAGTATATGTGTAATATATATAGAATGTCATGAGAAAGACGGCGAGAAAAAAACAAATCTACCAATATTGAATAATTGTGTTCATGAAAAATATTGGAGCTTGGCTATAGGTTGCGACCTTTCATGCATTTGTTGATCCTTGGAGTTCTTTCTTTCTTGGCCAATCGAGAGAGTTTTAAGTTATAGCTAATTATCAACTTATCACTATACCAGATAGGGGCGGGCAACTTCAGCATGCAATTACACACAAATATATATATATATATATATATATATATATATATATATATATATATATATATATATATATATATATATATATTAATTTATTTTTATTAAATCTCAAAATCATGATCATAAAATATTTTTTAATTTCAAATTTTTAATATTCTTTTAATAATCAAATCATTACATAATCAGAACAATTTACCCAAACTCTCTAACAAGATATAAAAGACACTAATATATACTATTTTTTAAGATTTTAAAATAAAAATTATATTTAAATAATTTTTTAATTTTATCATATTTTTATTCAAATTTTTATCCTAACATTTTTTATAAAATCTAATAAAATTTTTTAATTCAAAATATTTAGAAAGATATTATAAATTATATAAAACGGGATAAGACTCCATAAATTATATACTCGATCGCATTTATGAGTTGAGACGACTGAGGCCGTCCTACCAAACTTTTTTGTTAGACTTTCCCAACCAAAACATATCCCATCTTCCAAACTTGTTCTTTTTTCTAACTCTTTTTTTTTTTTTTTTAATGGTATTCCTCCTTTCCACACTCTATTCAGCCTACATTAATTTCTAATTAAATTATATATGTCCAATATTCCTAATAAAGGATTCTAGAAGACCAATTAAGCACATCCCCACTAACTCTCCACTTACTCCTGTCAATTCAGTATGATGAATGTAACACACTAATTGCCTACTTGCCATGATCATTGAGATTAACTACTGTTCCCAACTTCATGAATATCTATCATTTTTCCACATCATGCATATAATAATTTCTTTGTCCCATTAATGAAAAACCCCCAAAATAAGGATTGAACTACTTGTTTTTATCTGATCATATTGATATCGAAATAATACTATTTTCTGTATCAAATAATATCATATATATCTAGTAATTAAGGGCTCATTTGGAGAATCAAAAAATATAAAAATTTTATGAATAATAATAAGATAATTTGAGTTAGATATTTTTTAAATTTTGTCAATAAAGGGCATCTTCCTTCCCGCATAGAATATATATCCTACCCACCACAAATTATATTGAATATTAAATGGGCCCGTAATTGAAAATATTTCTAGAACATTTGACGTTACTTTTCATTTTAGTTGAATTTGGAAAGTTTTATATTTTTTTGTCATTTTCATTGTTCAACCAACCCTACCAACATAATATTATTCCAGCTTTCCAAAGCAAAAGAATGTCATTTTAGACCAGCCATATTGTGAAATTCTTTTATGGGGAAGGTTGGTAAGGGCCATCTTCCTAACTTAGCTTTTGTTGCTTCTGGAAGCTGGGGTTTTGAAGAAAATAAATGATTACAAATGGATCAACAGGGAAAAAAGGAGAGAAAATGGAAGAATCTTTCAGGTTGGTAGCCCACCTCCAGACCTATATAATATATATGTTTTTATGTTTTTGCCAACTTCATCTAGATATTGGAGCAAGTGGGTCTTTGTGCTTTATATGTGCTCCTGTCTTGTTATCTATTCCCATTTGCAAATATATGTATGGTCATGTTTTTTTCTTTCTTTCTTTATTTTTTATTTTATTTTTAAGTTTATCCTTATTGCTGATCTTATACATGAGGATCATGATCTTTTGACTGCAAATATAATTCTAATATTTGTCGATGTAATGTTTTCAGAATTGGGTCCACATTAGGCGCCAGACCAGAATATAAGGGAATTAATGACCATATATTAAATTATTTTCTTCTATCGATCGAGGTCTTAGGCACATATGCCTTCTAATATTTAAATGTTTTGAGGGGTGCATTATTGGCACCTTTTAAATATGCCAAACAGGTATTAGAATACCTTTGTTATATATAGTCACTTTTGTGTATTTTTTATACATTCTACTGATGTCATAATTGGTTAAAGTAGTTATTTTATATTAAAAAAAGTGACACAACCAATCACATTAATAAAATATGTAAATAGCATACAAAAGTAACGGCACATAATAAAATTTTTGTTTTTAAAATGATCATGTTGACTAATTCAATACGAATGTTTTGGTCAAGTGCATTTGTTTGGACACTATAGAGAATTTTGTAAGTTTATGAGGCGCTTTAATTGCAATTAAGTTAAGAATCTGAACAAATTATGTTGATTATAGACTTGAAAAAGAAAAGTTGCATATAGGAGAACTTTACTCCCTCCCCCCCAAAATTCTTTGATCTTAATATTGTTATTATATATGATCGATGCAGCTTATAACAATCACAAAAAAACAAGCATGATTGGTTATGCTTATTACTCTATCATTGCATGACTGGTTGATGAATTTTATTTATTGTGAGTTAAGTTTATCTTTTTTTATTCTTGAATGAATTTTTGAATTTATTAAAAGTAAATCATAACCTTTGTATCGTTCTTCAAGTGATTCCATTTCTTCAACGGATGTAGATTTTCTATTAGCTTGATTTTAACTTTCTTAAGTAGATTTTCAAATTGATTGTGAGTTCAAATGATTCCATTTCTGCTAGTTCTTATCAAGAACACTATTACAGTCAATACTAATTACCATGAAACCTTGTAATAAATATATATCTCCTAATTATAATAAAATAGGAGATTAAGGCCCCGCTTGGTTACACAGATGAGATGAGATGAGATGTTTTAAATAGTAATAAATAAAATATTGTTATAATATAATTTTTAAATATTAATTTTGTATTGGGATTTGAAAAAGTTAGATTGTTTATTATATTTTGTATTGGAATTTGAAAAAGGTGTAATGATGAGTTGAGATGAGATGAGATGAGATTTTTGGTTTTGGCTAAACAAACAAGGCCTAACATGACTTGAGATATGAAATGTGGTACAGTACTAACCTTATTGTTAATTTGATAGATGCAAAAATTAGACCAAGAAAGTAGAGTTTTTGATATTACGCTGGCCAGGCCATGCTGCATGCATGCAGTTAAGCCGCCGTTTTCTCGATCGATCGGCAGCACATCGTGACACCACATTTGGTTTTTGTGTCGGAGTAGTTAAGAGTACGGCCTATATATCTAACAACACAAGGCCAATATTACCCAGGTCAGCTTTGGGTCAGCTTTGGGCCTAATATTGCAAATATCGGATATCCGACCCATTCGGAGCCGAAGTGAATGCAAACTACTGATCTTATCAATTAGAAAATAAAAGTAAAGATCATCAGAAGTATTACCCATTTTATAAAATTAAATTTTAAATTGATATGCCTTTAAATGATATTTTATATTTAATTTATAATAAAAATAATTTTAAAATTTAACTTATTTCAGTTTATAAATTTATTTTTATAAAATCTAAATCATTCTCAAATTTAAAATCAACATGACTAGAGTATTATATATATATATATATATATATATATATATATATATATTTACGAGTAATGCTAGATATAGTAGTTTGAGAATTTGTAAATTTTAAACATTTTTTTTTAAATAATTGAGTTCACTATTAAAAAAAATTATTTTTTCATGTAAATATTATATTTATCTTTTTTTTCAAATTATCATTTCTTTATATTTATTTTGTCAAATGCAATGAAAAATTTGAGTGGATTGACAGCTTCGGGTTCAACAAGATGTATTAATTAGTTAACAAAAAATAACAAAAATCCTGCCCATTATTTAGGCCGAGTGAATGATCGATGATGGTAGATTTATAATCATATGATCAAGTAGTTCTCATTGGAGTTTTTTCATATTCATATTAGTTTAGATTCAGAAAGTGTTTCATTTCATCTTATTAATATAAATTTTTTAAATTTTTATATAAAATATAATAAATAATTTAATTTTTTAAAATTTTAAAATAATAATAATATTAAAAAATAATATTTTATTTAATTTTTCACTTTTAACTAAAAATATAATCCCATCCCATTCCTAAATCCAGGAGAGTTGCAACTCAAGAATGTTATAATGAAGAGGAGATTCTCAGATCATCCATATACCTGGAGGCGCCCAAAACCCCCCATTCTGGCCTGATCAAGTACTACTGCGATTGGCGTACGGATTCTCCCTACCTCTCATTTCATCAGACACGACCGATTACTTCTTTTTCTGTCTATTTCTTCTCTCTAGCTAGCTAGCTATGTGAATAATAGACTCCAGCAGATCATGAAGATATATAGAAAAATCAAATGTTTGGAGAATAGTAGTTATCAAGTACGTAAAAGAAAACTCATTACGCTAAGAAGACACATCGCATGAACAGTGGGATCTTGCTCCTGAAAGGTATTGCAAAAGATACATTATTCCGATCTTAAAGCCGAGCCTAGAGCTCTAAAACAAGAACGATATTGCCAAAAACAGTTAATGCTTGTCTCGTTTTTCTGAGCAAGTTCCACGACAATATGACCCTAAATTCAAAGAAAGACACAAGCTAGCACGACAACTCTCCTAAAACGAGAAGAGATTATCCACCTTATTCATATTATCGAGTAGGATCAACAAAGCTTAGTGCAAAAGCAGCGGTGACGGAATCCTCTGCATTTGCCACCCGAGAAACCTTCATTCCTGCATACCAGAGCACAGTTGTGATCTCTCGTGCACATACCCTGAAACCCATGGCTCTTGGATTCGCAAACCCTTGCCTCTGCACGCAGCACCATCTCTCCTGCATTGAAAGACAAAAGGGTTTAGCCTTCTCTTAACAAAAATCTTTGGCATTTTTTAATGATAGGTTAGCAGCTAGATTTCTCATTATATATGGAAGCAAAGAAATGTGCTAGCTCGTCCGCTATAGCCATAGAGTAGTGATAGAGAGTCGCGTACGAGAAGCAAAGAAAATGAGCAGTAAAAACAAAAGCCCAAAGGTTTTCCTCTCCATGTCTTGTCTAGCTTTAACCCTTGCTCTGATCTTCTTTCATTCACTGTTGAAACCTCCTGCAAACCAAATAGTTTCCCTCATCAATACATATAGAGGGAGATCAGAGATAAACAAAGAGGTGATCTCATTAAAGAATGATCAATGCATGGTTGGTGACTGTGAGATTCCATCTCTTCACGTGCAAAGTGGACGACATGCAGTATGCTTGTCTGAAAACGAATCTTTATAATGAAAACAACTGTTCAATTGTGAAAAGGTTCGAGAACTTCCTCCGCGTCCGAGGTACCTCGAGGATATCCGACGGAATTTAATATAATATATATCGGTAAGAGCAAAGCTGCAAAACATGCGTCGTCGATGCTTATAAGATGGAAAGGTATCAAAAGCTCGAAGTGTAGTGTGGAGACTGCGCGCAGAGTGAGAGTGGGAAGATGGCCGGGCCGGGAGGTGAAGCCTGATCGTGTGGCCTAACGTAGATCTCTCAGGTTATTAAAAAGCCTCACAATTTACTGGGCTTATGACCCGCCTCATGTTGGACTTAACAATTCACTTATGGCCCGTAAACTCATGTCAATTTTTATATTTATATAATATATTTTATCAAATTATGTAAATTTATAAATTATTTTTATAATTCTTTTTTAAACGAAACTATTTTCATAAGAATAAAGCACGCAAAAACAAACGCTCGCGCGTGGTCTCAAAACAGTCAGCACCTTTGATTCCTTTTCAACTACGGTACAAAATTTATGAGTTGTTCAAAATCGGATGGATCGAGCATGGTGTGGTTTAATTGGCACAGTTAACGGGACTTGGGAAGTCTGAATGGCGAGAGGAACATGTGACTACACGATTAGCAAAATATCCTCAAAAGTACTATCATGTATATTAGTCCTTATTAATATGCACCTACCTCGAAGAACCAAAATCCATCACCCATTAATGAAGGAACTAGGGATAATATATATAATAAGGAACAACCAAATTAGTAATTTACCAAAAACCATCGATCACCCATGCATGACGCGGCAGCTTGCTCACTATATATATAAATGGCACATCGCCTCCTGGATTGCTCTAATGCATGAGAAGAAGTGAATCTTCGTGCCAAGCTATAAATATAAGGAAGCCCAAGTACCCAAGCCTTACGAGACAGATGGAGAGAAACAGAAGTTCCCTCACTCTACCCTTCATACTTAAATTCACCACCCAAAACTAGGTGAGAGTCTAGACATGACTTAGAAACCTATTTCCCAACTGTCTTAATTATTAGTTAATGATCTTGGTGTGGTTTTGTCTAGCCATAACTTGAATCTCACAAATCACCTTTTTCTTTTTCAGTTTTACGAGAAGTTATTGCGAGCAGGAGGTATAAAATGATTTTTTGTGACAGATTATTTATAACGAGTCTATGCCTGTATTATGTATGAGCGTAGTTTATTCGATCTTGTAAATTTGAATTTTCAAGCTTTTTTATTTTTTATTTTTTTCTCAATGAATGTCATTTAGTCTTGACTTACCCTAATGGAAATGGTTCAGAAATAATTGTAGAGAAAAAGGAGGCAAAGTCTATTTGTGAAGGCAATATCAACCTGCTTTCTTTTCATTTTCTTGTAAGATATATATATATATATATACACCCAATGAAAATGAATTAAACAATAAAAGCATATTGTTTGGTGGTAGACACAAATAGCAAAAAGTGGCAGACACAAATAGCTAAAAGCAGATTCCATCGCTTTCCATCGCATTCCATTATTTCATTCCATTAGTTGGTGGTTGTAACCAATTTCTCAGAGTGAACGTGAGGTGCTGCATGAGTGGCTGCATAAGATAATTCCAATACCCTCCCGCAAGATAGAGAGTAAACATTGATTAATCCCATCTTGGGCAGGAGTCGAGTAAATACAAAGGATTGCAACGGCCTAGTGAGTAGGTCTGCAATTTGAGAATGTGAAGGCACATGAACTGTTCGGACCTGTCCCTCAGTCACTTTGTCTCGAACTAGATGGCAATCTAGTTCAATGTGTTTCGTCCGTTCATGAAAAATGGGATTTGCAGCTATGTGAATGGCTGCTAAATTGTCACAGAATAGTGTGGCAGGTTTAGAAATATTAACATGCAAATCGGCAAGAAGGTAATTTAGCCAAGTCTGTACTCAGATTCTGCAGACGATCTAGAGACGGTAGATTGTTTTTTTGATTTCCATGAAACCAGGAATTTTCCTATGAATACACATAATCCAGTAGTTGACCGTCTTGTACTTGGGCAGTTCGCCCAACTTGTATCTGAATAAGCTGTGCGATTAAGTTGTAAATCAATGGGAAAAAATAGTCCCTGACCTGGTGTCCCTTTCAGATATCGTAGAACCTTGAGAATTGCATTGTAGTGAAGAATCCTCGGTGACTAATGGAGATGAGGCATTCTCCCTAGGCTGAATGAAATACGGACTGGCTGGGTGATGAGGATTGTCCTCAAGTTTGGGGTTCTCAGGAGTAGACATGACTGTATGAATTGGGAAACTTGAAGGGCTTGAAGACGATTGGCTCATGATACCATAATGGAAGTGGTTCAAAAATAATTGCAGAGAAAAATGAGGAGGCAAAGTCTGTTTGTGAAGGCAATATCAACCTGCTTCCTTTCCATTATCTTGTAAGATATATATACAATGAAAATGAATTAAACAATAAAAACATATTGTTTGGTGGTATTTTCGGCTTGGACACAGCTCTATGACACAAACTATTTTAAATGATATTAGTAAAAGTGATGTTCATTTTTCGACTAAAGCCAGTCCATGTAATATATGTCCACTTGCCAAACAGCATAGACTACCCTTTCCACAATAAGAAAACAATGTCATGAACCCTTTTGATCTTATCTCAGTTGATATATGGGGTCCCAATTCTATTCAAGTATATGATGGTTCCAAGTACTTTTTAACTATAGTTGATCAATTTACTAGATGTACTTGGCTCTATCTTTTAAAATCCAAAGCTGAAGCACGCCCCTGTCTCCAAAATTTTTGTTCCCTCATTAACAACCAATTTGCTTCCAAAATTAAGGTAATCCGAAGTGATAATGGTCCAGAGTTACTCACTACCGAAAACTATATTACCTGGTCTCGCTCCATGCGCAGAACTCTAAACATAAAAAATAAGCTCGGATTCCTCGATAGTAAGATTTCCAAACCTCTAGATTCAGATCCTTTGTTCCTCCCATGGGAAAGATGCAATGACATGATCATTGCATGGCTCCAAAATTCTGTTGGTCCAGATCTTCGACCCACGATTGCCCATGCCTAGACAGCAACAGAGGTATGGAGTGAACTCCATGAACGCTCCTTGAATTTTCCAACTCACGAAGGCCGTGTCTTCCTTAACTCAAGATATTGATTCTGTGAGCATTTATTACAATAAGCTCAAAGGGTATTAGGATGAACTCGAGATATACGAGCTCATGCCTCTGTGTACCTGCGAATCTGTCAAGACTCTCATGGAATATCATCATTGTCACAAGGTCATGCAGTTCTTAATGGGACTTCAGGATTCCTATGATGCCATCCGTGCTCAAATACTTTTGTCTGATCCACTTCCATCATTAAACTGTGTTTTCTCTCTCATTCAACAAGAAGAGAGACGTCACGTCGGCAACTCCATTATACACCAACACCAGCACCAGCTGCGATGGTCACACAAGGACCAGATCCAAGGCTTTCATCATCCTCACGCAAGGAATGTTTATATTGCTCTCACTGCAACATTTCAGGACATTCCCTTGAGTGCTGTTTCAAAGCTAATCCCAACCTTCTAGTTTGCTCTCACTGCTGTATACCAGGCCATACCAAAGATAAATGTTATTGGTTGAATGGTTATCCTTCAGGCCACAAAAATGGCCCCAAGTCTAAATACATTGCTAATATTGTTTCTTTTGAATAGGAGCAAAATCATAATGGCTTGCCCATTACTCAAGAACAGTATAGCAAGCTTCTTGCCTTACTCCAACCATCTTCATCATCCACCATTGACAACACACCTGTAGCTATAAACTAGGCGCAGCTTCTCCACTCGCCCACTATGTCTGGTAATAGTTCCTATTTCTTAACACATAACAGCACAAGCACCTCATCCCTGCAGTGGATTCTCGACACTGGGGCAACAGACCACATGGTATGCAATCTCAATTTTTTTACACACAATATCACTCGTGTTAGTCACTCAGTCAAACTTTCCAATGGTACAACCACGATTGCCACTCATCTCGGTGACATACATTTTTCTCCTCATTTGATTTTCAAACATGTATTGTGTGTTCCAGCATTTTCCTTTAATCTTGTTTCCGCCAAGTCTTTAACTATAAATTCCAATTGTTGCTTACTTTTCTTCTCCAATTCATGTTATATACAAGACCTTTCAACTTTGATGACAACTGGGAAGGGTGAGATGCATGAGATAATTCCAATATACCCAAATCATAAGAATAATATATATAGTTTAAGATAAGCAGTTCATGTATTTAGATACTAAGAAAAAAATAAAACCCCTAGAGTCCAAAATCATAAATTTACCCTCATTTTCCAAGCAACCAAACAACAAAAACAAACGATCTTTTTTATTTCATTTGAATTTGAGATGATAAGATCCCGAAAACTAAACTGTAGTTTCTTTCCTTATAGTTTCCACTGACCAAACACAGTACCACCTCATACACCAAAACTTATTCACTTCAAATTCCCTCTGACCGTTCTAAGATTTTGTACTACGTACAATAATCATAGATTTTCTTTCACCTGTACGTGTCATGTTACCACAATTTTGAACCATCCAAACATACCTCACAAGGCTCACATTGACTCAAAATCCCGTATCCAACTTTACATTGGTGAGTTTTTGACAAATGATTTGTAGAATGATAAGAAAAATAAATAAATAAATAATGACGAATAAATAGATTTTTATCTTTCCGCTGCCGACAGTCCAAAAGCCATTTTAGAGAAGGCATTCGCTGGCACTGCTTTTGTTATCTACATACGTAACAGTCGTCCAAATTAAAGCCATTAATTTGGTCATTCCAAATTAAAGTTAGATTGTCGGCGATTTTAATTGGGATTTCGTAGCTACGTACTGGACCTATCTCGTCATCATCATGCATCTAACTTTAATTTAATTTTGTTGTAATTAATTAAACTTTCTTTGCCTTCTTTTTCATTAATTTGTCACGGCCACTCGGGCCAACCTCGTCGTTATCTTTGATCCAATTATACATGAATATGAGTTATACTGTTTCACTGTTTAGCAAATTAATCAAATGCTAGCTATATATATATTTATGTTATAAACTATCTTGAATTAAATGATCATATTTATCTAGTCGTTAAATGCATAGTATATAGTACTAGTATAGTGAGTTGGCCGACATATGCATAGTGCATAGTGCTAGCATAGTACTAGCATAGTGAGTTGGCTGACATATGCATAGTGTATAATACTAGCATAGTGCAGCATAGTAAGCTAGCATAGTTCCCTTTGTATGCCTATATATATCGTTGAATTCTTTAAGAAATTCATAAGTTTCATAACCTTTCTGAACTCTATCTCTTTCTCTCTCATTTTAAAAGTTTTATAATACGTTATGACTCTCTCTTTTCTATGATTTCATAACATGTTATCAGCACGAAAGTTTTGACGATTTTGAAACTAGTAGTCCTCAACTTCAAGTAAGTTTTTCAATATATTTTTATATTCCTGATTTATATATGTAAAAAATGTCAAATCTTACAAAATTGGAATTCGTTGCTCTTGATATTTCTGGAAAAAATTATTTATCTTGGATCTTGATGCTGAGATCCATCTGGATGCGATGAACCTGGGAGATACAATTAAAGAAGGAAATCAAGGGTCCCTGCAGGACCGTGCTAAGGCAATGATTTTCCTTCGGCACCATCTTCATGAAGAATTAAAAACTGAATATCTAACAGTGAAAGATCCACTTATTTTGTGGAATGATTTAAGGGAGAGATATGAACACCAGAAAACTGTAATCCTCTTAAAAGCTTATCATGATTGGATGCACCTGAAGTTGCAAGACTTCAAGAGTGTTAGTGAGTATAACTCTGCACTCTTTAAAATTAGCTCGCTATTGAAATTATGTAGTGAAAAAGTCATTAATGATGACTTGTTAGAGAAGACATATACTACTTTTCATGCCTCGAATGTGCTCCTGCAGCAGCAGTATCGAGAGCGAAAG
Organism: Carya illinoinensis; assembly: GCF_018687715.1. Taxonomy (NCBI): domain Eukaryota; kingdom Viridiplantae; phylum Streptophyta; class Magnoliopsida; order Fagales; family Juglandaceae; genus Carya; species Carya illinoinensis. The sequence continues at coordinate 41,534,189 of NC_056755.1, forward strand.
TTTAAAAAATATTCTGAATTTATATCTTGTCTTCTATTAGCTGAGCAAAATAATGAGCTTTTGTTAAGAAATCACCAGTCACGTCCTACTGGTTCTATATCATTCCCTGAAGTGAATGGTACTAGATTTACATCATTACCAGAAGCGAATGGTGCATCTTTTCAAAGAAAAGGAGGGCGTGGACGTGGTAGGAAAAACTATGGAAGTGGAGGTCCTAGAAATGAACACTAAAATGGACAATAATAGATATACACCGTACCACCAGAAGTGGTTCAACTTAGAGAAGGGCAAAGGTCCCCAAAACAAATTTTTAAAGAAAGATGAAGATGGATGCCATAGATGTGGTATGACTGGACATTGGGCTCGTATCTGTCGTACAGATAAGCACTTGGATGACTTATATCAATCTTCTATAAAAGAAAAAATAAAGAAATTTGAAACAAATTTTACTGAACCATCATATGCTTTAGATTCTATAGATGGAGAAGATATTACAAGTCTTGATGTTTCTGATTTCTTTGAGGATTCTAGTGGTAAAGTTGATCATGAAAGTGTTCCTTTTTAATTAATGTATTTCCTTTATCTTATTATAAAATATTTTTATATTCTGCAATATTTTGTAGTAATGAAAGTTTTATTTATTCTTTTATACTTGTTATAAATTATTGATGATATGATTTATCTGAGAATGGAAATGGAGCATCCCTGAAGGATCGCCCTAAATCAATAATTTTATTGAGTATCTCATATGAGTGATACTTATACCAAAAACTCATTATGATTTATGCACCTGAAGTTGCATAATTGAAATTGTGGAAAGAATATATATTTGAATGAACGTCTCGAATGTGCTCCTGAAGTAGCAATATCGAGTATGCTCCTGAAGTAGAAATATGAAATGCAAACGTTCACAATATATTCTAAATCTGTATCAGTGACTGAGCAAAATAATGAGTTTTTGATAAGAATCATTATTCACGTCTTACTAGATCTACATCATTCCCTGAATTGAATGATAATGAATTTATATCATTCTATTCCCTGAAGTGAAAAGAATGATGCATTTCATTCAAAAAAATAAGAGATTGGACGTGATAATGAATATCTTTTTGGGCCAGAATCTCGTATTGGAAAAGCTGTAAGCTTTCTCTTTGAGATGATATTATACAAATTATTGAATCAAATATTATGATGCATCAAAAGGTGATATGATTCAAAATATCTGTATCTTTTCATGGTTATCTTGATCATTCAAAATCAATTACGATAAGTCGAATGATTTTCATATGGATGTCCATAAAAGAACCATAAGATTCTTCTACTATAAAGTTTTACCACCAGAAATGAAAAAAAAAATTTGCTTGAAGCAAATAAGATGAAATTATTCGACGTTATCTTAATTATCATATGTGAACCAGAAGATTCTTCTACTATAAAGTTTTACCACCAGAAATGAAAAGAAAAATTTGCCTGAAGTAAATAAGATGAAATTATTCGACGTTATCTTAATTATCATATGTGAACCAGAAGTTCAGATGATAATTAAATTTTGGATACAATAAGATAAAAATGTCTCATATTCTAGCTGCTAAAATCCCAGCGAGGATTGAAGTCCCTGTAGGACAATTAAGAAATTCAGCAGTCTAAAGACATATATAAAAGCATGTAAGACTTATTGATACAAAAGATAGAGTATCTCAAAAGAGCAAGGCACAAATAATTTGGTGCTCCTGAAGAGGCCATACCCACAAAACAAGCAATAAAGTCCATCCAAATTCTCTGTATAAAATTCTCCTATATAAACTCTTGAAGAGTACCTCCTGAAGAGGTTTTTCATGAAAATGTCTTCCCTTGAAGAGGGACAGGTACCTGAAAATAACGAGATCTCGTTACATTTCATGAATAATTGAGAAATTATGGATAGAAATAAAATTGTTGTCGACAATGTATTTCCATATAAGATGGCAATTGACATTATCAGAAATAATGATGAAAGTGAATCAAGAATCGTCGAAAAATACGACGTAAAATATTGGCCAAATTTAAAAGAAACAATTCCTGCAGAATTGATTCACTAGTAAAATATGATGCATCGGGACTTATAGTCCAAACACCTAAAGAGGTGATGCTTGTTGAATGTCAGTGGGTATTTATGGAAAGGAAATAAAAATGTGATATATAAATCACGAGTCAGTTTCTCAATTCTTGCAGAATTGATATCACTAAGTAAAATGTGATAAATATGGACTTGAAGTCCAAACACCTAAAGAGGTGATTTATGTTAAATATCAGTGGATATTTATATACATGATATAAAAAGTCTGAAACTTTTAATATGAAAATATGATATAGAAATCACAAGTTAGTTTCTCGAAGAAACAATATTGATATGATTTTAAAGTGGTTGAAATCATATTGAGATTTTTATTAGCTTGAAAGTTACCGAGAGTTTGGATATGTATGATTAACTGCATATTTATATGGATCATTGGATCATGATATATATATGAAAATCCCTGAAGGATAGAAAATGTCTGAAACTTCTAATATGAATACATCTGGAAATATGTATTCTATCAAGTTTCAAAGATCCTTATATGATCTAAAGCAATCCAAATGCAAATAAAAACAAGCTATTATTGCAGTTTATATATATGATTTAAATGTCATTGAGGCTCCAGAAGAGCTTATAAAAACTGCACATATTTGAAATATAAATCTGAAACTCTTGCGGCTTCAAGGGGAAGATGGATGATGTTATTAGTCATGAAATACCATCTTTTAATACAATTAGTATTTCAGATTCATATTATGAGTTTGATATGAAGTGTGTATTATTAAAGAAGAAATAAAAGGGAGCACACAGAACATTTACCAAAAGATAGAAACACAAATATGAATATTTGTGAAATATTATTTTATTATCTTGAAGCAAGAATTACAGAAATTTGAGGTATTTTGCCTCATTCTTTAAACGCTCTTGTTCTTCAAGAATCTGCATGGTATCCATATCTAAAGGGGTGGGCAATAAAAAAGAAGATTTAAGCAAGGATTTTAAATTACTATTCTCTTGCTTTAATGATTCTATCTTCATGTTGGACTCCAGAAGAAGTCGCTGAAGTATAGCAATATTCTCGTGGAGATTATCAACTCCACGAGTTCTGGATTACAGTCGCTGAGAAAATGCGACAATAGATTATGAGTATCGGGTACCGAGACTCACAAGCTCATATATAGCTTTATTATTTGACCTATGAGTCAGATCATTATATTGCATAATAACACTTGTGGTAGAAGCAGGTACAGCTGATGAACGAGGTGCAGAGTACCTCATATATTGGCCATGAGAAGATCGCTGAGCCATTGTAGGATAAGAATGTAGAAAGAGATTGCAGAATAAAAATGCAGTATGATTACAGAAAATTGAAGAAGATGAGATGCAAATGAGGATGAGCTGAATATCTCTTTCATAGAGAAAATTATGATACAACATCTCTCGTGAAGCAAGAGAAAAGAGATGAAATATAGCTTCATAGCTCTGCGGAGCCTGACAGTACGCCTGACACCTACAGAGGAGTTGAAAATCCGCGGTGCTTGTCTGATCTTAAAAGGCTGGCCATCGTTTTTATTAAAAAATGAGGTTAGCGGTTTAATGTTGATGAATTCTCCACTAACTGTGTTATTTACAAGAACTCTAGAAGAGTACAACTCCAGAAGAGTAGTGATGAGCAGAAAGATCCAGTTGTGATTATTTTATCAACATGGATCAAGTCCACAGTTAGTTGGATGTACAGATGCGAGTTATCTTTCAGATACACACAAGAAGATCATTGCAATTCATGAGAAGAAAGTTGAAATTGATATCAAGAAGGTACGGTCAGGTAAAAATCTGGCAGATTTATTCACTAAAGCATTACCAACTGCAACATTTAAGAAGATTATGCAGAACATTGGAATGCGGAGGTTTGAAGACCTGTTATCATGCACTACCAACTGCAACATTTAAGAAGATTATGCAGAACATTGGAATGCGGAGGTTTGAAGACCTGTTATCATGCACTACCAACTGCAACATTTAAGAAGATTATGCAGAACATTGGAATGCGGAGGTTTGAAGACATGTTATCATGCACTTTTCAGGGGAAGTAATGTCTTAAAGACTTGTGCTGATTGTACTCTTTTTCCTTCGCTAAAGTTTTATCCCACTGGATTTTCCTTTGCAAGGTTTTAATGAGGCAATCCTAAAGCACTCGGCGATACACATGAATACTGTAATCTTTTTCCTTCGTTATTGGTTTTTTCCCACAGAGTTTTTCCTTGGCAAGGTTTTAACAAGGCATATTCTTTAAATATGGTCATCCAAAGGGAAAGTGTTATAAACTATCTTGAATTGTATGACCACATTTATCTAATCGTCAAATGCATAGTGCATGGTACTAGCATAGTAAGTTGGTCGACATATGCATAGTGCATAGTGCTAGCATAGTGAGTTGGCCGATATATGCATAGTACATAGTGCTAGCATAGTACTAACATAGTGAGTTGGCCGACATATGCATAGTGTATAGTACTAGCATAGTACAGCATAATAAGCTAGCATAGTTCCCTTTATACGCCTATATATATCGTTGAATTCTTTAAGAAATTCATAAGTTTCATAACCTTTCTGAGCTCTATCTCTTTCTCTCTCCTTGTAAAAGTTTTATAATACGTTATGGCTCTCTCTTTTCTATGATTTCATAACAATTTATATATATGTATATATATACATATATATATGCAGCTTGATATAAAATCTCCAATTAATTAATTATGCACTCTACAAATCTTGTTAGTCATGAAATTTAATTTGTAATTTGATATGTATGAAACATCACTTATGTATTAAATATTAATTTATATATTAATCATTCATGTGAATAATGAGTGTTGGATTAAGACTTCATTTGAAATTTTTCTTTAATGTGATTTTTTATTAATCTCACGTATAAGGATAAACGTACAAAAGTGAATATAATTGCTAAATTATCTTTTGTAGAACTCAATTCATGAGTGAGACACAATATAATAGACGGATTAACAATTGCCTCAGTTCGCAATTTTTCAATCTTTCTTTGCTATTATTTTCTAAGAAAGTACAGTACTTGTTAAAGGCATTACATATATAATTAGGTTGGAATACCATAAAATGAAAGGCAAATACGTACACACTTCACTCATTTAGTTAATACATACATATAATTGCAAACACATGCATTAACAAGAAAGTCACGACTAGATGACATGACACACACTTGACTCAGTACTTTTATTCAAACAAATTACAAACGGTATGGATCAAGCAAGTCATGACTAGATGACAGTACTAATTGATCACTTCAAGATCAAGCATTCACAACATGCATGCATGCATGATGATTTATATATACCTCACAAAGCCAAACTTTAAATCCTAGAGCAAGCTACAAATATGCATGGCAATTATTCATTACTTCCATCTACTAAAAACCATATATATATGATGCATGCGGGCAATGATCCTCATCTCTGGTAGCACCAATTAACAAATTTTGGTGCAGAAACAACGGCGACGGAATCCTCGGCATTTACCACCAGTGAAACCTTCGTTCTTGCACACCAGACCACAGTTGTTGTCGCGCACGCATGGTCCCTGGAACTTGTGGCTCTTTGACTCGCAAACTCTTGCCTCACTTGGCATAATCATCTGATCTTCTGTAATGAAAAAAATAAAAATAAATAAATAAATCAACACCAAACAGACATCTTGCATATTTAGACTAAATTTAAATGTTCCAACAAATCAAAATAGTGGAGAAAGGAAGTTAGAAAGTCCTACGAGAAGCCAAGACGATGAGCAGCAACAAGAAAAATCCAAGTGGTTTCCTCTCCATGATGATCTTCTTCTTCTACTTCTTCTTCTTCAGATCCAACTCTTATCCCTGCAAATGCTAGTAGCTCCTCTTCCAGGTGTATACTCTCCCACATATATAGTGGAGTTGAGACCGACACGTATAAACGTACTACCACTCTCGTGTCAGCGATCCAGCAAAAGAGTGATCGGACGGTGCATATATAAAAATAAGGAAAATTTTTCTTGTCATCCTCACACTTCACACATCACATTTATTTTAATTTATTTTTATTTTTTTATAATAAATATGTAATGTGTGGATGATAAATAAAATAATTCAATTAGTTTAATAAGAATAAAATAAAATAAAAAATAAAAAACATAAAAAATAATATTTTAATATATAAAATATGTGGTGTGAAATAATATATAGCACTTCTCTAAAAACAAATGCTGATCTGTAAAAGACTACTGAGCATTGATACACGAGCCAAAAAGCATGCTTTTAATTCGATGGCATAGTGTTGTCAAGATCGAGGACAGTGCATTTGTAATAATGTAATCAAGTTATGGTACGTGGGCGTTTGCCTTTTGCGATCAGTTGTCAGAAATGTTTTGAATACTGTACCGGATGACGTATCGGTCAAGATACTAGAACGAAATATTTTAATATCGATATCGTTTCGTATACCGTTTCGAGACAGTCGATATATAAATAAATTATATATATAAATATATATATAAATTATATTTCAAAATAATAATCTATATATAAATAAATTATACATGAATACATATATATATATATATATATATAAATTATAAATAGTCTAATATGAATTGGAGTCAAAAAATAAGATTATAACTTAAAAAAATGAAAAAAAAAAACATGAAGGTCGAATTACCGAAATACTGGCCGGTACGCAGGTTGGTACAGGCCGAAATACAGGCCGGTACGACCGGTATTTCAACCGATACAAAATAGATATCTTACCTGTATCGACTTGGTGACCGATACAGAATGTACCGACCGTCGGTACGGTACGGTACCAAAAACATTAGTTGTCAGGGTAAAGCAAGCAATATTAAACGAGGGCAGACATCGAATGACACTAATTCAGAATCTGTTTCACATGCATGCCTATATCACGCCAAGTATCCATTACTCTTCATGCAATAATTGTACAAACAAGTCATGGTGTAAAGTTAGAGTACTGGAAATTCACTCTGACATAATATAAAAAAGCCCGTATTTGTTTGCGGGGATGTTGTAGAATATATAGAATCTATCGCGGCGAGGAGAAATTGAAAGACTTTCAGCTTTGAGGCCTCACATGCAGTAAAACATGTCAAAATCATGTATGCGTGGGTGGCCATATTTTGTTTCAAATACATGGTTAAAGATCGTGAACGATCTCGCCATCCCATCGATCAATACTCCAAAACCACGACTTGTCAGTCTCCAACTATTACACTTTAGACAGTCGAACTGTAAAAAAACTCATCATTTAATTAGGTGGCCCCTTCTTAACAGGTTATTAGATCATGTAACAGGGTGTTTGTTGAAATGCTACCCTCTTTATGAGTGTTGATCCGTTTGAGTCGCCTTGTTCCACCAACAAAAAAAAAAAGAAGGGTAAGAAAATCGAGCTTTGGGCTAAGTGGAATAAAGTTAGCAGTCATTCACTGAGATGACAAAAGCATATAGATGAGGAGATTGGAGTTTTTAATATTTCAAGATTTAAAGCTGTAAGATAAAGATGAATACATATCTAAAGATGAATACATATCTAAAAGCTGGGATCTTTGATCCGGTAAAGTAGCCATATATGCAATTGAAAAGTGGAAAGAAACAGAGGAAATGAAAGGAAAGAGACAAAAAAGAAACAACTCACCTTTCCCAACCAACCCCGAAATCTCATCTTATCTTCAAGCAGGACCACTCCAGTTATTCATTCACACTGAAATCTCATCTTTGTCGGCATGGTTAAATCAGAAAGTCATTGTCATCATTCACGAGTTTCCTAATTAATATGATTAATATAGAAGTTATCTCTTGCATCTCATGCACCATCTATACTCGTCAGTAATAACAAAAAATAATTACAAAATGACTAAGCGAAATGAAATTATTAATAGGTTTACACGTTAAGAATATCTCAAATCATCTATAAACAATAATAAAATAATTTGTAAATAATAATAAAATATTCTAAAAAAATCTGATAACAGTTATGATTCTGAACATGACCTTATTCTACTGCCAGTTCTGCCGACCTCTGTTTTCCATAAATTAAAATGATCATAACCCAAGGGCCCAATTCTCTAGCTCTGGTCTCTTCTTGAATGGGCAGTAGGCCTTACTCATGCACACCCATCGGATGAACCAGCTCCATTGGGCTTGATCCATTACCACTCTTTGGACATGTTTTTTGGTACGTCAACGATCAAACTCATCCTATGTGCTAAAATAAATGCTTATGCTTACCGCATTTACACTATACTTGCTATAAAGACTAGTTGATCTTATGACTAGAGTCATGAAAATTATTTTCAGAGTATAATTTCACTTGGTAAACATTTCTTCGTGAGTCTTAGCACCCATACGATCCCGGCACAACTCATTCAAAATAATGTGAGACTTGACACGTTTTATAAGTCAGAAGAGCAATTATATATGCAGCTACAACATTTTTACAACTCTTTTATAGTTTTGAGAAATATTATGTGGTACTATCACATTGGTTAGCTATAAAAATTCCGAATATGACAGTTGTTAAGTTTCATATTAATGGTGGGGGTGGTAAAGAGGATTCTATCAGTCTTAAATTCTATGTAGAATGCCAAGAGTTTAATGATCTGATGGCATATAATCCAATTCTCTAAATGAAAAACTTGGATTCAAAATCTCAATATATATATAAAAAAAGAAAATCTATTTGAAATATTCTAGAGGTGAAAATAGGCTTTATAATAGTGCAGTTCTGGCTATCATTTCCTCGGATTGTGACAAATTTTTAAATCCAATATGGGGTAGATGAAGGGTGAAGGGATTACTTTCGGAGTATTATTAGGTCCAAAGCAACTGACAGGAAAGGGGGCCTGTGTTCAGGCATGCATGTACAGCCCACTTTCTCAAAGATTTGAAGAATCTAGCCAACGTTACATGGCTATCGAGGAGAGGAATGAAAGGTGGCCGGGCCCCATGTTTGAATGCTCGTTTGAAGTTTTATAGAGAGAAACTCCACTATATTGATGCAGTAATGGCATAGAAAAAGTGTTGAGCTGTAGCCAAAATTCTCAAGTCGGCACCAAATGGGGGCAAGCCAAGACTGGGAAGTTGTATTTTGCCCTTTGGACCACCGCACAAAATAATGATGATGCCAACTAAAGGCACACCTGCTTGCTTGCTGCCTGCCGCAGCCCCTGCATTGCTGCTCTTTCCACCCCCGACCACATTATAAACTCGGGTGCATGCTTTTGCTGCTCACTTTCACTTTGCCAGATCGGAGAATGATCTTTTGTCATCTCATTTGACATAAACAAATCAAGAAAACGGGAAAAAAGAAGACGTTGGATAAGGCTGGACCATTCAGGGTACTAGTTTAAACTATATACACGTTTCACTTTGGATACCTCTTTCCCATTTGTTAATAGTTATCGTACTACCCTGTGTTGGCTATGGATGAAATGCTTTTTATAATATGTTGGCAATCTTGATAGAGGATGAGATGAAAACCAATAGAATATTCACATTCTTTAAAAAGTAAAGAAGGGAAACAACCATGCACTTTTGACTTTCATAAAGTAAAGTGTTAGCCTAAATGATGACCATTCGCTGCTTTTGCAGGATAAAGAAACCCCCTCTGTTCATGCCTAAAAAGGATCAAAACATGGGGGAGAAAGGGAAATAATTTGTTTGGAGCATAATTAAACGATTATAGAATTCAAAGTAAAGTGGGTTTAAGGATGAAAATCAGTGCTGAAAAGAGAAAAAAATAGTAGTTCCAGATGTCGCCAAATATCTTGTTTTGGCATGTGCAACCATGATTTGCACAGTTCAGGAAGCTGAAAGAAGCAGGGAAGCCATAGCCCCGGAGATACTTGAGAAGCATGCTCAAGTTGGTCTTAGAAACTAAAGGTGGTGATCCAAATATGACCGTTTCTTAAAGAATATCTAACTGTTAAAGCAGCCACTGAAACTTTCAAAAAAGATATAAATATGATTGTTTAGTGATTATAAGTTTACAGTAATCTTGAAAGAAGTATTGGTATAGTTCCAAAACTGGCCTCGAAGGAAGGAAGTAGCTTTATCCAAATGGAAGAAAGCATAGATTACACTATAAGAAGAATACGACTTAAGAAAGGTACCTCCCAAATTTTAAATTGGCTTTCAGAAAGAGCTAGATTGCATTTGAACAGAATCTACGGCTTTTCTACATTACATCAGTTCAACATTCAGTAGTTAAAAGTAGTCAAGATAATTACAATTTGCAGCTGCAGTACCGTAGAAATGAATAAGAATTGACTTGGTTTAGTCCTAAACTGGGATTGGTCAAGCTCAATGTAGAGGGGAGCAGTTTTGGTAATCCTGGTTCTTATGGGAGTGGAGGAACTTTTAGAGATTTTGATGGGAGGTTTTTGGCTGCATTTAAATCCCATTATGGGTTTGGCCCTAATAACATGGCACAAATGGGTGCTATAGAAGATAAGCACTGCTGAGGTTTCAATGAATATATTCCCACACTCTCATTGATAGAAAATCTGTGTCGTTATATACAAGAATGAGGAGAAGCTAATTTAGGAAATACATATACGGTAATGCTAGAATTGTGCTAAAGTTACAGCAGACAGCTATATAATACAAAAATAGAATCAGCTACAAGTATGGAATTGATGACCAAATATTTATCATGATTTTAGGCTAAACATGCTCTGTTTTGATTTGAGTAGAATCCACGCATGTTTCCCTTATACGCCCCCCACAAGATTGGGCTTCCATCGGCAAGACCAATCTTGGTACACAGCAATTCTGTACGCTGCTTTGACAGTGGCTTGGTGAGGAGATCAGCTAACTGGTCTTGAGTGTGTACATGTCTGACTTGAAGGCTTCCTTTTTGGACTAAGTCATGCACAAAGTGAAGGTCGATTTGAATGTGTTTCATACGCGAATGATGGACTGGGTTGAGACTTAGATGTGTGGCTCCAATATTGTCACATAACAGATGAGGAGAGTCTTTGAGTGGAAGTTCAAGTTCTTTGAAAAGTGTAGACAACCACATTGTCTCGGAAGCTGCATTAGCTAGTGCCCGTTATTCAGCCTCGGTTGAGGATCTTGCAACTGCACGTTGTTTCTTGGAGCTCCAAGAAATTGGATTAGGACCCAAGAAACTGATGTAAGCAGAAGTTGACGTGCGGTCATCCATATTTCTAGTCCAATCGGCATCGGTGTATGTCCTTAGTATAGAAGATCCAACTTTGTGGATCTGAATACCATAAAAAATGGTTTGTTTTAAGTAGCGGAGTAGCCGTTTGGTTGTTGTCCAGTGATTTGCAGTTGGCTTATGCATAAATTGAGATAGTTTGTTGATTGCAAAAGAGATATCTGGACGTGTCAAGGACAAATATTGAAGACTGCCAATTATTCGACGAAAGTTAGAGCTGTCCACAGCAGCCGTGCCATCAATCAGTTGAAGAGGTTGGGTGGTGGAGAGAGGGGTTGAGACATCTTTCGCACCACTCATACTTGTAGTGTCTAAAAGCTCACGGATGTATTTATGTTGTGAGAGAAATAACCCTGCTCTGGTAGGAATCACTTCAATCCCCAAGAAAAAATGAAGGGAACCCATATCCTTGAGAGAAAACATGTCACCCAACTGTTTAATAATGGAGGTCACAAGAGGTGGATTATTTCCTGTGATGATAAGATCATCAACATACACCAAAAGGTAGCAAAGAGTGGAGTTGTGGCTGTAGATGAAGAGAGAAGAGTCTGCCCTGGAGTTTCGAAATCCCAATTGAAGAATGGCAGTTTTGAGGGCAGTGTACCAAGCCCGTGGGGCTTGTTTAAGCCCATAAATAGCCTTTTTTAGTCTGCACACATGTTGGGATTTGGACAAATCTTTGAATCTCGGAGGTTGTGCCATAAAAATAGTTTCAGTTAAATTACCATTTAGAAAAGCATTATTAACGTCCATTTGCCTCAAATCCCATCCATTCATCACTGCAATAGACAATACAGCTCTAATAGTAGCTGGTTTAACTACAGGGCTAAAGGTCTCTGTGTAATCAACACCAGGACGTTGATTGTAGCCCTTAGCCACGAGTCTGGCTTTGAATTTATCAATAGAACTATCAGCTTTCCGTTTTACCCGAAATATCCACTTACACCTCACGGGTTTACAATCAGCAGTGGGTAAAACGAGATCCCAAGTCCCATGTTTCATCAAGGCAGTGAGCTCTGTGGACATGGCCTCACGCTAGTGAGGTTGAGAGATGGCTTGACTCACACTTGTTGGTTCAATGGTTTGAGGGAGAGGATGCTTTGACACGGTGTGGATTAGTTTAGGTTTAAAAATTTGGTTCATTGATCTTGTGGTCATGGTGTGAGTGCGTTGAGGTTGAGGATTTGTTGGGTTAGGGTTTGTAAGATTCAGATTGGGGAGAGGATTAGCTGTACGGAATTTGTATCAGGTGAAAAAGACATCGGTAAATCTAAGAAAGACCCAGTTCGATTGTCACCTGGATGAGTAATCGGATGGGTGGGGTTGAGATCTATAGCTTGCAAGGAACCAGAAATTAAAGGAGCAGAGGGTGCGAAATTACCTGGGGAGGACGCAACGATGACAGGTGAACCTTCCGGAGGCAGCAAGGTTGCCGATGCGTCGGAAACCGGTGAGGATGGCACTGCAGGCGGCTAGGCACCGAAGTGAAGAGGAAGCAATTGATGAGGGTCTTGAAGGTGTGGAGTGAGCTCGGAAGGCACGGGTGAGGATTGGCTGGAATGATTTTGGTTTTCATCAAATAACACGTGGCGAGAGATAAAGTGTTTTTTTGTTTAGAGCTTAAAACACTTGTAGCCATTTTGAGTTGGTGAGTAGCCGAGAAAAATACAGGCTTTGGATTTGGGCTGCATTTTGTTTGAGTTATAGGCCCTGGTGAGAGGATAACAAATAATTTTTTTTTTTTTAAATTTTAAATAATTGGGTGATTGACCAAAAAGAGCTTCAAAAGGGGATTTGTTTTTTAGGAGAGGCGTGGGTTGACGGTTTATGAGATAAGAGGCTGTTTGAAAAGCGTGGGGCCAGTATGAAAAATCAAGATTTGCATCATAAAGGAGCGTGAGGCCCGTTTCAACTAGATGACAGTGACGATGTTCAGAGACACCATTTTGTTGTGGAGTGTGAGGGGTAATGGTGAGGTGAGTTATACCATGAAGTAAGAGATATGATTTTAAAGCAATAAACTCACCTCCATTATCAGACTATAGTGTTTTGATGGATTTTTGAAAGCGGGTTTCAACAAATTTTTTGAAGTGCGGAAAAATTGTAGAAACACTGGATTTAGTGGTCATGGGATAGAACCATATATATTTTGTATAATGATCAACAAAAATAAGGTAATATCGTGATCCATCAATCCCAGTATAACTAGCGGGTCCCCACACATCCGTGTAAATAAGTTCAAGGGGCTCATGACTTTGGAGACTTGGATGGTCTGAAATAATGCCGTAAGCTTCATTTCCATGAAGTTGTACTTGAATCAGACTCCAAGCTGGTAGTCAATTAGTTGTCTGGAAGGGGTCATTTTCGTTGATCTTTGTTTGATTTTTTACATGACTTTTGAATTGCTTTTAAGTCATGCATGCACAGTTGAAACACATGTTAGAGAAACCAAGAAAATTGCTGATGGTTAGCAAAGTTAGGTGCAAGGAGCACGTCTCGGGAATTTATGTTCTTTGGAGATCTTCCAAAAGAAGGGTTGTGGATAGGTCTGGCTTACCTACACTGAGATGTTGATTATTGGTTTTTTGTGTTGTATGGGAATGGCATATATAGTGATTTGTTTTGTGTTTGAAAGAAGAAGCCAGAGTAAGTGCATGTGAAAGTTCGCCTAATACTCGAATTGGGTTCTCCTTCCACTTTGATTTCGACTATTGTTCTTTTTTTTTTTTTTTTGAAATGAGATATATGATAAAACATTAAATACTAACACAAGGTTTGTCACCAGATATGAGAGAAGAGACCACAGTCGGCCCTTCCTATATCCAAACAGTTTCTGTTACAAAAGAGAAAGCTAATCTAGCTAGTTCATGAGCCACTTTGTTGTTCCCTTTGCTGGCTTCCAATTCGGGTGTGTCTCCAACTCATGCTTGAGATCTTCAATAAGTTGTCCATGCCATGCATAATCTGGAGTGGAGTTCTTTACATCATCTACAACCAGTTTTGCGTCCCCTTCAAAAATAACACTTCCTGCTTCCATTTCATCACAAAGGGTAAAGGCTCTCAACAAAGCATATGCTTCAGCCATGAAAACAGAGGATACCGAATGTTTTTGTGCAGCCAACATAAAATGTGGCTCACCATTTGAGTCTCGGGCTATAATGCCCATTCCCATCACCGAATCTGATATTTTAAAACTAGCATCAAAGTTTACCTTTAGCTAAGAAGATGGGGGAGGGTGCCAAAAAGAAGCAGCAGCTTGATGTGTCATAAGTCTTTGTCTAACCACGCTTTCATTTTGTGCTATAGAACAGAACTCCTAGTCAAAAATGGCAGATTTTAACATAGTTTTCGGACCATGGAAACTATTTCTAAAAACAAGGTCATTCCTTCTTTGTCAAATTCTATAACAGACTACAGCTACCAAGATCAGGTTCTTAGCTTCAAGTCTGTCACAGAATTCAGTCCACAACTCTGCAAAACTATCAAAAGAGCTTCCCCACTTTGCCACTGGTGATTCCCGATCCCCCCAAACATCTCTTGCTGCCGGGCACTCCCATAAACCATGTAGAGTAGTTTCTATTACCTTATCACACACTGGGCAAATAGGATTATCCAACACCTTCTTCTTGAAAAGATTTTCCTTAGTGGGAAGGAGATTTGAGACTGATTTCCAGAGGAATTGCTTTATTTTCCCTATAACTTCCAAGCTCCAAATGTCTTTCCATCGGTACACAACCTGTTTGCATCCTGATGGTTCCCCATATTTATGATGTTTTGAGTCCAAGTCAACAAAGTAAGCACTTCTAACCGTGAAAATCCCTTTCTTTGTATAGCCCCAAATGGATGAATCCGCGGCACCTCTGAGACTAATTGGTAGGCTGCAAATTAGTTTTGCTTCTTCTGGTTTAAAAATGGTTCTAACCATCTCTGTTTTCCACCTCATATTAGACAAGTTAATGAGGCAAAGACTTTAGATTCTGCTGGAATCGTATTGGGACAGGTTTGTACTTCAAAAGTTTTTTCTTGTGGGAGTCATTTGTCCTTCCATATTCTTATTGAGTTACCATTGCTGACTCGCCAAACTGAACCCTTCCTGACTAGGTCCAAAACAGAGCATAGACCTTACCAAATATAAGAGGAACCAGCTTTTGTTTTTGCTTCCAGTACCTGGGAGTGCTTGAAATATTTTTCTTTGTAGAGCTGAGATACTAGAGAGGAGGGATGTTTGTGAATTCTTCAGACTTGTTTTGCCAATAGTGCACGGTTGAAACATTGCATGTCTCAAAAACCCAGGCCTCCATCTTGTTTTGATTTCCCCATCTTCTCTCATTTTCGCCAATGAACTCCTCTACCTTCCTTCTTGTGGTTCCACCAGAAATTTGAGAACATCATTTCTATTTCTTTTACCAACCTTACCGGGAGTTTGAAAATGCTCATGGTATACGTCGGAATGGCTTGTAGAATACTTTTGATTAGGATTTCTTTCCCAGTTGTTGAGAGGAAGGAATTTTTCCAGCTATTCATCCCCTTCCAGATTTTTTCTTTTAGACCACGAAAAGTATTGTATTTTGTTCTCCCAACGAGAGTAGGAAACCCCAAGTATTTATTATAGTCATCACAAGAGATACCTGTAGTCCCTTGGAGGATAAAAGTTTTTGACTCTTCTTTGGTATTGGAGCTGAAGAAGAGAGAGGTTTTCTGCTTATTGAAAACTTGGCCAATGCTCTTTCATAGATTGCTAGAAGGTGCATAACTCTAGTCTATTCCTCAATTTTTGCTCTACTAAAGATGACACAATCGTTGGCGAAGAGGAGATGATTTATCTTAAGGCCCCCTTTAGAAGCCGAAACTCCCTGTATGCTGCCATTACGTTCCGCTGTTTGAAGAAGCGAAGTTAAACCTTCAGCACACATAATAAAAAGATACAGAGATAGAGGATCTCCTTGCCTTAGCCCTCTTGTAGGAGTAAAGGTCTCACCGGGGGTCCCATTGACTAGAACTGAGTAACTCACTGATTTAACACATGCCATTAGTAAGCTGGTCCAATTTTCTGAGAAACCCAGCCTTTGAAGTACAGCTTCCAAGAAATCTCATTCAACCTTATCGTAAGCTTTGGACATGTCGAGTTTAATGGCCATACCACCCATTTTACCTTTGTGTCTTGAGCTCATAGAATATAGTAACTCATAAGCCACCATAACATTGTCAGAAATCAGTCTATCAGGGATAAAAGCGCTTTGGTTCCAAGATATGATATTTGACAGCACCCCTTCGATTCTATTTGCTAGGACTTTGGAAATTAATTTGTAGAGGACGTTACACAAGCTGCTAGGTCTAAAATGTAGCATGGTAGAAGGGGAGTTTATTTTCAAAATCAAGGCTATAAGGGTATGGTTGAGACCCTAAGCCATATTTCCAGTGTTTAGATAGTCCAAAACAGCTGCAGTTGTGTCATCTCCCACAATATCCCAATGGTCTTTGTAAAAACAAGCGTTGAACCCATCTGGCCCGGGGGATTTAAAAGGTGACATGTGTTTTAGTGCCTTTCTATCTCATCTCTTTGAAAAGATGGGTCTAATTTTGACTACATATCTGATGAAATTCTCGGTTGGATCCCCCTTAGACAACTTTCAATACAACTGTGGTCTGGAAAAGAACTTGTGAAGATCTACAGAAAATAACTACCGAAACCCCTTGCTATGTTCTCTCTTCCTGTAATCACCCTACCATCCTCATCCTCTATCGACTTTATCTTATTCTTCTTCCTTCTTTGGTTTACACATGCATGATAGAACTTGAAATTTCTATCACCTTGTGTTAACTAGTGAATTTTTGCACGCTGCTTCCATCGAAGATCCTCCTGTTTTAGTAGAGAATTTAGAGTAGCTTGGAGGGTTTTAAGTTGCCGCATATTGTTAGGATTCTCATACTGTTGGTTTCTTTTGATTTCTTCCATTTTAGCACGTATTTCCTGGTTTCTGTGGTGGACTGGGCTTTTACTCCACTGTTTCAACTTCATGCTGCAGTCCTCTAATTTGTGTTGTGCATTCTGGATTTTACCCCTTTCCCTTGTCACTTTCTGCCATTGAGCTGCTATTAACTCCTTGTAACCCTCCTCCTTGCTCCAGCTTACATCATACTTGAACTGAAAAAGAGACCAACCCTCCCTTGCCCTGTTATAGTGAAAGGAGAGTAATAACGGGCAGTGGTCAGAACATGTCGCTGGGAGAACATCCACATTTGATTCTGAATAAACTGATTTCCATTCGCTATTAGCAAAAGCTCTATCTATTCTCTCTTTAGTGAATGTAGAGTCTTCGTGACGATTACTCCACGTGTACTTTAAGCCCTTCCATCCAAGATCAAAAAGCTGTCCATCTTCAACTACTTCCCTAAACATACGCATCTGGGCCTCTCCTCTGTCTCTACCCCCCACTTTATCACCCATAGTCAGAATTTCATTAACATCTCCGATGACACACCACCCCAGAGAAGCAGGTTTGAAGGACTTTAACAATTGCCATGATGCCCTCCTATTACTAGTCACGGGATCCCCTTAGAAACAGGTCAGCAGCCACTTTGTATTTGTTTCTTCACTATAAACAAACCCATTGATATGCCGATTGGAGTAATTAAATAATTCGTATTCCACATCATTCTTCCACAAGAGCATTAATCCACCACTCCTTCCCATCGCATCCACCACAACACAGCAATCGTATTTAAATCTACAAGAAATAGTTTTTGCTCTAGGCCCCGCAAGCTTCGTTTCTATAAGGAAAATAAAATCGGGTCCTTTTTCCTTGATTAAGAAACCAAGGGTTTGAACTGGGAGCCCCCGACAGTTCCAGCTGAGGAGCTTAATGGTGATCGGCGGGACTGACTAGCAGCCACCGCCAGGTCTTTAAGCAACATCTCAGTGAGAGAAGAAGACCTCTTCGGTCTCTTCATCCCCCCTCCCTGGGATCGGTTCTCAACCAGATGAGAAGATTTCCTCTTAAAACCCGTAGGTAACAAAGAGGGTAAAAGAGGGGTACCTTTTACACGTGCACATCGTTTCCAGTGTCCTTCATGCTCGGTCTGCTCCCTTGATTTCTACAACTCTACTCTTTCCTCACTTGCCCCTTTCCTCTTCTGGGTTTCGGTCGCCCATTGAAGAGAACCTGAACTGACATTTTCCTCAATAAGTGAACTTTCACTTTGTTCTGGGTTAGAAGATGGCCGAATCAAGCTTTGGGTTTTAGGGGCCATATGGGGGTAGTGCCCTGAATGGTCCATGGGCTTGGGCCCAGTGGAAGGCCATTCACAAACGGGCTGGTTCAAATTACTCGGATCCGGTTGACTTGGGTTGGCGGGAAGAGACTCAACCCCCTGTTTCGCGTCACCCTCTCCGTGTGCCAGTCTCTCCTTTTCACCTGCCTCGGTAACCCCTTGCCAGTAGATATTGATGTCGGTCTAGTTTCACTCTGTTCGATGGAGTTTCTAGAAGCACTGTTGGCACCATTCCGTTGTGCAGTGTCCTTGCAGAGGTTGCTTCGGGTCAAAACTGCTTTCGGACCCTTCCCCTATTTTCGCTCTCCCCTGCTTGGCCTGGAACACTGGTTTTTGTCTTGGTGATTCATCCACCTGTAGCCAAGGGCCAAACTGTGCCGTTATTGAGTTTTTTAAGCTTGTTTTACTCAGTTCCTTAGTACACCCCTAATTTCCGTGTATTAACCATCCACACGAGACACAGAAATGGGGAAGTTTTTCGTATGTGAAAGGGATCCAGACTTTGGTTTCATTTACATCAATGAATCTCCCCCTTGAAGAGCTTTTTGCAATTTAATTTCCACTCGGACCCTCAAGAAGTTACCCCATCCGACTCCATCTTCCTCCGTGTCTACGTACATAACACTCCCAACTGATGCCCCAATCTGTGTACCCCAAGCTTTCATCATTGTACCGAATGGCATGTTGTGCATGCAAACCCAAAACACCTCGGATTGAAATAGCAAAAAGCTCGGTTGCATCATTCCTTCATAGGGCTGCAAAACAAACAGCATGTTGTCAAACAACCACGGTTTGCCTTCTAGGATACGATTCTTATCCACATGGTTTGCAAAGGTGATTATGAATACATTTCATTCCACCAATTGGAAGACCGCTCGTTTACTGATTCGCCATATTTTCTCCATGGTTCTGGAGACAATTTCTTTTCCTATTGTCCGGTCACAGCATATTATTCCTATAAGGCTTAAGCCCCCTTTCCTAATCACTTCATCGTCGCACCCCGAAGGGTTGACTATCACTTCTTCCTCCTCCTCTGTTAGCCTGAGGTGTCCCCACTGATCTTCAAGTTCTTCCATACTCTCCCCTGTATCAAGATTGAACACTTCACCTCTTTGTTCTCTAAGGAACCCTAGAGAGCTTCAGAGAGAAGACTATATCGATTTCTCTTTGCAACTTTGACTTCGACTATTGTTACTTCTTCGACCCGACCCCGAGATCTCAAATTCTTTTAACAGACAGCCACTTCCCTCCCCAGGACCTTCCTGTCCAGTTGAAAACATTGCTACCCAACAAACCACTTCTAAAGAAAAGAGGAGCCTCATCTTTTCCCTGTCCATGCCCAAAATCCTATTTCCTCTTTCCTCCATAACCTTACCCAATACTCACTAGCTTGGAATTCTCCCAGTAATAGGGGTGAGTTTAGCTAATGAATCTGATACAACAGACGCATTCCCATCTGAACTGTTAGAAAGTACAGCGGAAAAGTACCTCAAGTTTAACTTATAAAGTTGCTCCACAAGTTTGTCTAGATTGATAAATTCCAAGCGTTTCTTCTTAGTGGCAAAGTGCACTATATAGTATAAAACTAGAGTGACACTTAACAAATCTATAACCTAAATACTTATTTTAAGAGAAAACAAAAAAAGAGAAATTTTATTAGTCAGGTAAAACTCAAGAACAAAATGAGGGGGCTATATACAGCCCACCCTACACGGCTGGAGCCTTTACTCTGAAGGTAATGCGTTAGATGTTACAAGCCGTGTATGTAACGCATGGCCTTAATACCATGCGTTACTTGTGCTTGTAACGCACAAGAGGGGAGGGGTCTGCCCAAGTGGGCGCCCCTCCATCCAACATGAACCAAGAGATTCCTTTTCTCCCGAAGCTGCTTGTCCCCACCCGTGTTCGTTTTCCTACTCAGAGGTTTGTATCAACTAAGTCTGTCTACTTCCCACGAGTCATTTCTCTATGCTATTTCATCCCTTTTTTTTTTTTAACCTGATACCTTTGCAGAGACCACATCTCAACCCTGCAGGCAGGCCGCCATGACGAAACACACACATTTGGCACCTTTGCTCAGATTTGGATCACCGTTTGGTCAAGTTGGGTTAGATCCTACCTTGTGAGGCAACGGATCCTACTATTAGTTCTCGGTCTCTGCCTTTCTTTACTATTTGTCTATCTATGGATCTCGTGTACAAAAAGAATCAAAATTTGACTGGTTTAAGGACGGAAGCTCCCGGTCTGAACCCCGTCGTTGTACTGTGGTTTTACTCCCACCCAAATGTGAGTGTTTTACTGAAAAAATTGGTTGACCAGAAAAAGGCCAGCCTAAGAAAACAAGAACATTTTTTTAAATTAATTACTCCTTATACATTGTATTTGCAAGAAAAGTATTTAATCGCAGTGAGGAAAAACAAAGGTAAGGGAATCACAAAAATTTACATTGAAAAAAACTGGGAGCAGTTCTTATGGCAGTTGTAACAGAGCTTCATTTCTGTCCCTACACATTCTGTATATAGCCCCCAATAAACATCAATGCTTGCATTGAATTTTGTTCTCCAAATCAATTAAGATTTCTCAGACCAATAACACTTGAAAAAAATTTAATTAATCAAATACTCATATTTAATAAAGAAACACAAACTGTATAATTCCACATTAAGGTAAACAAAAACAAAACAAAAGAAACACGAACCACTTTCAACAAATATATTTGCTTTCCCTATCTATAATCAACGAACCCCATTCTTCAAGCTCTGATGATGATGATGATGGAATTGGATGAAGGACTTTAAGCAGAGCAATCTTTAGAGTTATTTTTTCTTTCCCTCCTTTCCTCTAGCAATCAGTTTATTCAATCAGAAGAAGGCTTGGTCTTCAAGCGGTAAAGGAGCTTTTTCTTCTTAGAGGTAGGATTGTCAATGGTCAGTACCACCTTGCCAGGCTCACTAATCTTGAAGCTATTGCAAACAACTGGTTCTTCCGATGAGGCAACCTTTCTAGCCTTCTGTATGATCACAGTGTAACTTTCTTCAGCACTTGGCACAAATTCTGCACCGTACCTCACCTCCCATCCCACTACTCGGACCTCCCAAGAGAGAAGGCAGGACTGCAAATCAATAATTCCCCATGTTAGGCCTTAGTTCAATACTCATCAAAAGAAAGACCCAAACTTTACATTGACTTAGAGGGATAAGGAAGGGGAAAACAAATGGTATCATTTAACGTGAGCATTTTGATCACAGCTTAAACTTCATTTATTAACAAGTTGAATGCAAGCTACTGAAGCTTCTCCATATTGTTAGCTAAATAATATGCTCTGATGAATTGAAGAAAGTTCAGTATCTTCGTAATTTATGTGCTCTTCAGCATTTTGTTACCTACCGTGAAAAACCATCAGTGCAGAACAACTTTTCTAAACATTATTGTTTCTTCAACCCCATAAAGTAGTTGGCATCAGCATAAGCAAGCATCTATGGAGGGTTTAACTCGTTATATTCTACTGACTTTGTTATGCTGTAAAAATTGTACTATTTCAATTGGTGGTGACATGCTATTCTATAAATGTATTTCAAGAAGAATTATCAATGCATAGTCAGCTTGTCCCTAATTAAATGGTACCGGTACAGAAAAAGCAATCATGCAACAGTATATAATGTCACTAGAGGGGGGTTCGGAGAATCCAAGGTTAGATTCCCTGTTTTCAATAGCACAAGATACCATAGAAGTTTACCCAACAAAATTGAAGTACTAGAAAATAGTAGTTTAAGTTCAAAGTCATTCTAGCTACTAGAAAAAGACCCTTGACCATAAGGACATATAATGATTCACCTCAGTAACTGGAAATTCCACTGTGTGCTTTGCTGCTGGTCTAATAGTAATCTCATTGGCAGCATCAGTTGTGCCAAATTCACCATCTTTGCTTAATCCTCCGTATTTGATTGGTACCTGTTCTGGAGCTATGTACCTGCATTTTACAAGCCAATTTAGACTCACAAGACAACCTAAATAACTTAGATATACATCCCAAGCCAGGTTAGATGAACATTTTGGCACTCACCTCGAAAGGGTCCCCACAGACTTGGAAGGGCCAGCGAAAACAAACTTGCTTTTGGTCCTCTGGGTCAGGAATGGGCTTATCATTCTGTTGACTGCCAGGTACCACCAAGGGACATTGATAAACACCTAACACAAAATCCAAACCGAAAATTAAAACTCCGAATAACATTGAAGAACCTACATGTAATTGAAGAGGACTATAGAGCATAACATACCTGTTTGGCAACAAATTCAGGATAATTATCTTGGAGAAGTTGAAGGGCCTGTTTGGTTGCATGTCTAAGCTCCCACTTCCCAGGCCCAGGAGAATTCTTCAAATCATTGACCTGAACAATAGTGCAAATACCGCCTGGGGTGAAATCCAACTTCCGGATACTCCTCTCCAGGAATTGAATTCTCCACCTCAAGAATCTCTGCCTCTTCTCTTCATCGGAAAATGTTTTCTGGTAGAGCTCCTTGCTTTGGAATTCCCCATAGACATTGTAGCACACGGGGTGTCCTTCCTTGTCAAAGCCGTGCATGAACACCACCTTCTCTAAATCACTGCCCAGGTCTTCTTCAAGCAACTTATCGATCCCAAACTCTTTCCTCCAGCGTACGGTGTTCTTGATCATAGAGAACGCATCTTTCACCTTGAAATCTCTCGCTCGGAGAAATTTCAAGAGAATGACATCGCTCCTCTCATCGGCCAGTAATGGTATACCCCAGATAGAGACCTCCTCCGGAGACAGAGGGGCTTTGGCATCTTTTTCTTCCGGTTCCGGAGGTGTAGCAGCCTTCAGACCTTCCGCATCTTTTGTTTGAGGTGGAGGAGGCTGCTCCTGTGGTACTGAAGAAGAGACCGCCACAATGGTTTCTTCTATGGCTTCCACAGTCTTTGCACCGTCATCATCTACAGAATCCGCAGCCACCTTCTCTTTAATGACTTTTGTAACCACCGCTGTTTCTGTTTGTTGTTCCGCGACTGTTGTTTCATTTTCTGGTTCTGCCTTCTTTTCTGCTTCATCCTTAGTTTCTTCTAAAGTTTCTGATTCTGGCTTTGTGGATTCTTCCGGTGCCATTGGAGGAACATCAGCAGTCACTTCGGATGGCTTTTCTTCAGCGGGTTTCTCCTCCTCTCTTTCCTCTACAGCCGCTGGCTTTTCTTCTTTTTTCGGTAGTGATGGCGGCGTTGGAGATGAAGCCAGAGTAGTGAACTCATGCTTGTTGAGCGCGTCTTGGATGAGCTGCTTAAGCTGTTCAAGTGCCTTTTTCTCGGTCTCAGAAAGATCAGCAACTCTGGTGCTCTCTTCCTCGAAAGAAACCGATTGTGGGATCATCTTCTCATCATTGTCAGCAGGCTTTGTGGACATGTCATTCTCTACGGCAGGCTCTTCTTCGACAGTCCTAGGCTTCACGGGCTCCTCAGTCTCTGGTACATGCGTTGACTGAGGCTCCTTCTCCACCTTTGTGTTGGCTTTCTCAGCCTGTGCAACATCAGTGACCACCACCTCTTCTTGTGTCAATGTCTCTTGGCCTTGCTTTTGAACAGATTCCTCAGCCATGCCGAATGATTATTTAGTTCCAACTCTAAAAACAGTACCTGAAAACTGCTAAAGATTTAGAACTTGACAGGGATGAGAAAGAGCTAGCACGTTCTCAAACTATAAATATGATGATATACAGAATAAGAGAAGTTAATCAGAGAGAGAGGGGGGGTTGTGGGAAAGGGTCGTGGGAAGGAATGGAGTTTTTAAAGAGTGATTAGGCGTCGTGGGCGTTGGGCTTTGTGGGGTAGTGGCGGTCTGTGGGGATCGGGGTGGGGATGGGACCAGACTGTCAAAAGGGTTCAAATATATTAGCCAGCTATGAGTATTCCACTTCGTGGGACCCCATGACTAAAACCAGTTTTCCAATCTGTCAACACATTCCTTTCATCAGATCATAGACAGACAACCTTTGCTTCGCGTTTTGTGGGAATCAATCACAGGCGTATTTGCCGGGCATTGTCTTTAATTTGAGAGTTGCAAAATTTAATGAAAGGTTTTTCGTTTGTTGAGGGGGTTGTGACAATGTGATTTGTGAACTGTGAAGGGCCTACATGTGTGCCTGGATGGTGTGAATCTTGAGGAAAATGCCAAAGTGACTAAGACAAAAAAGAAAGAAGTTGATAAAGGAGGAGGAGGTTAAGGTGTTGGACACCTAGGATCCATTGTAATCACTGCTCATTGTCTAGCTGTTTCTACTATATATATCTGCAACGTTAAACATGTGGAACCCTCCATCAAGGAGGCCTCAGATCATATATATCATCATCATGACTTTGGGGACAACCCGTTTGCATTTGCTCGTTTTCAACTTCTAGGCTGTCATCATCAAATGCTACTACTGTTCGATATTCTATGCTTACATTACATGCAACCTCTTTAATATTGTGTTAGCATATATATTTACATATATTTTTAATACCATATTTTCTACAGACCTTAATTAGATTAGTATCGTGTCCAAGATTAATCTAAAACTATTATGGTAATGTTATGTAAATATTCGATCTACTTCGGAATATAATTTTGTATTTAGGTACTATTGATTGTATTTCCTTTATTACATGTCTTATTACACTACAAATTATATGCCACCTTGCATAATATTGTCAATGCACATTAAATATGAGAATTTTCTCATATACAGTTTTCTACAAAGAGAAAAAACGAAGATTTTAGATTTTTTATTTATTTTTTATTTTGTAATTAAGATTATTACAACTCTAAGTTTGCGAATCCACCACTTGTCTCAAAAGTTTAAATTGATGAAAAAATATAGATTTTATTATTTATTTTGTATCTTAATTAACACTCCCCCTTAAGTGTGAAAGAGTCTGGTCTAATACGTGAAATATTTATTAAATGTGATAGAGTGTAGAGTCAGAATTCGAACTCATGACCTCTCTCCTCTAATACCATGTGAAATCCTTGTTCCAAAAGTTTAAACTGATCAGAAGAGGTAGATTTTATTATTTATTTTTTATCTTAACAAAATCTCTAGCTAATTAAAGAAAGAAAGATGTTATTTTTATTAAAAAGTTTTAATACTTAGGAGTGCACATGTAGTAGTATGTAAGCGAGGATCAGTTCGATACTAAATACGATGATCTATATTTCAAAAATCTTGTGGAGAATTTGATAATCGAAGTGTAGAACCATAAATTAATCAAAGATCAGTTGAATATATATCCGGCGTTAGAAATATCATGAGCTTGCATGCTACTTTATCTTCACAGATCGACCGCGTTTTCATGGTAATCATTATGGTATGTCGACACGTGCTTTGCAATGCTAGTTAGTTTGCTTTGAACACCATTTTCATATGTTTTTTTTTTTTTTTAAATAATAAACACGCGTCACTTTTCCCTACACTTTATACAACAATGTTGTGAAACAAATACCTTAAAAAGTAACGTTATTTTACAAAATATATCCATGTTTTACCATATATATTGTGAAATATGTTGTTAAATGTGTTGCTTCCCACAAAGAAAAAACTATCTTAAATGACGGTTTTGTATGGTTTTTTAGGTAGGTTGCAATACTATCAATGAAGTCAATGGTTAGTTTTCTTTTACTTTTTAAGTACGTTGCAGTTTGTTGCTCTGAACTGTTTGTTAGAGTGACCAACTTCCCCTCCTCAAGATCTTTGTTAGACAAAACGTATGTAACATAGCAAGATAAACATCGGCTGACCCAATTAATCGTCGGTGGCCGTAAATCTACACATATGATTGTCGTGACACATGGGACCACATAGAAGAGGAATGGGGTGGGATGGGTAAGATATGGTGCATAAGGATGTTGGAGTTTTTAGGTAGAGCTTGATTTCATTTTATGGTGGCTCAATTTGATGACTCAACCCAATAAGAATTCATTATAATTTTTTGTAAATTTTTAAAGAGGTTTGGGCCATTAAACGTAGGCTTGACCTGGTTTTATCTCTTGAACTGATCCTTCCCTACCCTTAATAACCCTAATTAGGGTTTCACCAAAAAAATATATATATTGTATTGTGCAGTACGGCTGTAGAGTGTATTCTACTATCATCTCAAAAATAAAAAACCTCTAAAGTTTTGTAGACATGATAAGTACGTTTCAGGTAAATCTTGTATTCGTGTATGATTGATTTCTTTTTTTGTTTTCTTTACTTTTTCTTGATCGTATCATTCATATCAATGTGTAATGGCTAGAGGCTCTGAGGCACAACAACATGTGAAGTCCATACGTGGGATAGGCCGTGCGTGCGTTTCACATGTCCATCGTTTTGCGGTACTAGTTCCACCTCGTACTATAGATGAACGGTTGGGAGTGGCATGGTGGGTGTGTGCAGGTATTTGGTAACCAGAAACACCTATATCCAAGGTGGTTGCGAGAGGTGAGCGAAGAACATTAAAGGGTTGGGTTTTATGTAAGCCGGTTTGTTTGTTGGGTAATATACAATAATATTGCTCCTAATTACAAATTTATTTTTATTTTGTTTTTCAATTTTTGAATTTTATTAAATAAATAAAAATAAATACAACCAAATTCTTTTCTAAAAAAAAAAAATCGATATTTTAAAATAAAATGAAATAAAAATAAAAGTGGGTAAATTCATTCAAAAGGGTTGTTGTCAAATGTTATGGCAAGTAACGTGTTTTTTTTTTTTATAAATATAGTGGGTCTCATAATTAGTGTATTACACTCTAAATTTATTAAATACCATAACTCTAAATTAGAAGTACACTTGCATTCCTTGTTTACAGGTTTTTATTTTTTTGGCATTTATTGGAAAATATGATCCTAGAAAGATTGGATCTCAAATGCCTTTGATAGATTTTATAATTTCAAACTGGGCTGAGGATAAAATCTTGGGGCAGGCCCATATTAATGCTATTTCCTTTCCAATTAGTCCATGGTCGAGGTTTGGTCTCCTGTTGATCCAGTTAATAAGTTTTTTTTTTTTGGTTGTCTACTGTAGGTAAGAATTGTATTTTAATTCTTATTAATTAGCTTAAAATATCAGATAATTAGATTAACTATAGAATTATGTGGCAATAACCACCTGTCAGCTTAAAAATAAAAAATAAAAAAGTAAAACAACCTACTCCATCTAACCCATCACTCTGTCTAACCCAAATCAGATTCCTCCCTTTCCCTCCCCCTATCTGCACCATTCTTAACGTGTAGGAATTTTTCCGAAGCACGGCAAACTTACCCAGCAGAGTTCCATATTAGCTGACTATTATTTCCTCCGATTTTTTTTCTTTTTTTTTACATTTTTTTTTATATATATTTACATTTTGGGGGAAAAAAATGTACACTCACGGAATACCAAAATGAAACCAAAAGAAAATATTTTTTTTTTTTAAGTTTCTATTGTATCTTTTTTAATTTTTCAAAAAATATTTGTTACTTTGTCATTTTGTTTCTAGAAGGTTAATGTGTTCAATTTTTCATATTGCTATTAAAATATGTGGACAAATAAAAAAATGCATTTACATCATTTCCAAGCCATTCTACTTTGCTACAAAGGGAAATGCTCTGCTTCATAACAAACGTAGAATGGCTTGGAAATAGACTATTGAAAATGGGGGGCAACGGGCTCAGGGAGATGGGCGAGTTCATGGTTCAGGGAAATGAGAGGATGCCGAGAGGAAGATGGGTTCATTTGTATCATGGAGATGAGAGGATGCTGACAAGGAGATGAGGTTCAACGGACGGAGATGAGATCAAATAGCCTTTTTGTTTTATTTTTAGTCAGCTCAATCTGTAGAAATTTTATCGAAAAGGACAATGCTAGCGAACCCGCTCGTTCTTCTCGTTTTGAAGTCCTGCTTGACGTGGACACACCACTTGACTTTCTTTTCTTTTCTTTTTTTTCACCCCAATACGTACCGGTCTTCCACCCATTTCATCTCCCTCCAAAATGACCCCTTGACAGAGACCCACGAGTAATCCCCTCTCCAAATAGAAACCTCCAACAGAGAGACTCTTCCATCGTTCTCCAAGCCATCAACAAACCCCCCAATAGAGTGACCCCTCCATCATCCTCCAAATCACCAACAGATCCCCCAACAAAGACTGAAGTGACCTCCCTTGCATCGGAACCTCCAAACCCCCGACCAGCCCCCCTCTAGCGTCCTCCAACTTTGTGCATAGGTGGGTGTGGGGTCCTCCAGCGTCCTCCAAGTTCTGGTGTTTGCAAGAAGTAAGCATTACATAGAATGTAATAACCTTTTTTTTTTTTTTTTTTTTTTTTTTTAATAATTTTTATGACCTGGATGTAGAGTATGCATAAACTGGATTGCAAATCTACTTGTAATTAGCCAAGACACACGTATATGGGATTAACTTTCTATAGTTTGCCAAGAAAAAATGTTCATCACTCAGACCAACTTTTATGGAGCTAAATTTAACTTAGTTATTGGATACCATTGTAGGAAGATCAAAAGGCAGGAGAAACTAATAAGATGATTTTCAACTTAATCGGCTTCCTATTTTCAGAAGAAAGCCTTATGCTTGTTAAATATTTGAAAAGAACTAATGAGCAGGATTGAATTCAAGCAAGTCTTTTAAACTAGAAGTAACCATAGTTTCTTCCATTATTGAAGTTATTTCAATTTAAAAACTTTATTAAAGCTTATATAAAATCTTTAACCATCTTAAAACTTTAAATATTATTGAAGATATTTTAGTTTAAAAACTTTAACCAACTTAAAATAAAACTATCTTTGAATCAACTATGACCAGTAAATGAATTTCAGTTTTATCTTCTCCTTTTCTTAATGTGGAAGGCATTGTAGAAAGAATGATGAATTTCAGATAGATCATTAAATAATTGTGTGATGCAAGGTCCTGGTAGCTGCATCCTTTTTGTGGGCCTACAGTCCCAAATGACTTACAAATTTGACAAAGTTTTTTAAACTATTATGGTTTTTTTGTTTTCTTTTGGCTTATTCTTTCATATACAATGCATCTCTCACGTTCTCAAACAAGTTTGTGGTGTTTTTGTAGATAATTCGAACATTGCAATGGATGCCGACATGGAATATTCAGATAATGAGTGTGATGAGGCAGGAATTGATAAGGAGATTGAAAGTGATGAAAGTATTGAAGAACCTATGGTTGGAATGAAATTTTCATATGTAGAAGAAGTGCATGCTTACTATATGAAGTATGGTAAGAAGAAGGGTTTGGCGTATCCAAAAGAATGACGATGGGAATGTAGGATGGTTTTGCTTAGCATGCGCGTGAAGAGGCACATCAAAGAGTAGGGTTGCCAATGTTATAAAACCAAGATAAACAGTGAAGATGGGGTGTATGGCTAGAATTAATGCTGTATGCAATGACGAAGGTGGATATACCGTATCTAAAATGATATTGGATCACACACACGCTTGTAGTCTGGGAAAGGTAAGACACTTTAGATGCTTTAAGAAGGTTGATACTCGCGTTGCTAAGAGGTTTGAAACAAATGACAAGGTAGAGATAAAGTTGTCAAAAAATTTCAAGTCTATGGTTATTGAGGCATGGGGTTACGAGAATGTACCATTCGAGGAGAATGAGTATCGAAACTACATTGACAAAACATGACAACTTTTCCTCAGGGTTGGAGGCGGTGTAGTTCTATGTAACTATTTCGAAGATATGCAAAAAAGAAATCAAAAGTTTTATTATAAGATAGACTTTGACAATGAGACACAATTAAAGAATGTTTTTTGGGCAGACGCCCGAAGTAAAGCTGCATATGAATCATTTGGAGATGTGATTACATTTTATACAACATATCTGACTAATGCGTATAAAATGCCTTTTGCACCGTTTGTGGGTGTGAACCACCATGGGTAGTCAATCCTACTCGGCGCGGATTGATATCTGGATTGATATCTAGTAAGGATGCATATACATTCGAGTGATTGTTTAAGTTATGGTTGCAGTGTATGAATGGCCGACCGCCAAATGCAATCATCACATACCAAGAAAATGTTATAAAAATTACAATTTCGAGGGTATTTCCAACTTCCAAATATCTCTTCTGCTTGTGGCATATAATGAAAAAGTTTCCTGAGAAATTTGGACCACATTATCGATATGGAGAAATCAAGAGTATTCTACATAGGTGTGTTTATGACTTTTTCAGTGAGCATGAATTTGAGAAACATTGGTGCAATATGCTCAATACTTATGGTTTGAATAATAATGCATGGTTGGAATCACTGTATAATGATTGGCATTTTTGGGTGCCGGCCTATATTAGAGACACGTTCTGGGCAGGAATGTCAACTACACAGCGGAGTGAAGGAATGAATGCATTTTTTGACGACCATGTTCACTCTAGACCAACTCTGAAATAATTTGTTGAGCAGTATGATTCGGCCCTTAGGAGGAAGGTAGATAATGAAGAAATTGCTAACTTTAATCATTTAACACGGGCATTCCTTGCATCAGTCTCTATCATCTTGAGAAGCAATTTCAAAAAGCATATACGCTTGTAAATTCAAATAAGTACAAGAGGAATTGCGAGGATTCCTATATTTGACTACCTAGTTGTCGGGATGTGAGGATAGTCGATCTACGTTCGTAGTTGTAGATGAGGTTCATGTTGGTGATGACTTCGTAAAATGTGTAACCTTTACTGTCAAGGTTGAACAAGATCCTCTTAATGTGAAATGCAGTAAGTTATTTGAGTTTAAGGGTATATTGTGCAGGCATGCTCTTTGTATCTTAACTTAGATAGGCCAATATACAGTACCAAAAAAATACATATTGGATTGGTGGATGAAGGATGTTAAGTGAAAATACACATTCGTGAAAAGTAGTTATGACACTAGTAGTATCGACAATGCGCGAAGGTACGAAAGGATTCAAAATAGCTTCTATGAGCTGTGTTCTAATGCTTTAGAGGTCGAGAGCAGCTGTGTTAAATTGATTAGCCAGATAGAACAGTTGAAGACACAGTACCCTAGTTTGGCTGATCATGATACTAACTGAGCAGTTGATCCAGGTACTTCCATGGCGGGTACGACAGGTAGAGTTCTTAATCCATTGGTCGTTTGGAGTAAGAGAAGACCACCGTCTAAGAGAAAAGTGCACTCCGTTGAGAAGAGTCTTAAAGATCTAGTACGAAAAAATGACTGCACCGCAACGAAGTTGAGGTTTCTTTTTTTTAATTGTAGTATACTAAATTTTAGAACATTATACTATACACATTTGCTAAAATATTATCTTCATTCTAATGCACAGCGGAGTTGTCACACTCTAGATGAATGAATTGTGAGTGGCACACAAGATCAGGCTCCTCAAACCTAGATAAATTTTTCCTCTTCAAAACGGCCAGAATTTTGCATTTTTTTAGGCACACTACTTGGTTAAATGTTTTTGTTGTTTCTTATTTAATTTATTGCTAAATTATACTTTTAATGCTAGGATCAACAAAGTTAAGTTTGGAGACATGCGCCCAATTTTTTTGCAACTCCTTCGACTGCTACGGATTATTTTGGCATTGGACAGAGTGCTCATAACTCACAGGTAATGTAAAATTAAAATATTTTGGTAATATTTTTTTTATAAGTTATTTTGTTAATATTTTTAGTGAATTGCATTGCCACTTTTAACATTTTGGGATGTCCCCATAGGACAAAACTGATCAAGGATATGCTACAGAGGCTCTTCATCAGGACTTTGGTGATTGGTAGATGCCATGCTTTTAGAAGCTAGCTGGTTGATTTTGGGAGGGACCACTTTTTTGGGAGCTAGTTTTGTAATGAAAATATAATTTTTTAGAAGGGACCACTTTTTTTGTTGCTAGTTTTGTAATGAAACTACAATTTTTTGGGAGGGACCACAACAAAACTTTTTGGTGATTGGTGATGGCTTGCAAAATTTCATATTGCAGATTTTACAAGTTCGCTCGAGCGGAGGCTTTTGGCCGCTCGAGCGAATTTAGGCAGATTCAAACGCTCGACTGTCGCTCGACAGGGAGCTCGAGCAGGTTGCTGAAAAACGAAGATCGCTCGAGCGGAGACATTGGCCGCTCGAGCGAAATCAGGCAGAGTCGAACGCTCGATGTGCGCTCGATAGGACGCTCGAACGAAATCAGGCAGAGTCGAACGCTCGACGCGCGCTCGACACCCCGCTCGAGCGAACATCGTATTTTGACAGATTTTAGGTTTTCCGCCGTGGGACCATATAAAAGGCCATTCTTCACTCTAGAGCCGCGAGTTTTGACTGGAGAACACTCTTTGGGAGAGAAAAACATAGCTAGAGGGATTCAAATCATTTGTTTTGGAGACGGAATTCCAATTTATTGCACGTACGTTGGATTCATACACGAGCACGGACGGGAGAAAGGCGTTGAATCGTTCCCTTGAGCTTTTGACGACCAGTTGAGGCTGCAAGGAGGATTTTTCAGTGTTTATTTTCTTCTTCCCATCTTCTCAGAACAATTATGGTGAATTCGTTTATGTTGAATTCCAATTCTAGCATGAGCTAAATTTTCTAATTTCTAGGAAAACGATGTAACCTAATTCCGAACTATGCTTGTTTGTCCATGCTAATTTAATGCAATTCTCTCTTTGTTTATCTGATTTATTCTGAGTTTAATGCTTTTAATTAACTGACCATTGATTAGATGATTATTAATCTTGTGATTTGCTATCGAAAGAGGGAATCATAGGGTAGATCTTGGATATTTCAGCATAGGTAAGTATAGAGATCGAAAGACTTGTATGAACCTGTGTAGTAATTAAATCATTGGTCTTTTTGTGTTCTTGATTATTTAATTTGCATACTCTTGTGTGAATTGATAAACTAGAATCACTTCCAATTGACTATCGAAAGAGGCTTTTGGATGAATTAGAGATTTGCTAATAGACAAAAGAGGTTTAAGTTAAATTAGCTGGATGAGAAAAGCATAGTGAAGAATTATGGTGAAATCGATTTCCTAGAAGGTTTCTTCCCCATTGAATTTGATCTTTGAAAGTCAGTTTTATTTTCTTTGCTTATTTCTCTTTGAGTTGATCTAAGTTTATTTGCAACTACAAAAACCTTAGCGATTCCTCTAGATAAAATTGAGATTAGTATAATTTTGGTATTTGGCAAGAGTAAGGTACCAATCCCTGAGGACGATACTCTACTTATTACTTTACTATAAAACTACGATACTGTGCACTTGCAGTTTTGCACCGGTCAAGTTTTTGGCGCCGTTGCCGGGGATTGGTTTATTCTTATTCTTTTCGTCAATATCGATACAAAGTAATCTTGGTTTTAATTTAGAATTTTGTTTTAATTTGTTCTACAGGTGTGTTTTTGACATTGGATGCGCCGTACTAGATCTCGTGACATTATTCCTGTTGATCCGGAGATTGAGAGAACTCTTAGATCACTAAGAAAAAATAAGATACTAGCTATGGCTGAAGAAGATCGTGAAGTACTACCACGCACCTTGAAGGACTATGTACGACCAGTTGTCAATGGAAATTACTCGAGCATAATGCGCCAACCAATCAATGCCAACAACTTTGAGCTCAAACCAGCTTTGATTAGCATGGTGCAGCAGGCTCAATTCAGTGGATCACCACTTGATGATCCTAATATTCACCTGGCTATGTTCTTGGAGATTTGTGATACTGTGAAGATTAATGGTGTTACTGAAGACACCATTAGACTGAGATTGTTTCCCTTCTCTTTGAGGGACAAGGCTAGAGGTTGGCTACAATCTCTACAACCGGGAAGCATCGTTAGTTGGCAGGACATGGCTGAGAGGTTTCTTGCTAAATTCTTTCCTCCTGCCAAAACAGCCCAACTCAGGAGTGAGATTGGCCAATTCAAGCAAAATGATTTTGAGTCACTCTATGAAGCATGGGAAAGGTATAAGGACTTGATTCGACGTTGCCCACAACATGGATTGCCAAATTGGTTGCAAGTTCAGATGTTCTATAATGGGTTAAATGGGCAAACTCGAACTATAGTTGATGCTGCTTCTGGTGGAACTTTGATGTCGAAGACAGCTGAAGGTGCTACTGCACTTTTGGAGGAAATGGCCTCAAACAACTATCAATGGCCAACTGAGAGGACTTTGGCTAAGAAGGTAGCTGGAATTCATGAATTGGAGCCGATAGCAGCTCTTTCCGCTCAAGTAGCTACTCTATCTCATCAGATTTCAGCCTTGACAACACAAAAGATACCACAAAGTACAGAATATGTAGCATCAACAAGTATGATAGTTCCAAGCAATGAGGCGAGTCAAGAACAAGTTCAATATGTCAACAATCGGAACTACAACTATCGTGGTAATCCTATGCCAAATTACTATCATTCAGGGCTTAGAAATCATGAGAATCTTTCATATGGAAATACCAAGAATGTGTTGCAACCTCAACATCCTCCCGGATTTGATAGCCAACCAAGTGAGAGGAAGATGTCACTTGAGGATGCCATGGTTTCCTTTGTTCAGGAGACCAATGCAAGGTTTAAAAAGACTGATTCAAGGTTGGACAACATTGAGACTCATTGTAGCAATATGGGAGCTGCTATAAAGAATATTGAAGTGCAAATTGGGCAACTAGCCACTACCATCAATGCCCAACAAAGAGGAGCTTTTCCCAGCAACACTGAAGTGAATCCAAAGGAATAATGCAAGGCCATCACACTTAGGAGTGGAAAAGAAATAGAGAGGTCACCATTGAAGGAGAGCAAGTCCACCCCTACAGCTGTGAACATTGGCCAAAGCAAGAATAAAGTAGAAGAAGATGAGATTGTCAATAATACACTAGAGGAGACCGACTTTGCTCCTACAATTTCATTTCCTGACAATCCTCTTATTCTTGCTCCTCCACTTCCTTACCCTCAGCGTTTTCAAAAGCAAAAACTAGATAAGCAATTTTCTAAGTTTTTGGATATTTTTAAGAAAATTCACATTAATATTCCTTTTGCAGATGCCTTGGAACAAATGCCAAATTATGTCAAATTCCTAAAAGACATCATTTCCAAGAAGAGAAGGTTGGAGGAGTTTGAAACAGTGAAGCTTTCTGAAGAATGCAGTGCCATTCTTCAAAAGAAATTGCCTCAAAAATTGAAAGATCCGGGGAGTTTCACTTTGCCTTGCACTATTGGAAATTCATTTTTTGATAAAGTTTTATATGATCTTGGTGCTAGCATTAATCTTATGCCACTTTCTGTTTGCAGGAAATTAGGACTTGAAAAGATGAAGACTACAACAATTTCTTTGCAACTAGCGGATCGGTCTATCAAGTATCCACGTGGAATCATAGAAGACGTATTGGTAAAAGTGGATAAATTTATCTTCCCTGCTGATTTTGTGGTGTTAGACATGGAAGAAGATGAAGAAGTCCCACTAATTCTTGGCCGACCATTCTTGGCTACGGGAAGAGCTTTGATTGATGTTCAAAAGGGTGAGTTAACATTGAGAGTGAACAAGGAAGAAGTTATGTTCAACATTTACCAAGCCATGAGAATTCCAGAAGAGCCAAGCACTTGTTTTCGGATTGATGACATTAAGCAATGTGAAGAAAAGGCCTTTAAAGAAGATGCACCAGCCAATCACCTAGAACGAGCCTTGCAGTAAGATATATCACTTAGCAATGAAGTGGAGAGGAACTGTACTCTTATTCCTCTTAGAGATCCCGATTGAGGAAGATTGAAAAGTCTGGCTGTAGACTTTAAAACAAGCGCTTATGGGAGGCAACCCATAGATCTATCTTTATTTATTTCATTTATTTTATTATCTTTATTTATTTAAGTTTTAATAAATTAGTTTTTGATGCAGGTTTATTTAGCAAGAATAAAGAGCTGAAAAATTCTAATCTACGGAAGATTCATGATGAAACCAGGGAAGTTCCTTTATTTCTTCAATCTTTTTTACTTTTGCATCACAATGAGGACATTGTTTAGTTTAAGTTTGGGGGTGTAAACTCCTATAATCATTTGATCCTCTTGTTTTCTAAGTCTTGGGTTGTTGATGGGTTGTTTGAGTCTCTTACCAAGCATGCATTGGAGTAAGATTGAATTCTCTATGACTCTGAAATTTGTGATTGAAGATGGTTTTGAGAAAAATTTTCAAAAATTTCTTTTAGGTCAAGTGAAGTTTTGTGGGTACTTTGGTTTAAATCTTTGACCTTGAACACAATTGAGCACATAGTCATTTTTCTCTTATTCCATTTTGCTTATGAAGAGAAGAAGTTGAATTAATTGAAAGAGGGAGGTTCGATTTTGCTTTGCTCTAGAATCCGTTGATGGGTCCTTGAGGCGAAATCCTAGTTGAGACCAAATATTAGAGAAATGATCTAGGCATTTCTTTGGCATAACCAAAAAGCTTTCCCAGCCGTCCTAAATGTCATGCCATCATTACATGGTGTGTTTCCATAGTCAACCCCCTTGAGCCGTCATGAGCCTTTATTGATTCTTTAAACTACATAAACCATGCCCGCTCTAAGCCTGAAAAACAATGAATCTACCGTTGATAGTTTGAGAAAATACTTTGGTGGAGAGTTACATTTAAAAGAGAAAATTGGTTTCATTATGAAAAGTATTATGTTTGCTCTGTTTGATCAAAGAAAAAGAAGAAGAAGAAAGGAAGTGATAAAAAAAAAAAAAAAAAAAAAAAAAAAAAAAAAAAAAAGAAAAAGAAAAAGAAGTCGCCAAGCGGAAAGTGAATTACCTCAAATTTTGTTAAGGGAAGTGTTGGTATTACATCAGTGATTACAGCAATAATAATGCCACAAGTATGAGCATATTGCCAAGAAAGAGCTATGATTTGAATCATGTGAGTTTCTCTTTTAATGTTCTTTTCACTAAGTATTTTCCCAGTTTGCTTTAATTTTCCATATCCAGTTCTTTCTTAATCCTCACCCTGTGGCCTATCATTACAACCTTAATAAAGACATTTTGATCTTTGATTTTGGTGTTGACTACATTAGTGGAGAGGATTTCTGAAAATTGGACTTATGGGGTTAAGTTTTAAGAGAATTCTTCTGATTTTGGTTGTTCTACTTTTATCTGAGTTTGCAGGTGGTTTGAGGTTAAATTGACTATATCACACACACACTCAAGGTCTTAGCTTTAGGTTGAAGTAAACGCCTAACTCTTGCTTGACAAATTGCAAAATTTTTGATTGATTTTCTTGCTATCTTTGATGTTAAAAGAGTAAGATACTAGAGATGAAATCTAAATTCATAAAAGCTTGGTGAATGATGATACTTCTCTTTGGGGTCGAGTTGATATTGCCTAAACTATCATTTGTTTTTCTTTTTGTTTGAGGACAAACAAAGTTGTAAGTTTGGGGGTATTTGATGGCTTGCAAAATTTCATATTGCAGATTTTACAAGTTCGCTCGAGCGGAGGCTTTTGGCCGCTCGAGCGAATTCAGGCAGATTCAAACGCTCGACTGCCGCTCGACAGGGAGCTCGAGCAGGTTGCTGAAAAACGAAGATCGCTCGAGCGGAGACATTGGCCGCTCGAGCGAAATCAAGCAGAGTTGAACGCTCGATGTGCGCTCGATAGGACGCTCGAGCGAAATCAGGCAGAGTCGAACGCTCGACGCGCGCTCGACATCCCGCTCGAGCGAACATCGTATTTTGACAGATTTTAGGTTTTCCGCCGTGGGACTATATAAAAGGCCATTCTTCACTCTAGAGCCGCGAGTTTTGACTGGAGAACACTCTTTGGGAGAGAAAAACATAGCTAGAGGGATTCAAATAATTTGTTTTGGAGACGGAATTCCAATTTATTGCACGTACGTTGGATTCATACACGAGCACGGACGGGAGAAAGGCGTTGAATCGTTCCCTTGAGCTTTTGACGACCAGTTGAGGCTGCAAGGAGGATTTTTCAGTGTTTATTTTCTTCTTCCCATCTTCTCAGAACAATTATGGTGAATTCGTTTATGTTGAATTCCAATTCTAGCATGAGCTAAATTTTCTAATTTCTAGGAAAACGATGTAACCTAATTCCGAACTATGCTTGTTTGTCCATGCTAATTTAATGCAATTCTCTCTTTGTTTATCTGATTTATTCTGAGTTTAATGCTTCTAATTAACTGGCCATTGATTAGATGATTATTAATCTTGTGATTTGCTATCGAAAGAGGGAATCATAGGGTAGATCTTGGATATTTCAGCATAGGTAAGTATAGAGATCGAAAGACTTGTATGAACCTGTGTAGTAATTAAATCATTGGTCTTTTTGCGTTCTTGATTATTTAATTTGCATACTCTTGTGTGAATTGATAAACTAGAATCACTTCCAATTGACTATCGAAAGAGGCTTTTGGATGAATTAGAGATTTGCTAATAGACAAAAGAGGTTTAAGTTAAATTAGCTGGATGAGAAAAGCATAGTGAAGAATTATGGTGAAATCGATTTCCTAGAAGGTTTCTTCCCCATTGAATTTGATCTTTGAAAGTCAGTTTTATTTTCTTTGCTTATTTCTCTTTGAGTTGATCTAAGTTTATTTGCAACTACAAAAACCTTAGCGATTCCTCTAGATAAAATTGAGATTAGTATAATTTTGATATTTGGCAAGAGTAAGGTACCAATCCCTGAGGACGATACTCTACTTATTACTTTACTATAAAACTACGATACTGTGCACTTGCAGTTTTGCACCGATCAATTGGTAAACTCCATGACATGTGAATAACCTGACATAATTCTTCAGAAATATATTCAATTGTATGCAACAAATTATATAAAAGGTGGTGCCATATTTTTTTAGGTAAATGTATTCAGTTATATTCAAATGAGATGGTTCTTGATAGTGTATTTTGTATACAGAATCCAACAAAGATAGCAGGTGGTGCCGCATTTCTTTGGATAAATGTTTGTTGTATCTCGTAACCTTAATGGAACAAATGATGCATGCAGCTTAATGATTTGCAGTGAGGGACCACCTTGCAAACAAGAGTACTCTACAATAGAGAGCTTGATTTGAATTTTAAAGCAAAATCTGTGCAAAAGATTACATTTTAAGAGGTGTCATTATGTATAAACCTCATATCAGCTTCTTGCATTTTAAAAACAGTTAGATAAAAATTAAGCAAAAGTTGGACACAATAGGATTACATGAAATTAACTTCATACATTACATGAAATTACACTACTTGAAGTACCAATGACATTATATAAAATTACATGAAATTTTCCCAAAGGTTATATGAAATTAACTTCATACATTACAGCTTGTCTCAAAATTTCTAAAAAACCATGGCTAAACAAAGTACCGATGACATTGAAATTGCTAAAACTACAATGACCCTCTCAAACTTTCTCTTGCGCCTCTCAATCTTTATTTCTAGTTGATGTCGAGTTGTTTGGATATCCATTACCTGTTATATCTTTTGAATTTTAGTTTTTAAACAGTTGATTCTTTTCTCACTATATGGTGGGTATTTCTAGGTCATACCAACAAAAATATCTACAAGAATACACAGCCTGCAAAATAAACCAACACATTATCAAATAAGGATTACCATTCACTTCTTAGCAAACAAGAGTGAAATATATGTATTTTTTTTTATAAGTACAAACAAGAGTGAAATATAATATCTCAAAGTTTTGGCAACTAAAAAATCGGCGACCCTCATTATCCTCCATATGCGCAGTTCGTCGACATACTTTAATACCGCAAAAGTATATTGGGTATTCATTTTGCCAAGAGTTTTTTTAGATTGAGTTATTGTTAGTGCTACTACGTGCTTCAGACATTATCTCAATATGGCAGAAATTAATGTGCTTTGTAATAAATCAAGACCCATTTGTGTATTTGCAACATAACAAATAACACAATTGGAAACCTAGCACGGTGCAAATATCGTGCAAAACTAATGACCCGTATGCATCACAGGTAATGAATGCTGACTTCATTTCAACTTATATTATGCATGATAATTGCAAATGCTCATAATAAAGTTCACTTTATTACATCAAATAGCTTCAACTTAAACATATATATATATATATATATGTTTGTAGGATATGTGCCCCTCCATCATATATATATATAAATATATATTTATATATTTGAAATTAGCTATGCACCACAACTAAATGCAATACCATAATATCATTTTAGTGGCTTTTTCCATAAACTATGCTATGATGAAGAGATAATCTCTACATCTTAGCAACTGTAAATAATTTCTAACAGAATCAATGAGCATTCACATGGCCAAAGTTCAAATTCCAAACTGGACATTGTTTTCACTAGGCTTCCAAATTTTCATTTTGTGAAAAATTAAGTTTTGGGTAAGTGCAGGGTTCAACATCCATTCTAGCATTATGTCAACATTTGGTGCTTTGCAAATAAGCTTGTTTAACGATGACCCATCTCAAATACAAATTTCATGCAAAATATTTACAAGACCCATTTACAATAAAGGAAAATTCAACCATCGCACAAAAAAAAAGTTCTATTTACCAAAATGGCAGAAGAAATCAACTATCGCACCTAAAGGAGATGAAATGCTCGGCCCACAGTGAAGGAGACCAAAATGGTAGCCCCGCAGTTTGGGATTCTGCAATGGTAGCCTCGCCGGTAGTTTGGAGGACGATGGAGGGGAAGATGTCTTGGATTTGGAAGTTCAAATCTGGGAAAATGCTAGCCCGATTGTGAAGGAGATAAATTGCAGCGGTTAAGTTTTATGCCACTTGAGGTTGGGGATGGGTTTGGGGGCAGTTGAACAAGGCACTGATTTGGAGAAAATTGAAATGGTATTTTTGGGAAGGGGGGGCAGTCGAATGGGGCAGGGGAAGATGATGGTCATCACGAGAAGTAAATAAGCAAACGAAAGGAAGTCAAATAAGGAAAGAAATTTAAAATAAATAAATAAAAAAAGAAAAAGAAAAAGCCAAGTGGCTTGTCCATGTCAAGCGGGACGTCTAAACGAGATAAACAAGCGGGTTCTCTAGCATTATTCTTATCGAAAATTTATGTGGGAGTAGGATTTCTCATTAACTATATACATGAGGTACTTTTATTGTTGTGGCACATTTACTTGTGGGTTGATGATGTGCAATAATCAAGGCAGCACTGACCAAGGGGAAAATAATGCTAATTAATTTAGTCTAATATATATTTTTTTTTAATACAAGTGAGTAGGGGTATCGAATCCATATTTTTCATTTGGAGAATCGGATCATATGTCATCAAGCCATTAGGTAGCCTAATTCATTTATAAAAATATGGGCTCCACCATAATAAAGTGATTTTTTTTTTTCTCTCATAGTGAGGTTCACTTTTTTGTAGAATTTTTTATGGCCTAGATATGAGGCAAGTGGCTATATATGGCACAATCCCACGAATGGCAATCTTTTGATTTTTGAATTATAGGAAGTGTTAAGGGAGTTATATGTGAACAAGTGGCTGAGGTTAGTTTATATAACTAACCCAAGTTTTTTGGGAAGGTTGCAAACAGCACACATTTATGCGCGTAGCTACAAGGCATGGTGATGGTATGTATTTCAATGGCGCCTACGCAGATTTATAACCACTCTCTACTATCAGAACAAATCTATGTGGGCTGTTAATTATACTTGATTATATTTTGAGGGGTCTTTGCATGAGGATGCTTTAGTTAACTTGAGTAAGATGTATGAATGTAATTCAATATATTTTGGGGTAGATTTATAAAGTCATCTGCTTGTTACTCAGAGTCTCTGTGGGAATTTTTATTATTGATTGAAGTGTGTGTGTCCTAGTACTGTAAAAACTGCTCAAATTGAAACTAATTAATGTAAGACTTTTTTTTCCCCCCAAATACTTATCAGCCCTTAATATGTGTGGATGAAGAGGCTATGTGGTTTCAGACTTTGGAGAGATGAATTGAAGCTTCTCTCAGCAGCATGGAATTCTTTAAAACTATGTGTGTCTAGTGCAAAAAACTTGTGTACATGTAGTTACATATAAATATATGTTATGAAAAATACATGGGTACACATGTAGGCTTCCCTATTATATTTTCCAATTTGCAAACATTGATGTATTTCCTTATATATGATTGACTTGGGACATATTGGAATGAAGTTATCTGCTAGATATATTGGAATGTAGTTAGAGGCAAATATATATTATATAGTTCTTCTACGGGCATGGAAGTTTGCGTAGGGGTTGCACAGGAAAGAATATTTTATTCCACATCAACTAAAATTAAAGAAATAAAAAGAGAAAATAAAAAATTGAGGCTAACAAGGAACTAAGAGTGTTTCGCCGTTCCCTGCCCGTTCGTCTCCCCCATTTACATCGTCTGCATATCCTAGTAGTATTTCTTGATAGTATTTTTTTCTTTTGTTTTTTTTCTAGTTGATTAAAGATAAAATGCAGATTGTTTATTTATTTATTTTTTTTGTACTTTTTGAGTGGAAAGAGTAAGAGAGTGGATCATTCTGAAAGCCAGTGAGGATACATCAGAAGCTAGCCATGGATTTGGTTTGATGTGTTGCAGATTTCTGTAATAAGGGAGGGAAGGACATTCATGAATCTCGATTTTTATAACATTATATGTTTTTTGAGATATAATTCTTAAGCTTTATTTCTGTAAAAGGTGAAGTATCAGCTCATTGGATAACATTAATAAGAAAAACCCATTTCATCATGAAATCCCAACAAGCCAAGTTTAAATCTCATTTTTCATCGATTTTTCTAGGAGTGGGCTCTAACTCTAACGGAGTCGGAATGCCCACCTTCGACCTCCGACTTGAGTTAGAGTTCTCGGAGTTGGAGTCGAGACGTCGGAGGTGATTGCCAAAATACCCATTACCCACAAAAAAAAAATAAATAAATCCAACAGTGAAGTAGAGATTAGATCCTACGAAGTGAAATGAAGACCAAACCAAATCACTAGAAGCAAAAACCAAACCAAATCAAGAAATTATATGCACAAAATACAAATCACCCATAGAGGTAAAAACCAAACTAAATCAAATTGCGAAAATCACCCACATCAATAAATTATATGCTCAAATCAAGCTAGAGAGAACTTCTAATGTGTCTGGCAGTCTGCTACTTTTTCACAAGATTAATGGAAAAAAAAAAACAAGCAAGATACATAAGAAAAGAATCAAGAAATCGAGCAAATCTCTCAATCTCAGTTCTGCCACATCCACCTCGTGCCGTTGATAAGATATTGTGAAGAGTTGAAGACCAAAATGAGATGATGAACCTCGACTCGTGAGACTCTTCATGAGCATCTCCACAAAACAAAAGCCCCACATCTTCAGCTCTTCCATAGAAGTCGCATCTCAAGAATTACATTGGTGCCACCCGTTATGTCGTTGGCTGGAGTATCTTCAATCTTCACCATGGTGCGAAGAAGAGAGGAAATGGGTGGAGGC
This sequence comes from Carya illinoinensis, assembly GCF_018687715.1. NCBI lineage: Eukaryota > Viridiplantae > Streptophyta > Magnoliopsida > Fagales > Juglandaceae > Carya > Carya illinoinensis. The sequence continues at coordinate 41,578,195 of NC_056755.1, forward strand.
ACAGGAGGGGGAAGAGAGAAGAGTAGAAATGTGTAAGGTTAATGAAAGAGTTGAATTTATACCCTATTAAAAACGGCTTCGTTTAAGGTTTTCTAAAAAAAAATTGCAAAATGTGAAATGGGGCATGAGGGACTCGAACACAGGTTCTCTGAGAACCAAAACTGTACCTCGACCATTAGACCACTTGGCTATCTAATGTTTATTTTACTATATATAATATATAAGGTATAAATAGTAGTTCGGAGTCGAAATCCGGAGCTAACAAGGCCTCCAAACTCCGACTCCGAGTTCCGAAACCTCTGACTTAGTATGAGTTGAAGGGTCATCAGAGCTTGGACGGAATTGGAATATCAAAAATTTTGCCCAATCTTAGATTTTTCCATTTTTTCAATTCCATAACTTTAATGCTCAGTTAATTGTGTGAAACGAATTATTTTCCTTTAATTCATACAACTTTTAAAGATCTATGTAAATGAAACAATTGTTGAAATACGAAGTGGTGGGTTCATTTCACTTGGGGAATGCTTCGAATATCAGAAGGAGAATTAAATGGAAGAGGAACTTTGGTGGAGATGGAACTGGAAACAAGAAGTGGGTTTGTGCAAGACCTGGGGAAGCTTTCGGAGAGGAACTCAAGCTGAGATGAAGGAGAAGCTTGCTGAAACGGAATTGAGGTTTGTGCAAAACACACCGTTTCCTTTTCTACGTAGACTGTTAGTGCACATTCCCTGCCCGAAATCTCTTGCATACATCATTTTCCTATGTTATATTGGTTTTGATTAATTCTGTTATATGGATGATGTGAATTTCTTCCCATTGTTTTCACTTGAATGATTTTCCTAGCATTTTGGACACAAGTGGCCTAACAAGAAAAAGTTATAATTCAGATGCCAGTTGTGGCAACAATGACAAAAATGAGATGGCTAATATAGTACGATTGCTCTATAGACATGTAGTGATAGGTAACAATTCGTGGGTAAAGCTTCAAATCAAATCCTTTTTCTTATAACAAAAATATGAAGTAAAGGCTTTTACTCACAAATTGGCCTTAAGGAAATTGGGTATTCTGTAGAAAGCAAAAGCAATTGTTACTATAGGTTGGGTTCTTGGAAAGGCACAATACCAACGAGGTACCTATTGTTGAAAACAAAAACTTTATATGCAGTGTGATTGGCTACATCATTTTTTAATATAAATTAATTATTTTAGTCAATTACATTAGTGGAGTAAGCAATAAGTATGCAAAAGTCACTGTATGTAGGTGTAGCCCTCAGCTTTATTGACGGACGGGTTTTGTTATATAAAAAGGTAATTTCCACCAACAGTTTCCATGGATTTTCCAATAACCTAGGGTTGCACACCTGTGGGTTCGGTGTCAGTTTTGGTGCCAAACCAAGATACCACCGATGTCTGCCCTAAGTATATTGAACTAGTCAAAACCGTGGGTTTGGAAAGAGAAAATCGATCATATCGGCGTCGACGTGCATCAGTATGGTCTTCGGTCTACTGTCGGCATCTTCTGTAGAAGGAGGAACTTAGGAAGAAGCGTTGTGCCATCATCTGTCATGGAAGAAGAAGAAAGTTGCATAGAGAAAGAAGACGACGCGAGGAAGAAGAAGAGGGGTGGGGGGATTATTAATTCATTTTGAAACGGCAGCATTCTATTAATATTTTTTTTTTTTAACTTCTAGTCCCTAAAACGATATCGTTTCACTCATTTAAGTGAAACATCGTCATTTTATATACATATATTCCAAAAATATATATAAATAGATCGGATCAGCTAGTTCTACGGTTTCCTAGGGGTTCAAACCGGTGCCGAACTGTCGATATCGATTTTCACTCAATTCCTCTTGCCCACTAATCGGTTCTTTGCCGGTTTCGTGCTCCGGTGGTCAGTCTGATCAGTTCATGGTCGGTTTGAGCGATCCTGTACACCCCTACAATAACCCACTACCACAATTTATGACAAAAGGTAGTAAATTTCACAATAGATTCGAAATGCTCGAGTTAAGTATGGCAAACTTAGAATCCTTTATCTGCCATTATTGTCGCAGAAAAAACTAGTTTTTGCCCACGAGTTGAAGCTCTCTTGGGAACAGAAAGCTTATCTCGCCAATTTTATCCCACAAGCTTCCCACATCACGAGTTGGTGGGAAAAAAGATATTTCTCAAGATACCATGCCTCTTGCCACCAAAATCCCTCCGAGGTAAAATAAGTATTTCTTGTAGTGGTGGTATTATATATTTGAAATTTGTATAAATAATGATTATTACTTTTAAGTGAATAAATTTTATATCCATGTAGCAAACCACTTGAGGAATAAATTATTTTTTAAGAAAAATACAGGATAATTAAAGAAAATTCATTGTGGTCTCAATGATTAATAATCATGTACATTATTGGACTAATGTACCAACGTATGTTCAGCAATGGAGAGAGGAGATTTTATAATTTATTGGACGATTTCTTGTGCAAGATTTGCCTTACACCTGCTTGATTGTTTCCACCGAATCTGGAATATAAAGTAATTAATTGAGGCAAATATCTTATATAAATCTCATAATTTTTAATATTAAAATTATCCGAATCAATCTATAATCATTTTTGTACATTTTACTAATATGATTGGCTGGATTAATTTTTTTTAATATATAATTAATCATATTACTAGAGTGTACAAAAAAATTCATAAAAATAACTGCACATAAAATTTTTCATATTAAATATACGTTATTCATCTTTAAATAATATGGAAAATCTTAACCACGTGCTTCTGTCACCGCCGTGTGTAATTCGTACGAGTTGGAACTCCATGATTAAAATAATGCAGCAATTAATGATTACAGATGGCAGCGAACACTTGGCACATGTGCTCCACGTGATCTCCATACATCTTAGTACATGTTTCTCCTTATTATAACAATATTCTATTTCAATGGTACCGGGACACATTTATTTACATAATTGATAAGTCCCACACAAAATAGCTTTTTTCTTTTCCTTTAAAAAAAGAGAGAATTTACTACTTTGAAATTTTATAGCTATCCATAGGGTCTGCTCGATGGGCGTATCCCGTCTGTATGGTCCATCCGTACCCACTAGCTAGGTATTGTGCCGGCAATTCCTCCCAAATTATCAGCAGGGCAGGCAGCGAATAGGGCATCCACCCATCCCCCGGCAGTCGGATAGGATCAGGTGAGAAAGGGCCGAGTAGGGTGTAAAGAGTTCGGTCTAGACCGAAAAAAATCATTTAGTCTCTATGGAAAAATACTTTCAGTTTAGTCTATATTATCCGTCTGTAAATTTATTTTTATTTAATTTCTTTGTCGTGAAAATATTTGTCTAAAAATAAATAGTAACCGATAGGTAACTTGGCAAACTCAAAAGCAGTGAAACGGTGGAAGTGTAACACTTTTGTTTGATGGGTATGGTTCGGCAAAATGGCATCCAAAAGTCAAATCGACTCCGCGTTCTCCTAGCACAACGGCGATTTTAGAGATCCGATAGCAAACAACTCGTATATAATTTATACAACTATATATATATATATATATTTAATAGATGCACAAAGAAAATAGAAAAGTAAGATGCATGGTATGGACGAAGCAAGGCGGTGGCAGTACTGATACTGGCAGTTATTGGATTCAAGCTGGTCATGGATTCCCATGCTCATCCACCCACGTGCATACTTCAACTCCCTCCGTAATTCACTTCCCCTACCCTCATTAAATATATATAGCCACAGAGATTTGCAGACACTTCCCTGCAGTTTCAGTTTTCAGTTTTCATGCCTATCTTCATGCAAGAACTGGGGCTGTAAAACTAGTCGCATGCATAGCGATTCGTTGTAAGAATATCATCTTTCACATAATATAGTTGTAGCAGCAGGAGAAAGAGATACTCCAAGAAGATGGAAAAGTACGAGTTGGTGAAGGATTTGGGAGCTGGAAATTTCGGGGTGGCAAGACTCTTGAGGCACAAGGAGACCAAGGAACTCGTCGCCATGAAATACATCGAGCGTGGCCACAAGGTTTGTCAGGCTTTTCTGTTTGGTTGCCGAGAAAACTTGGGAAATGATATTAAAATTTTGATTTTTGTAAGTACGCTTTACGTTTGGTGTTGTTGGTTCCGGAGAGCGGATATTAATTACTAGGAATTTATACATTTAGGAGGGTGTGTTTTTCTGAAATGAATGGAGGACTGGCTTATGTGAATTCCCAAAAATGGGAAGATTTCTAAGGCGCAGTACCAGTGAAGCAAAAGAAATTTGCAGTTTTGGAATCTTAGATGTTTCATACTTTAGAGGACCCAGTAAAGAGATATTCAAGTAAAATGAGCCCAAATGAAATATTTCGAACTTGAATTTGGATTAAGTCTTTTTTTTTTTTTTTTTTTTTTTCTCTTGTCTCCTTCCGTTTCCCAGAAACCAAACAGTATTAAAAGGTTCCTTTCTAACATGATCACTGGATCTATATGCTCTCTCTTGAATTTCAGATTGATGAGAATGTGGCGAGAGAAATTATCAACCACAGATCGCTCCGGCACCCCAACATAATCCGTTTCAAGGAGGCTAGTTTTGTTCCCCTATCCCAAGAACTTTGTTAAAGAAGTTCTGAATACTATTGCTAAACTCTTCGTCTGTTGTTTGGGTAAATCAGGTGGTTTTGACACCCACGCATTTGGCGATTGTGATGGAATATGCGGCCGGCGGAGAGCTCTTTGAACGCATCTGCAATGCCGGTAGATTTAGTGAAGATGAGGTAAAAGTTACTGTCTCTCTTTTCTCTTGTTTGATTGATTGATATTATTATCGTAGATAATATGTTTCTCTCTTAATTTAATTTCGCAGGCTAGATATTTCTTTCAGCAGCTGATCTCTGGTGTCGATTATTGTCATTCCATGGTAACATCCCTTTTCACTCTTAGAAGCTCTCTCTCTCGCTCACTCACTTTTCTCTTCTCTTTTTCTGTCATTCATATTACAAATTGCAAATACAAATGTTTATGTTTAACTCTTATCTTACAGCAAATATGCCATAGAGATTTGAAGCTGGAAAACACACTTTTAGATGGAAGCCCTGCGCCACGGCTAAAAGTTTGTGATTTTGGTTATTCTAAGGTGTGGAAATTAGTTTCATTTGTTTTCTGATATTTAATATGGTATTTTGCCAATTTTCTCTTGGGTTTTACTTTTTGTTTATGGTGTAGTCATCCCTCCTGCATTCACGACCCAAATCTACGGTTGGAACTCCAGCATACATTGCACCAGAAGTTCTTTCTCGGAGAGAGTATGATGGCAAGGTGAAATTTTTAATTACTCACTTTCAGTAGAAAAGAAACTTTTGATCTGTTCTCTAGCCGGTTATTGCAATCAGGGATGACATAGGGTGGGTTAGAACTGTGATCCTTTGCATCACATATATATTTGTGTTTTACCCTTAAAACTAGTGATCCCTTTGTCCCTATTATGGTCTCCATTGATAAAGCACATATTTTAAGAAAGTGACATTGATTGTTGTAACAACCTGCTTTTGTATATTTCTCTGTGTGTTTATTATTTAATTAAATGCTCGAATATTATAAAAAGTTGTAAATAACAATTATCATCCTGTTGTTTTTTTGTTATGTATCTCCCTTGCTCATTGCAGTGTCAACTATTTCCCCCCTCCCTTCTTATCTTATTATCTTCTAGAAATTACTCTGCTTTTTTAACGTATGCTAGGTTGGAAACACATGGGTGTGGGTATTGAAAACTCTCTATGGTATGGGGATGGTGATTGATATATTCGCCTGTTCCAGATATTAGGTGGGCAGGGATGGGGATGGAGAAGCCCTCCCCACCTCACCCTACTTGGATTAATTTTGGGATAATTTTGTAATGTTTCTTGTGTGTCAACTATGACTTGGTGGTCAATATGCGTCTATGCAAATCACCGAGCAATAATAGATAAGAGTGTGAGTTCTCTTTTTCTATGTATTGGGCACCTCTGATAATGGACATTTTGTAACTTTCCTGATTAATAGGATACTGTTTATAATTATTGTGCATGGATTATCTTGGATGTACATGCTAGTGGGGCTTGGCTTGCCCTTTTGTTACTCCAATTAGGTTACCTTTCTTTGATGACCATATAATATAGTCAATTACTTTATAGACACTCAATCTGGCTGTACGGTTTGAATTTTGGCCAATTTTGAAGGCTTGCCTACTCTTTGGACTTCGTAAAATAATAACCCCTAGTGTCCTTGTTAACCCCACTAGCATTTAAGTGGGCGTTGAATCTTCAGTTTTGTAGCATCAGCTACCACAACATAAAACTTCGTTTTTTTCTTTGCTATGATGTCTGTGACTTCTTTTTCGCGCCTTCTCCTCTTATGGGGTGGAAGAGAAAAGGGGAGGAATCTTTGTTTTAATGAAATATGGTAAGGACGGGGCAGATAATTAAATCTTAGATGGACCATTCCTTCGAGCATTATCTGTCTTACATTATTCTATGGCCATTTGTATTTTTGTGTTGGCTGATCTAATCCAAGTGCTTTGATGCATTCGGAATGTTAACTGAACTTGCTCTGTAACAGCCTTTTCTGTTATGTATATGGCCCTAGCCACCATCCTAAATCTAGCATTTACTGCATGTAGATCCCCACTGCAACTTACAGGGGGCCTTGAAATTCTCTCTTTCTGCATAATTAGTTTCTAAAATTAATTACTCTTGTTTCTGGTCATGCTATTTAACAATAAGGGGCTCGAGTTCTAAATAAGTCCAAAAGCTTTCAAGTTTATAAACCTTTGTTATGGGTATAACATAAATGAAATAGTAACTGAGTCATTTTGTTATGTGCTTGCTAAAATTACAACATTTAAATGGGAGTAACTTGAACTTGATCCTTTTGAGGAAGATTGTTTCTTTTCCTTCATTTATTTAGTTGGCAGACGTATGGTCTTGTGGAGTAACTCTCTATGTCATGCTGGTGGGAGCATATCCTTTTGAAGACCAAGATGACCCCAGGAATTTTAGAAAAACAATTCAAGTAATTATCTCTTTCCATCTATATGATTTTTTTTTTTTTTTTTAGAAAAAAAGAGTGTTCATTATTTTCGTATTTGACTCTTCTTTCTTCTTTATCATTCTTCTGCAGAAAATAATGGCTGTTCAGTACAAAATCCCCGACTATGTTCACATATCTCAAGATTGCAAGCACCTACTCTCTCGGATATTTGTTGCAAGTCCATCCAGGGTATGTACCATTCTGAAGTTACTAAATTTTTATTCTGATCATTAAAATTTGCATTTATTCAGCTAGCTTAAGGATGTCTGAAATATTCAGGAAAATACCTTTTAGCCCATCTCATTGGAACTTACCTTCTCAATTTTATTCTTCCTTGTACTATGTAAATGAGAGGCATAGTAGAATTAATGGAAAGTTCGATTGGTTTGTCCTCGGTAAGGAGACTGCTTAGAACAATATGGTAGAAATGATAGAAAGGCAACAATAAACTGTCTGTCTGATTCCACATGTAGTATGGGAGATAAAGGAACCCGTGTCTTGACTGACATTGCAAATAGCCCACTGTTCCCCTCCGTATACACGATGCCTTTGCTGGTAATGAATAATTCTTTCATTTGCTTCTCTATGAAATGATCTAGCCGTTAGCTAACTCTCCTCTTAGGGGCAAGCCTATACCAAATCAACCTAATCCCTTTCACCGTGGGTCCTTCACAATTCCATACTGTCATTTTGCATACAAAAGTTGCACCAAATGCTACAGCCACTAACCATGACTTGCTCCATGAATTGTTAGCACTGTTAATGGAGCCACGTTCCAAATGTTTCTAGAAGAGAGATGCCTAAAGAATCCACCGAGAACATGTTGATACATGTAGGCCACAACTTCAATCCACAAGTTTAGAAATCTAAAAGAAGATCCAGTTTTGCATATCAGCCACTCAATATCTTTGTTTTTCCCTCAACACTCACATGGTCAAATCTGCATGCACAACAGATCTCACTTGGTATGGTATGGCACAATCTGCTGCAAAGGCAGAATACTCAGATTTCGTTTGCTGATCACTGATAGAAGGCTCGATATGAAAGGAAGACTTTAGGCCTGACCTTTTAATTATGCATGCATATTGAAAGGTTTACTCTGATTAGTAATATAAATATGGCATGTAGCACAACAATGCAACATATTTTTGAAACATAACTAAGAACTTGTGTCTTTGTTTCTTTTAGTGGGTCCTAGAGTATATTGGGAGGATACTGTCATAGTTACTCTTAGGGTTCTGAGTTTATTACGTGGATTACTAGATTAAAAGGTGCTTCCTAAGATACTGAGTCTATTGTAAAAAAGTACCTTGATCGAGTGTTGAGTGCTAGGATCTGTACCACCCTGTTACAGTATAGGTAATTCCCCTTGTGTTGTTGGTTTTGCAGAGAATTGCAATTAAAGAAATCAAGAACCATCCATGGTTTTTAAAGAATATGCCAAGGGAGCTAACAGAGTCTGCTCAAGCTATCTATTACCAGAGAGACAATCCAAGCTTCTCTCTTCAAAGTGTGGATGAGATCATGAAAATTGTAGCAGAGGCAAGAAACCCACCTCCATCATCTACGCCTATCAGGGGCTTTGGCTGGGGAGCAGAAGACGAAGAAGAAGGCATCGAAGACATAGATGAGGAGGTGGAGGAAGAAGAGGGCGAAGAAGACGAGTATGACAAGAGGGTCAAAGAAGTTCATGCAAGTGGAGAGTTTCAAATCAGCTAAGCAGTTACATCCTCCTGTGGTCATAAGATAATTCAAGTGTTTAAAGTTGTGGCCGTAGCATATTTATCAATTTGTATGTATGATTTAATAATTGATGCTACAATCTCAAAAAAAAAAAAAAAAGAATGGTGGATTCTAAAGTATAGAACTTTGCTTCTAATCTATACTATCTGTTTTTCCATGGAGGCCAGAAGTATCTGAAACGGATAGTTTTCTTGTTATATGCCAACTTGAATGTGTTTGATCAATGTCCTTTTATCATCCTCGTTTCTGACTGAAACGGCTACTTCGACTTATGTATTGCAATACTAACTACACTATAACTAGTGTGGGCAAAAGATACTGTGATGACCCGTTTTGAGTGTATTTTCGCTGAAATATTTGTTTTTATTTTAATTAATATATTAGCTATTTATTTTAATTTATTTGCGTTTTAAAAAATTGGGTTTTAATTTAATTTAGTTTATTTGATGTGTTTTATTTAGTTGTTTTGTGGTTTTTAATCTTTTTGGCGGGTTAGTTTTGCTTCCCGAAAAGAGGATTGGACCTCATCTTTTCCCTACATCTTTTTCATTTTTCCTCTTTTTCCTTTTTCTTTTCCCTTCTTTTCCTTTTTCCTTCTTTTTCTTTTTTTTCTTTTCTTTCTCTCCTCTCCCGCTCGACCGAACCCCCCCCCGTGCTCTCTCTCTCTCTCTCCTCCCTCTCCCCCGCGTCGTCTCTCTCTCTCCTCCAGCCCAGCGCCGTCCGGCCACCAACCGGACCCCCACCGGTCCCAAAAGTTCCCCCTCCCTCCGGCGCACCACCCCTCCGAAAGCCACCCCCAACCGGCCGGCCATTTGGCCGGAAAAAGCCCAACAAGCACCCACGGATTTCACTCCGATCCGCCGTCGTCGCTCCACCTCCGGCCACCATTTCTTCACCACTTCATCACCGGCCTCTTGCTGTCCTAACCCACCCATTTCCGGCCTCCAACGACCACCGGAGCAGCTCCCACGAGCTTGTTTTCCGATTTGCTCTTTTTGGCCATTTCCGGCCATTCCGCCGCCACCCACGGCCGTCCGTCACTTCCTTTAGCTTCACAACCATCCCTTGACCATCCCCCATCAATCTCGTGTCCTAGTTTGTCCCCGTTCAAAAGTGAATTTTTCAGACCCACGGCCACAGTGAATTTTCACTGTGACGTTGCTGTTTTTCCGCCGCTTGCAACGCCGCTTGTTTTCTAAAATCGCCGTATAGCGCTGTAAGTATTTTTCAAACCCTATTTTCAGATTTTAATATATATTGCTCATTCAAATATTTTACTGTTGTTGGTTGTTGATTCCGGACTGAGTCCGAGGAGTTTCGGGGGTCGGATGGATGGAGGACGGAGTTGTCTGTTTAATTGTTTATGTTGGTTGGTTATTTTATCATGCATTGATTTGGCATTTCATGGTGCATGCATGTGTGTTTTTGTTCACGTGTGAAAAGCCTGTGTATTGGCGTGAGTGGTTTTACGGGTGCGTGTGTATCACGAGCCCAAGCCGAGATGGGTTATTATCTCGGTGGAGCTCCTCTGGTCACTCGGGAGCGGAATAAACTGAGTGATGTCCCCTGAGTTGTCGAGAGAGACGACGGGAGCGGGGCTAGGGGATGCTTGGCTACGAACGCCCCGGGCGCGGAACCGGGCATCGCCCTACTCACCGACTCCGTGGCCCTTCGCTGGCGAGGGCTAGAGGATGCTTGGCTACGCACGCGCGGGAGGCGCGGAACTGGGCATCGCTCGTTAGGTGTCACATGCGTGGTGGTACTCTACGGTGTGACACTGGAGCCAGGGTGTGCGGATGACCCCTAGGGGAGGTCATGGTGCATACGGTTAAAATTGGATAATGGTTTATGAGGCCAAATGGGACTTTTGGCGTGGGCCAGATGGACTTCTGGCGAGATATTGGGCCGGATGGACTTCCGGCGAGATATTGGGCCAAATGGACTTTTGGCGGCCAAATGTGACTTTTGGCGTGTTTTTCAGAAAGGATATGCTTTTGGGCCAAATGGGTTTTTTGGCGTGTGTGGAAAACTTGGGTTTTTGTGGGCTTTGTGCATTGGGCATGTTTCATGCATCTTGTATGAGTTTTATGTGTTTTTATCTGGTAGTGTTTGGGTTTTACTTACCTGCGGTACCATTCGTGGTTCCGTAGCTTTTGGTGCAGAGTTAGAGGACGAAGAGGAGGAGGCTGAGCCCGAGGATGCGGCTCCGCCGGGTTGCTGATGCTATCTTTATATTTGTTTAAAACTGTAGTCGTGTTTTGTAATATTTATCTATGTACGTTTTAAACAGCTTGTATTACGTTAAGAAAAATTCTGGTACTTAGTTATGACTTTCTTTATCCGCTGCGAGTTTCTCTGTACACATCTGTTGCCTTGCACACACTCGGCACCAGACGATGGGATGGTGACCCGGGTTGTCACCATCCGGACGTCTCAATTTCCCCGTGTTCGGGCGTGGGGATTTTGGGGGCGTCACAGGTGGTATCAGAGCGGTTTGGCTCTGGGTAAAACCACATGTCCCGTAGGTAGTACCAGAATGTTTTTAAAGTTGTGTTTTGAAAATTATGTTAAGTATAGTTATCTTATTTGTTTTATTTGTGGGAGCTTGTTTGTTTGTTTTTATTTATTTAGTTATGTTTTGGCATGCTGGTTTCTTTTGTTTCTTGCTGTGTTGTGCTGTTTTTATTTTTGTTGGTTTTATGATGGTTTTATTTGTTTTCTTAAAGGAGGGTCAAGAGTAGTGTTGTGACGGGAATATGGGGAGACCAGGGAGACCAAGGAAAAATACTCAGGAACCGCAAGAAAATACCTCCAGAGATGACTCCATAGCCGAAGCAATTCGGCAGATGACGGAGTTTATGCAACAGAGTGCGAGGTCCCAACAGGCAGGGCCTTGGCCACCACAAGGACCTTGGCCACCACAAGGGGGTCCTTGGCCACCATCAGGAGGGCCTTGTCCACCATCAGGAGGACCTTATCCTCCGTCAGGAGAACCTTGTCCGCAACAAGGAGGGTATTGGCCACAACCAGGAGGTCCTTGGCCATATCAGGGAGGGCCTTGGATGTATCCAGGAGGGTCCAGCAGCATGGTGCAGGCCGGATGCACCTATGAGCGCTTCCTAGCGCATCGGACTCCACATTTCGCGGGAAATGAGGATCCAGTTCAGGCTGGAAAATGGATCAAAGATCTGGAGAAGACTTTTGAGGTGTGTGGGTGCACTGAGGCACAACAAGTACTTTACGCCAGCTACCTCTTGCAGGGCACTGCTTCTGATTGGTGGGATACCAAGAGGGTGCTGTTGGAATCTGAATTGGGATCTTTCGCTGCGGTGACCTGGCAGCGTTTCAAGAAAGAGTTTAACGACCGCTTCTTTCCCGCATCGGTAAGGAAGCAAAAGGCAAGAGAGTTCTCTAATCTGGTCCAAGGGGGCGCGACAGTGGAGCTGTACGCCCGGAGGTTCATAGAACTTGAGCGGTTTGCTCCTCATCTTGTCGCCACTGAGGAGATGCGAGCAGATCGTTTCCAGGAGGGGCTGCGTCAGGACATACGCCGCATGGTGGTCAGCCATCGGATAACCACTTTTCAGGAGTTAGTGGATGTGGCCACCCTTATAGAGAGGAAAAATAATCTGAGTTTGGGCTCCCCTTCAGGGCAAAAGAGGTGGAGTTTTTCTGGTGAAGGAAGCAGCTCGGGTTCGCCTCAGAAGTTTGTTCAGCGGACTGGAACCCGATCTCAAGCATCCTCCAGTGTTCGCATGGGAGGACGTATGCCTGTTTGTGGAGTTTGTAATAGAGCTCATGAGGGCGAGTGTCGGACGAGTAGCGGACCCCAGTGTTATCGGTGCGGCCAAGTGGGGCATAATGCTCGGGATTGCCCCGTTAGAGCTCAAGGAAGCCGTGGAGGTAGACACGGTGGAAGAACCAACCCGAGACAAGCAGTGCAAGCCCGGGTTTATGCTGTCACGCCCGGAGAGGTGGACGATGAGGCACCAGCGACCCATGATGCTGGAGTAATCACAGGTATGGATTAATTTAATTTTTAAGTTGGATTTAATTTTTGGTGCATTTGGTTTCTTCGTTGTTTTTTTTGGATTTCATGGGTTGTGTGTTTGGTTCAGGAAGAGTCCGTTTGTATGAGTTTTATGCTTGTACTTTGTTTGATTCCGATGCTTCACGATCGTTTGTGTCTTCCACGTTTGCTCGGGTGTGTAACTTGGTCACGGAATCGTTGCCGAAGGCTATGGTAGTGGCGCTACCCGATGGCGAGATGGTGTGGTGTTCCAAGGTTGCTTTGGGATGCCCGTTAAATTTTGAGGGAAGGTTTTTGGATGCTGATCTGGTGGTATTCAAGCTGTTGGGTTTTGATATTATCCTCGGGATGGATTGGCTATACCGATATTCTGCGACTATTAATTGCAGAAGTCGGACAATTAGCTTTCAGCTTCCGGATGGTGATTGTCTGGAATTCGCAGGGAGTAGATTAAAAGAAAAGCCGATGATTATATCGGCGATACAGGCAAGAAGAGAGATTGCATGGGGAGCGGATGCATTCTTGGTTCAGATGGTGTCCACGCCGTCTGAGAAGAAGTCCTTGGCAGACATTCCAGTTGTGGAAGAGTTCCCCGATGTGTTTGTGGATGACTTGCCCGGACTACCCCCTGTTCGAGAGATGGAGTTTGTCATAGATTTGGAACCTGGAGCGGCTTCTGTGCATAAAGCTCCTTATCGCATGGCACCGGCTGAATTGAAAGAGTTGAAGACTCAGTTGCAAGAACTGGTAGAGAAGGGATTTATTCAGCCTAGTACGTCGCCGTGGGGTGCACCAGTTCTATTTGTTAAAAAGAAAGATGGAACCCTTCGTATGTGCATTGACTATCGGGAGTTGAACAAGGTAACCATCAAAAATAAATATCCTCTCCCGCGGATAGATGATTTATTTGACCAACTTCAAGGAGCAGCCGTGTTCTCTAAGATTGATCTGAGGTCGGGATATTACCAGCTGAAAATCAGAGACCAGGATGTGCCTAAAACTGCTTTCAGGTCGAGGTATGGGCATTATGAATTTAAGGTGATGCCGTTTGGGTTAGCTAATGCCCCTGCAGCGTTCATGGATTTGATGAATAGGGTGTTTCAACCTTACCTGGATTCCTTTGTGGTAGTATTTATCGATGATATACTGATTTATTCCCGAGATGTTGAAGAGCATGTGTATCATCTTAGTCTGGTACTTGAGAAATTGAGAGAGCACCAGTTGTACGCCAAGCTCAGCAAGTGTGAGTTCTGGTTGGAAGAAGTTAAATTTCTTGGGCATGTAATTTCCCAGGGTGGAGTGGCAGTTGATCCTAGTAAGGTAGAAGCCATTTTGTCATGGCCACGCCCAACTACAGTACGCGAGATCAGGAGTTTCTTGGGGCTCGCCGGTTACTACCGAAGGTTTGTAGAGGGTTTTGCTCGCTTATCCGGACCTCTCACAGCTTTGACTCGGAAGAATACAGAATTTGTTTGGTCAGAGAAATGTGAGAGAAGCTTCCAGGAATTGAAGAACAGGTTGACGACGGCACCAGTGTTAGCACTCCCAGAACCGCATAAGCCGTTTGTAGTCTTCAGTGATGCGTCTAAGTTCGGTTTGGGTTGTGTCCTTATGCAGGAAGGACGGGTTGTAGCCTATGCATCTCGTCAGCTTAAGGACCATGAGAAGAATTATCCGACGCATGATCTAGAGTTGGCTGCGATTGTTTTTGCACTCAAGATCTGGCGGCATTTCTTGTATGGGGAAGCTTGTGAGGTATTTACTGATCATAAGAGCTTGAAGCATTTGTTTTCCCAGAAAAATTTGAATATGAGGCAGAGGCGTTGGCTAGAGCTAATCAGTGACTATCAGTGTGAGATCAAGTACCACCCGGGGAAGGCTAACATAGTTGCTGATGCTTTGAGCCGGAAGTCTCATTTGGAGGATGAAGCCGAACCGTCAGAAATGGATTCGTTACTTTATGGGATGAGAAGGCTCCTTATAGAGAGTTCGCAGCAAGTAGAGATTTTGTCTTCAGTTCTGGACATTCGGGTAATAGATTTTGAAGAATTGAAAGCTCTCCAAAGAAAGGATCAGAAGCTGCTGAACATCAGGAAAAGAGTCCGAAAATCTCGAGGGCCGTTGCACTATAGCATGGATAGTGATGGGGTACTTCGGTTCCGAGATCGCAGAGTGGTCCCGAAGGACTCAGATTTCAAAGAACGAATCATGGCGGAAGCTCATGCGGCCCCGTATTCAGTTCATCCCGGCAGTACAAAGATGTATCGTGACTTGAAGAAAAATTACTGGTGGGATGGAATGAAGAAGGACGTTGCCTTATATGTGGAGAAATGCCACACGTGTCGTCAGGTAAAGGCTGAGCATCAGAGACCTGCAGGCATGCTCCAACCCCTCCCTATACCTGAGTGGAAGTGGGATGACATCACGATGGACTTCGTAGTGGGTTTGCCGAGAACGCCTAGTGGGAAGAACTCTGTTTAGGTGATCGTGGACCGGTTAACGAAGAGTGCTCATTTTCTGCCTGTTAACAACACCGACTCTTTGGGTAAGTTGACCCGTTTGTATGTCAAGGAGATAGTGCGGCTACATGGCATACCAAAGACTATAGTGTCGGATCGAGACCCGAGGTTCACATCGCAGTTCTGGAAGAGTTTGCAGGCAGCTTTGGGTACTAAGTTGAAGTTCAGCACTGCTTATCACCCGCAGACAGACGACCAGTCAGAACGCACCATTCAGACTCTGGAAGACATGCTGCGAGCATGTGTCCTGGAATTCCAAGGAAGTTGGGAAAATCACTTGCCGCTCATTGAGTTTGCCTACAATAACAGCTACCATGCGACCATTCAGATGGCTCCCTATGAAGCTCTTTATGGGAGAAAGTGTAGGTCGCCCTTGTGTTGGGATGAAGTTGGGGAGAGTAGGGTAATTGGACCCGAAATAATTCAGGAAATGCAAAGCCAAGTCCGGATCATTAGAGATAAAATGGCGGCAGCTCAGAGTCGCCAGAAAAGCTACGCTGATACCAGGAGGAGAGAATTGTCATTTGAAGTTGGTGATTGGGTTTATCTTAAAGTCTCTCCCATGAGAGGTGTTAAGCGTTTTGGTAAGAAAAGGAAACTAGATCCGAAGTATGTCGGCCCTTTTCAGATTCTGGAGAGAGTAGGGTCCGTCGCCTATAGAGTTGCCTTGCCAGATTATTTCGGGGATGTTCATGATGTCTTCCACGTATCATCCCTGAAGAAGAGCTTTGGGCAGCAAGAGCCTCGCTTCATCGACCCAGCAGGTATTCAGTTGCAACCGGATCTCACTTACGAAGTTGTTCCGTCGCAGATTTTGGATTGGAAGGAGCAACAGTTGAGGTCCAAGGCGATACCTTTAGTTAAAGTGGCTTGGGGAGATCCGTTAGCTCAAGACTTCTCTTGGGAGCGAGCAGCGGACATGAGGGAGCAGTACCCGTATTTGTTTGAATGAAGAAGGTATGTATCTTGTTTTATTTATCACAGTTGGCTTATGTACGTTTGTGTGGCTTGGTTTAAGTTGGTGGTGATCTTGCAATTTCGAGGACGAAATTGTTTTTAAGGAGGGGAGGATGTGATAACCCGTTTTGAGTGTATTTTCGCTGAAATATTTGTTTTTATTTTAATTAATATATTAGCTATTTATTTTAATTTATTTGCGTTTTAAAAAATTGGGTTTTAATTTAATTTAGTTTATTTGATGTTGTGTTTTATTTAGTTGTTTTGTGGTTTTTATCTTTTTGGCAGGTTAGTTTTGCTTCCCGAAAAGAGGATTGGACCTCATCTTTTCCCTACATCTTTTTCCTTTTTCCTCTTTTTCCTTTTTCTTTTCCCTTCTTTTCCTTTTTCCTTCTTTTTCTTTTTTTTCTTTTCTTTCTCTCCTCTCCCGCTCGACCGAACCCCCCCCCCGTGCTCTCTCTCTCTCTCCTCCCTCTCCCCCGCGTCGTCTCTCTCTCTCCTCCAGCCCAGCGCCGTCCGGCCACCAACCGGACCCCCACCGGTCCCAAAAGTTCCCCCTCCCTCCGGCGCACCACCCCTCCGAAAGCCACCCCCAACCGGCCGGCCATTTGGCCGGAAAAAGCCCAACAAGCACCCACGGATTTCACTCCGATCCGCCGCCGTCGATCCACCTCCGGCCACCATTTCTTCACCACTTCATCACCGGCCTCTTGCCGTCCTAACCCACCCATTTTCGGCCTCCAACGACCACCGGAGCAGCTCCCACGAGCTTGTTTTCCGATTTGCTCTTTTTGGCCATTTCCGGCCATTCCGCCGCCACCCACGGCCGTCCGTCACTTCCTTTAGCTTCACAACCATCCCTTGACCATCCCCCATCAATCTCGTGTCCTAGTTTGTCCCCGTTCAAAAGTGGGTTTTTCAGACCCACGGCCACAGTGAATTTTCACTGTGACGTTGCTGTTTTTCCGCCGCTTGCAACGCCGCTTGTTTTCTAAAATCGCCGTATAGCGCTGTAAGTATTTTCCAAACCCTATTTTCAGATTTTAATATATATTGCTCATTCAAATATTTTACTGTTGTTGGTTGTTGATTCCGGACTGAGTCCGAGGAGTTTCGGGGGTCGGATGGATGGAGGACGGAGTTGTCTGTTTAATTGTTTATGTTGGTTGGTTATTTTATCATGCATTGATTTGGCATTTCATGGTGCATGCATGTGTGTTTTTGTTCACGTGTGAAAAGCCTGTGTATTGGCGTGAGTGGTTTTACGGGTGCGTGTGTATCACGAGCCCAAGCCGAGATGGGTTATTATCTCGGTGGAGCTCCTCTGGTCACTCGGGAGCGGAATAAACTGAGTGATGTCCCCTGAGTTGTCGAGAGAGACGACGGGAGCGGGGCTAGGGGATGCTTGGCTACGAACGCCCCGGGCGCGGAACCGGGCATCGCCCTACTCACCGACTCCGTGGCCCTTCGCTGGCGAGGGCTAGAGGATGCTTGGCTACGCACGCGCGGGAGGCGCGGAACTGGGCATCGCTCGTTAGGTGTCACATGCGTGGTGGTACTCTACGGTGTGACACTGGAGCCAGGGTGTGCGGATGACCCCTAGGGGAGGTCATGGTGCATACGGTTAAAATTGGATAATGGTTTATGAGGCCAAATGGGACTTTTGGCGTGGGCCAGATGGACTTCTGGCGAGATATTGGGCCGGATGGACTTCCGGCGAGATATTGGGCCAAATGGACTTTTGGCGGCCAAATGTGACTTTTGGCGTGTTTTTCAGAAAGGATATGCTTTTGGGCCAAATGGGTTTTTTGGCGTGTGTGGAAAACTTGGGTTTTTGTGGGCTTTGTGCATTGGGCATGTTTCATGCATCTTGTATGAGTTTTATGTGTTTTTATCTGGTAGTGTTTGGGTTTTACTTACCTGCGGTACCATTCGTGGTTCCGTAGCTTTTGGTGCAGAGTTAGAGGACGAAGAGGAGGAGGCTGAGCCCGAGGATGCGGCTCCGCCGGGTTGCTGATGCTATCTTTATATTTGTTTAAAACTGTAGTCGTGTTTTGTAATATTTATCTATGTACGTTTTAAACAGCTTGTATTACGTTAAGAAAAATTCTGGTACTTAGTTATGACTTTCTTTATCCGCTGCGAGTTTCTCTGTACACATCTGTTGCCTTGCACACACTCGGCACCAGACGATGGGATGGTGACCCGGGTTGTCACCATCCGGACGTCTCAATTTCCCCGTGTTCGGGCGTGGGGATTTTGGGGGCGTCACAGATACCATACCCAACTACGATGGTTGTCTATTGCTGGTCAAGGTTCAAGGCTAGCATGGCTGTAGTTGTCTTATGGTAACCTAAATGTCAACTAGGTAAATCATTATCACTTATATTTAAAAAAAAAAAAAATGATATTTGCAGACATAGAGTGTATAAATGTTGCTCACTTTTTTTTTAAATAATAAATAGACGATCAACTTCCACATAAAAAATCATGTTTTTGATAATAGAACACATTAGTTTTCAAAAAGAGTATGGTCCGTTTGTACAACTCATGACTATATCTAATAAGAGCATTCGCATTCCATTTTGCAAAAGCTTAAATTCTCCAAATTTTGAGAAAAAGTTTGGGGATTTCATCCCAAACCACTCCCCATCCCATTCTCCATTTTGGGGTGAATGGATGAGATTGCTATAGAGAATCTTCAAATATGGGGATCTACTATTTGTCTTCAAACCATTATTTTAAGTTTATAAAGTCTTTGTAGTTAAGTTTATAAAGAGAGGTGAGAGAAAAAGGTAATATAAAAAAATAAAGAAATATTATTTTAATATAATAGAGAAAGAATGAGAAATGAGATATATGAAGTTTTTGAAAGATGAATAAAATTTAAGAAAAAATTTTAGAGAATGTGATTTTTAGTTAAATTATACGAAATTTTATGAAGAAGTCAATGTGAATGCTCTAATATCTTATTTAATGGACAAGTGTAATGAACACTACAAGTGTGGGAGCGATCTTAGTCAGGGAAGGCTAAGGTTATGTTTAATTGTTGAACTAAACTCAATTCATATCAAATCAATCATTTATGAGATCTATTACTTTTTTAACTCATCATAATCTACTTTATATATTTCAATCTAAAAAATTAAATTCATCTTAAGTTAAAAAAAAAAACTAAACTCATCTCAATAAAATTTACAAAATATTAATATTTATAATCAATTCAACTCATTTAAACGTCCAAATATAACCTAAAAGCAGCTGGCATAAGGGTAGGAAGAGGGCGCTTGTTGCATCTGGCACGAGATGATAAAGAGAGAGCTTCGTCTACCGATGAACAGCGGATTGACGGATCTAAAAAAATATCGACCTGAAAATTTATACTTTGATACTCATGACGTACGAATGCTGTCACTTATAAATTCTCTTAATTACTCACCCTGCAAACAAATCGGTAGGAGTACAATTTATTTTTTAGAAGTGAGAGTCCATAAAAATTAATTTATACATTAGCATCACTTCTTATAATACTTTAAATTTATTTTATAATAAAATCAACTTTACAATCTAATGTACTTTTTCAAATCATATCAATTTGTATATTATTTTTATAAAATCTTTTTATACTTAAAGTATTTCACTTTGAAATGTGTAAAAGAATTAATTTAAGAGAAATGATATTTATAGTTATGAAGTGTGTAAATGTCACATAATCTTTTAAAAAAAATGAGTAAATACGAAACTTACATGAGTTGTAGATGTTAAGGCTTATAATTGTAGAGCTTAAAGTAATAAACACTACTATCAAAAAGTTATTGACTGTTTAATAACTATATATCTAGAATACTTTCAAATATGTTATTATTTTTAGAAATAAATTTAAAAAATACTTTTTGAAGTAGAAACGACATAAAAGGATATTTGATTCTTTAAAGATGGAAAATGTTATATGTACTTACAATTTTACATACATAACCATACATATTGATATGCCAATTATTGAAAATCATAAAAATTCAAAATTTGAAATTCAAAATAATATAAAAAAATATTGATAAAATGAGACTATCAATCAATATAATAAAAAGAAGTATAAAGCTATAATTATTTAAAAATTGTATGAATATTTTCGTTTAATAACAATTTTTTTAAAAGTATAAATACGTTCTCCAAAATTCGAAAAAGTATGTTTGAAGAGAGCGATCAATTTGATGTTTTTCCTGAGATATACTTTTTAACTTTTATTATATAAAAAAATATTTTAATATGAATTGAAGAGAAAAGCAGAGTGATGCACAACAGATATTTGATGCAATGTCACAATGAGAATTTGTTTGTACAGGGTGGTAGTCTTTCGTCTTGTATTCTGTCTTTCAAATGGCCAAAAGGCTGATACACTTTTTATAGGCATATCTCGAGCCTATACATGAAAAGGAAATCACATATTTGTACCCATTCAGTTACAAAGAATCATTCTAGAGTATTCTACAATTTTCTTCTGTTATGCATTTCGGTTCCTCCAAGAATCTTCTATTGAGGCAGCAGCATTGCTTGCTCTATTATGAATCAATCAAATAATCCAATTTTATCATTAAAGTATTTTTAAAACTATTTAAACATTAGACTTCTAAAGCAATCCCAAACAGGCATTCCCTTGTTTGGAGACTAAAACAATGGAAATCCCAAGCTTTTCCAATCCATTCATCAATGGTTATTGTTATGATTTGAATCCGAATACTTATTGAACTCAAAGATCCAAAACAGAAACTCAATAGAGAATTACAATATGATAAGATAATGATAACAAGATAACAAGATAGGCAAAATTAATCTATAAAAGAATAAGAAATGTGCAAGGAATGAGGAAACAGAAGATACAAACAGAGATTACATGGTTCGGCCCTAATGGCCTACGTCCACGACAAGAACAGCCTCAGAGATCATTTTATTGATGAATCTGCAAAGCCAATGTACCATTGTACAAGATTGAACTAATATCGAGCCAAGAGAAGCCACAAGATTTGACTTTCCTTTTCCCTCAACAAACCCTAGTTCTCTTTACCTCACGGATTCACTCCAATTCTTTCTGACGGCCACACAGTACAGAATGAGTTAACCCTAAAACGAAAAACACTTATATATACATGAAGCACAGATCAATCGGACGGCTCTCCTTCATTCCCATCCTTTAATTGAGACGGCACCGTTTAATGCACTGCTGGATGCCGTTTAATGCACTGCTCGTGTGCCGTTTAATGCACTGCACGTCCTCATCACTTCATTTAACATATAAGAGCTACTGCTTATCAACATGTATTTAATTTCTGCATGAACATCAGTTAGTAACAAGTTGAATATAAAAAATAGTTGACACATATATCACAATTCTCCACCTTGACAATATTTTATTCATCATTTCTATTCTACTCTCATCTTGGCTGTTCCTGCTATGTCCTTCTACTAAGGGACCCCAACAGTTTGCACATTAATTAAGTTCAGACAGTGTCTGAACTTTGCTAATGGCAAGGACGTAGTCATCATATCTAAGGGATTTTCCTCAGTTGGAATTTTCTCCATTCCAACTTCTTTAGACTCAATTACATCCCTTACAAAATGAAGCCTAACATCTATATGCTTAGACCTTTCATGATATACTTGATTTTTAGCCAAATATATTGAACTCTAGTTATCACAATGTACAATTATATTTTCCTTAAAAATACCTAATTCATGTGATATACCATTCAGCCATATGGCTTCCTTTATTGCTTCTGTCATAGCTATATATTCAGCCTCTGTTGTAGACAAGACTACAACAGATTGCAAATTTGACTTCCAACTAATAGCCCCCCCAAAAGCTGTAAAAACATATCCTGTTAAAGATTTTCTAGTATCCACACTACCAGCATAATTAGCATCTACAAAACCTTCTAATTCACAAGCTTCTTTAACATTATTCACATATTTCAAGCCCAAAACAGTGGTTCCAGAAATGTATCTTAATAGCCACTTAATAGCTTGCCAGTGTGCCTTACCAGAGTTACTCATAAACCTACTAACAACACTGACAACATAGGTAAGATCAGGTCTGGTACAGACCATTGCATACATCACACTTCCTACCATACTAGCATAGGGTATTTGATGCATAAACTCCATTTCGGATTCTGTTTGTGAGGCTTGAGTAGTGGACAGCTTGAAATGTTGACCTAGAGGTGTGCTTACAGGTTTAACTTGGTTCATACCAAATCTTTTAAGAATTTTAGATAGATAAGTTTTTTGAGATAGAAACAGACATCTCTCTGGTCTATTTCTTATAATATCCATTCCTAAAATTCTACTAGCTGGTCCTAGTTCCTCCATATCAAACTCAGATTTTAACATACACTTAGACTGTTTAATCAAATCAGGATCTTTACATGCTACCAACATATCGTCTACATATAGCAACAAATATATTAATATTCCATTAACATCCTTATAATAAATACAACTATCATAATAGCTTCTTTTAAAATCATTTTCAAGCATGTAAGTACCAAATCTCTTATACCATTGTCTAGGTGATTGTTTTAAGCCATACAAAGATTTTTTAAGCAAACACACTTGATCAGAGTTAATATCTTTTGTAAACCCCTCAGGGGGTTGCATGTAAATTACCTCTTCCAATTCTCCATGTAAAAAAGCAGTTTTTACATCCAATTGCTCTAAGTGCAAATCATGATATGCAATAAAGGATAAAAGCAATCTAATGGAACTATGTTTAACCACAGGAGAGAATATCTCATTAAAATCTATTCCCTCTCTTTGAGTGAAACCTTTAGCCACTAATCTTGCCTTAAACGTAGTACCTTCTACCCCTGGTATGCCTTCCTTTCTTTTAAAGATCCACTTGGATCCAACCAACTTAACCCCAATAGGCTTTGTAACTAAATCCCAAGTTTTATTTTTATTTAAAGACTCCATTTCTTCTTGCATAGCAAGTATCCACTTGGTGGAATCCTGGCTTGCAATGGCCTCTTTATAGGTCATTGGTTCTTGATAAATGACTTCATCAGCAATAGTCAAAGCAAAAGTAGTAAGCTCTGCATGACCATACCTAATGGGAGGTTTTATAATCCTTTTCTTCCTGTCTCTTACTAACATGTAAGAGTCAGGACCTGGTTTATCTAAGTCCTCTGAAATTGGGTCCTCAGAGTTACTGACTTCCCCAGTATTACTACCAGTTGAGGTGTTTCTTCTCTCCACCTCAACCTGTACATTTCCCTCAGTGTTTCCAGGTCTTTGTTCTGTTTCTGTATTCTGTACATGCATCTTATCCTCTCTAGAATGGTCCTATTCATCCTTTCAGCTAGACCATTCTGTTGAGGTGTTTCCCTAACAGTTTTGTGTCTTAGAATCCCTTCCTTTTGACAGAAATTATTAAATTCTGTTGACAGAAACTCTAACCCATTATCAGTTCTTAAGGTTTTCAATTTTCTGTCTACCTGTTTTTCAACTAAGGATTTCCATTCTTTAAACTTTCCAAATGTGTCACTCTTATGTTTAAGTATGTAAATCCACACCTTTCTAGAGTAATCATCAATGATGGAGAGAAAATAATTCTCTCCACCATGAGAAATTACTCTAGAAGGTCTCCAAAGGTCAACATGTACATAATCTAGAATCTGAGTAGTCATATAAGTTGCCCTTTTAAAACTAAACCTTTTAGTCTTTCCATAGACACAGTCTTCTCAGAAAGGTAGATTGTCCAGGTCTACCTCTTTCAGCAGACCCTGTTTCTTAAGTTCTAAAAGCCCTCTTTGACTAACATGCCCTAATCTCCTGTGCCAAAGCACAGATTTTTTCTCAACTACATTTTGTATAGGGGATGCTTCCCTTACAGTGGTTTTGCCAACTAAGGTATAAAGGCCATTCTTTATAACCCCTTTCATAATTGTGAGTGAACCTTTAGTGACTCTAAGGACCCCTGATTCAAACTTAAAAGAATAACCTGAGTTATCAAGCATACCAAACGAAATTAAATTTCTCTTTAGGTCAGGTATAAATCTAACCTCCCTCAAAAGTCTCTCCATCCCATCATGTAGTTTTAGTCTTATACACCCAATATCCATGATTTTACAGGATTTATTATTCCCTAAAATTACATGCCCACCATCCAATTCAGAAAAGTTTTCAAACCAGTCCCTATTAGGACACATGTGAAAAGAACAACCTGAATCTAAAATCCACTCATTTTCATGGCCTATGTCAGATATATTTAGTACCTCAGCACTATCATACCCATCTAATACCACTGCTACATCCCCATCCTCTTTGTTCTTGTTTCCTATCTTAGTTTTCCTATCAGGACAATCTCTCTTGAAATGTCCTTCTTTGTGACATAGAAAACATTTTAACTGTTTTCCTTTAGACTTAGACCTATTTTTCTTGTTATTAGTTTTGCCTTTCTTGCCTCTCTTTTCTGGTCTTCCCCTAACAGACAAGCCCTCACCATGTTCTTGTTTGGTATTTTCTTGATTTTGTAATTCCCTAGCATGAAGTACAGATTGCACTTCATCTAGAGATATTGCATCTCTAACATACATCATGGTCTCCTTAAGGTTCTGGTATGAGGAGTCCAAAGAACTCAATAAGAGGATTGCTTGATCCTCATCCTCCACCTTAATATCTATATTAGCAAGGTCTAATATAATCTTATTAAAGGTGTCTAGATGTTCTCCTATCGAAGTTCTAGAAGACATCGTAAGAGTATATAGCCTAGTCTTCTTATATAATCTGTTAGCCAGGGATTTGTCATATAGAGATGTTCAAGCTTTAACCAGATACCAACAGCAATTTCTTCACTCGCTACTTCTCTCAAAACCTTATCTCCTAAGGAAAGAATCAAAGTACTGTGGGCTTTTTGGAGAATGTCCATCTGGACCTCCATTTTTCCTTCCTCTTTCGAGGAAGAGGCCTTTTTATCACAAGTGAGGGCATCCTGCAAGCCCTGCTAGACTAGCAGAGCCCTCATCTTAATTCTATACAACCCAAAGTCATTTTTCTCGGTAAATTTCTCAACATCAAATTTCGTGGTCCCCATAGAACCCGAGCTCATGATACCACTTGTTATGATTTGAATCCGAATACTTATTGAACTCAAAGATCCAAAACAGAAACTCAATCGAGAATTATAATATGATAAGATAATGATAACAAGATAGGCAAAATTAATCTGTAAAAGAACAAGAAATATGCAAGGAATAAGAAAACAGAAGATACAAACAGGGATTACGTGGTTCGGCCCTAATGGCCTACGTCCACGGCAGGAACAACCTCAGAGATCATTTTATTGATGAATCTGCAAAGCCAATGTGCCATTGTACAAGATTGAACTAATATCGAGCCAAGAGAAGCCACAAGATTTGGTTTTCCTTTTCCCTCAACAAATCCTAGTTCTCTCTACCTCACGGATTCACTCCAATTCTCTCTAACAGCCACACAGTACAGAATGAGTTAACCCTAAAACGGAAAACACTTATATATACATGAAGCACAGATCAATCGGACGACTCTCCTTCATTCCCATCCTTTAATTGAGGCGGCACCGTTTAATGCACTGCAGGATGCCGTTTAATGCACTGCACGTCCTCATCACTTCATTTAACATATAAGAGCTGCTGTTTATCAACATGTATTTAATTTCTGCACGAACATCAGTTAGTAACAAGTTGAATATAAAAAATAGTTGACACATATATCACAGTTATTGATCTTGAATTTGGACGTTCAATCTCCTAAGCCAAATAGAGTGAAGAGTCATGTGGAAAACGTCGAATCTCTTAGGAGTTGCATTCACGATGAAGTGTCTCTGTACTTGTTTTACTCTCATGTAAAGCCTCAAGTACTGTCTTTGAGATATGGCCATCAAAATCGTTTTGATATTTGGGATGTCCTTCACTTCGACTTGCACAGTAAACGACTTCCAGTTTAGAACATCGCTAAAAGGTGGTATATAGCTATCAGAAATCAACACTGGCACACACTCAGCATAGATTGCCTCCACAACTCTTGGACTGGCTACTTCATACCCACTTGGGCACAAGCAAAACTTGCTCTTCTTCAACATAGAGTCATAAGATACTTTATGTGGAAGTTCCTCATAAACCTGCACGTCTTGGTCTTTGTTTTTCCATTGTTGTAGAAGTAGGTACCTAATGTGGCCATGCAAACGACCTGCAAAGAAAGCAAGAACCGACCGGCGGGATGGGTGGAGACCACCAATTAGCCCTGTGATTTTGTCTGTCCGAATATGGATTTCTGGAAAGGATGCATCCTTTGATGGTTTGAATCCTTCAGATGTATTAGCATTGCATAGAACTCTTATGGACCTGTGGAATAGATGTGGAACAAAGGAAGACACCCTCGGCCCCTATAATAGAACTATGAGGAATGAGAAATATGTACAAAAATAAATTTACAATCTGACGTATTCCATCAAGTTAGATTAGTTTGTAAATATCATTATATATATGTGCGCGTGTGAATGTGCTCGTATTTTGGAATCTTTAATGGGTTTGCTTGTTTACCCAATCATGGCAAGAGAGCATGAAATGATCAGCACCAAGGCTTCGATTCCAAAAGGGATATCTGTTGGAAATGATGTCAATGTAATCGACTATAACGCGTTGAAAGTAATGATCTTTATGTGAATTGGGAACGTAGAGGTAATGAACCATCATGACCACACTGAAAGGAAGGAAGTAGACAAGAGCCTTATCAGGATTTCTAGTACGAAAAAGTTGTCCCTTCTCCATTTCATAGATGAACCTTCCCTCTGTGGAATATATACTCCTGCATGGACCATTGTGAAACAGTGGCACTTCTCCTTCTTCGTATACGTAGATCTTGAACAGCCTCTCCATCTCTAGGTAACTCCTATATATCAAACGATCATGTTTTAATCAATTAATAAGGAGTTAACTACAGTACTACTGATCAATAAAAAACTCAATGATATATATTCAGTGTAATTGAAGAACAATACTATATACAAGCTTTGAGCATGCAAGTTGATCCGTACAATTCCTTTGAAACATGCATGCAAGAACCATCACAAAAATTTTAAAAAAAAATTATGAAAAAATCATTTTTCTCATGGTAAAATCCAATTTTTTTAAAAGATTGCAATAGGCTTACACACTTTAGACCTGTACAAACTTATGATACTAATCTTATATCACTAACTCCAAGGAGCAGCCTTGAACCTATAGGTAAAGAATAATTCCATTCTAATGCCTTTATCTCACACACCATCCACCAGTTGCATGGTTAAAAAGAATTGATATAGTTACCTAAATAGTCTAAAAAAATAATGCAATTCACTAAAATTAGACATAGATTTATATTAAAAAAAAAATTATTGTTTAAAATTTATAAATTAATGTGATTTATTGTGATCTATTAATTAAATTATAAAATTATTTTTATTAAAAAATAGATCTGAGTTATATTGTATTAAACAATTTAAACTGCATCAATTTATAAACTTAATTTCTTGCATGTATAAGATTTTTGTATAGATTTAATACCTTTTAGCAATAAATATGGTAGTACCTGTGGAAAGCATTTGCATTCCTATACACTGGGCCATGAGGAACATAATCTGGGTCCTCATGATAAGTTGATGTCCAATTCCGGATTTGAGAAGCTTCTCTTATAGAAAACCGAGCTCTAGCTAAACTTGCTTCGATTTTCTTTAAAGGACTGCTCTTTCTCTTAGAAGCGCCAACAAAATGATCTTGATCGTGCCCAGCTTCATGCTTCAGTGTTGTCTCTTTCTCTTCTCCCTGTTCACCCACCACCCAAAAAGAAGAAATATCAGTGACAGAACGTTCGTGCAACATCTTTAAATGAAAATAAAGTAGAAGTAATTCCTACAGTTGTAGAAGCTGATGGCGATGGTGTGGGCTCTGAAGAACTGAATATTGGAGTATGAGTTTCGTCAGCTTGATCTGATGGTGCTTCTCTGTTTGGTTTTGTAGAACCATGTGGAGTTGGTGGTTCTGATGCTTCACCGTGTTGTGAATTAGAACTAATTAATGGAGGAGTAGTAGTACTGGGGACAGCTGCTAGCGCCGCTGCTGATCCTTCTGTTTCAAGCAATTTAGACGAACTTTCTATGGAGAAAGGTGGAGAATATAAACTCAAGAAACCAAAAATAACAAGTATCGGTAGAGTTACAAGTAATAGAACCAAAAACGAATTAGAAGAAGACCAAGACATTAATGAAGAACAAAATGGCTTGTTTGGTACTTGTGATCACATATATCTCTTCCTCAGGCTTCTACCATAGCCACACTTGCACTATCCGGCCAGAATCTTGTCAAACGAGAGAGAGAGACAGAGAGAGAGAATAATTGGGTGTGGGGAATCGGGATGCATTACGTGGTGGATGGTTTATTCTTTGCTTCACATTACAAATGTTCTTGTTGATATTAACAAAATGTACAGCCGACGCACGTGTCCAAAATTGTGTGGCTGAGATTGACATTATGTTCGTTGACACTTTCTATCTTTTATGTTTTCTATTGATCTTTCATATAGATGTGTCAAGATGTCTCTGTTACAAGCGGAATGGAATGGAGGAGAGGACATCCACCAATAAGTTAACACCAACTTGTAACTGATGTAAGAAGACAAGAATAATCTTATCTCGACAATGGGTTGAACCAACGACTACGTACAGTTCTACTCCAGTTGATTTGGATAAGGATGTTTACAATTTTAATTTTTTTTGTCCCAATACTTTCTATAATTCAGAGATAGATAAACACTAACATTTGTATTCCATTGTGTTTAATCAAGTAATTTACATTATGCACTGATAGTATTTAGGACTCGTTTCGGAACATAAGTATTCTCAGATATTTTAAAATATTTTATTTTTAATAAAAAAAATATTTAATTTTAATTTTTAAATCTTTAACTATTTCATCTAATCAATTTTTAATCATTACAAATTTTCTAAACAACTAGATAATACAAATAATAATACAACTTTTTCAAATTTTAAAATAAAAATTATATTCAAATAATTTTTTAATATATAATATTTTTATTCAACTTTTTTTCTCTCATTTTTTAAACTTAATAATATTTATTAATTCAAACTATTTAAAGATATTTTAAAATATTCTAAATATTCAAACAAGTACTTAATGCTGTGGGATCACAGATTGTATGTCTTTTTCCAAATTATAAAAATGTTTGAATTAGAAAATTGTCAAGAATAATCTTTTTCTTTTATAATATAAAACATATATACAAAAGTAATTTAAAGTAAATTCGGGGGCATTATATATATATATATATATATATATATATAAATGCGCGCACGCGCATGTGTGTGAATGTTTCACACTTAAAAAATTGACCAATATGGTAAAAGAGCAGTGCTACACATAGAGTGTGTGTAAAAAGATTTTTTTTTTCTTTTTTATTTTTTTTCATTTATTATTTTTTCATTTATAATTATTTTTAAAAAAATACAACATTATTTAAAAATATTTTTTTTCTTACAAAAGATATGCATTTTTTTTTTAAATAGACTTCAATTTAATTCATGAATTAAGGAAGTTACAGCTGTGACCAATAAGTCCAGGTATAAACCTTGATTACAAGTCAACTACTCATCTGTTATAAACTCTCCCGCACACAACTTTCATTGTACCGGACATTGTCTAAAAAACTTCAAGAAAACTCTCTAACGACAGTCCTTTCTGAGATGTGAAACTCTGTAAATAGAGATGTCCATCTCGATTTGTCAGAGAAAAACAAACACATTTCACATTTCACCCCACCCACCAAATTAAGGAGGAGGGGATTTTCCACCCTCATCCTCCAAAGAAGATAGGGATTCACTATCCTCCTCCTCCAAAAAAGGAAAGGGAATTGTCTATTTCAAAATTCTTTATTAACCTAACAAAAACATAAAACTTAAAACACCAAACAACCCTAACTGAAAAGCAACAAACAAACACTGTGCTCTCCACACCGTATGTCCACGTCGTCTACCCATGCCGAATGCCCAACCAATCTGCTCTGGTACTCTACGGACTACTCCACCCCGCAGCCTCTGCCCCATGAAAGGACCACTCCACCCTCATCCCATCTCTTCCCAGTCCACGTAACTAGCTTCGTCGCCGTCAGCTTCTCCCAGCACCAATAAGCCTTGAACAACATTTCCAAGGCTAAGACCAGATCCGATAACCTCCACTATGGACTGACAAAGGCTAAAACCAAAGACAAAACTAGCCTCTATTTATACAACCAACAAAAATAAGGCCATCGAGAGGTTTATTACAGACACTCAAAGCCAAAAAACAGGGCTAACAGATCTAACAACCAAACTGCAACACCCAATTTTCGGCCACCAACCATGGGAGTATTTGCCATGAGTTGCGATCAGGCTCCTCCCTAGAAACCGCTTTAACCCCTCCATGCAGCTCAGCATACAACCCGAAACAAATCTTTTGTTTTTCATGGATAAAATAGAGCTCCTTTACCTCGTGAGAAGCACCCCAAACCATCATGCAAAACCATCATCTCTGGAGCAAGATACCCTAACCACACTCACACCGTAACCCTCTGAAATGTTCCCACAGAAGACTATACCTAAACAGTTGGGAACATCTGCCAAACAAAACCGAGAACCTCCACCCCAAAATGAAATGACTCTCCACCCAGCTGGGTGAAATAATAAAGTAGAGGGCTCGGGACACAGCCTCTAGTATATGCGTTTGAACCTTATAAATGGGTTCGTATGCTTGTTTTCTCAAGGTAAATTTTAATGGTTTGCATGCTTCTCACTTTTGTAAGGACACTCGTGTATCAGCACAAAGTGATTTTAGGCAAGAAAGGCTCAACATAATATACAGGGTCTTGATTGATTATACTATATTTTCCAGTTTAATATTGCAGTCCATATTGTCTATATACAACTTTCACGGTCTATGTTTATTATCTCTCAACTCTAAATTAAATTATTAAAGAAAATATTTAAATCAACAAACTCATCTTATTTCATTTAAAATTTTAAAATAAAATCCAATAAATTATTTAATTTTTAAAAAATATTAAAATAAAAAATATATTAAAAAATTAAATTTTAATAATATTTTGTTCTATATTTCATTTTTATCTCATTTTAACAAATTATCCAATCGAGAGCTCAACTTTAATGGTAAATTGGATCCAGATACGAGAAAATTCCTAGGATGTTTCCCACTAGGAAGGAACTTTGAAATCCTTGGGTCCCCCTTGTCCACAGCAGATTTTTATTGTAATCTTTTCTCTCATGATATGACAAGGGGTTGTAACTTACGTTTGTGTTTCTAGTATATGGAGAAATCAAGTTATAACTATAACTGTTTATTAACATGTGTATTAATTTAATATGATTGATTAAAAAGTAAATTTTATTAAAAATATTATTAATTTAAATTTTAATTATAAAAAAATTAATATTAATATACAGATTAATATATGATTTTATTTTTATATATAATAAAATTTATTACATTGGTGATAAAGATTGTTGTCGTTATAATTGGTGGTCAACTGGTGCGATTGTGCCCTTACATTCAAGATCACGATGAATGTTGTCTCTGCATCTCACAGCACTGTCTAGTCATTGAGTCTGCTGGCTCAGCATCATGAGTAAAAGCTCAATCCACACATATAGCACGGAAATTCCATGCCTTATTGTAGATACAACAGTTCAGCTAAAATTAAGTGACTAAGATAATATATTTTATTTTATTTTTAATTTTATAATTTGAATGAATGTAGAATATTTTAACTTTATTTATAGCTATTTTAAGTTTATCTAAAAGTTAGGAAATATTTTAAGTTTATTTTAAGTTTAGCGTCACGAGTAAAAGTGTAGAATTCGAGTTTTAAGAGTTTTCTAATTATCCATATAAGAGTTCAAATAGAAAATTGTTATTGCTGAGAAAATAAAGTGTCAGGTATTAGCATCTGGGCCTGAACAAAAAGTCCGAAAATTTGATCCAACCCATTTTCCGAATTAACCCGATCCGATAACCCGACTTGTTTACGATTAAAACCAGAAGCGGGTATTACCCGTTACCCGATTTTAACATATACAGAATAACAGACTTTGATTTCCTGGTTGTCTGCCCGTCTCCCCTGAAACCCTAACCCCAATGAGCGATACGAGAGGGAGAGAAGCAAGAACATGACGACCCGTTTCAAGAAGAACCGGAAGAAGCGCGAGCACGTCAGTGATGGGCACGGCCGTATCGGTAAGCACAGGAAGCACCTGGGAGGTAGGGGAAACGCCGAAGGGATGCACCACCACCGATCCTCTTCGACAAGTACCATCCGGGGTTCTTTGGCAAAGTCGGCATGAGGTATTTCCACAAGCTGCGCAACAAGTTTGTGATTTGGAATTGGGATATTGACTCAATTTTTGTGATTTTCGTGGTATTGATTGTGATATGGAACTGGGATGATTTTCGTGGTTTCTCTGTTATCATCATATTTGGTATTCGGTTCCATCCGATGATGATTTTAAGATTATTTTTGTGGTTTTGATTGTGATTTGGAACTGAGATGATTTTCGTGGTTTCTCTGTTATCATCATATTTAGTATTTGGTTCCATTCGATGATGATTTTCGTGGTTTTTATTGAGAGAAATCTTCCCCAATCCAACCCAAACAAAAACGTAATCGGGTAATCGGTTAACGGGTCATCGGTATGGAACATATTCGGGTAGGGTCGGAAATCTGTGTTTTCGGGTCGGGTCGGGTCGACGAACAGTCCTATTAGCATCCCATTAGAAGAATTCATCGCGATAAAGCACTTTGACAACAGAATCCTACTGCAATTTAAACTACTTGTACATTGTTTATTTAAGAGATCTTATTAATTAAGATCTACGGAGATTTCGGTTTGAAAATATTGGAGAGTATATTCCGAATACATATATGTGAGAAAATTCTCTTGAAAATTTTCTAATTATTTCTCTCTCATAAAATGTGATTGTGCTTCTTGTTGGAGGTTCAGTGATCGTGATTTAGCCACCAAAATTCTAGAAAATAAAAAAAAAATAAAAAATCAATATTTGAAAATCATAACAGGTTCTAGCTTTTACTACAATAGAGACAGACGGGTGCTTGTCGTGTCAAATAAGAGAGTCAATTGATAAAAATTTTATAATTGAGGCTTATAATTCATTTTCAAATAATAAAATTAACTTTTTTGAATTTAACTGTCTCATAAGATTTTACATTTAAAAAGTTTTTTAAAAGATTACCAATCTATGTTATGCAATTTATTTAACTAACAATTTTGTTAAATGAATTGATAAATCTTTGAGTAACAATACAGGGACATTTAGGAAATTTCAATTATGAAAGATACAATTTTCATTGAATAATGTAGTCACTCCAATCTCAATCATAGGCAAGGAAAATGGGAACGCTGCCAACTGTACGGTCATTTTCATGCCCACTTGGAAATGACCCTCGGCATATTTTCTTTCCTTTCATAATGTAGGCCAATCACTCCAATCTCAATCATAGGCAAGGATAATGGGAACGCTACCAACTGTACGGTCATTTCCATGCCCACTTGGAAATGACCCTCGGCATATGTTCCTTGCTTTCATAATGTCAGAGTCTAGTATCTCCATTACTATAGCTGGTTGCAAGAATATTGCTTAATTTCAAATTTACATAAACAGATCGCCCGCAAACAAACTCTTCAGTCATTTCTAAATTGTGAAAACCAGCAGCGAGGAAAGAAAAAACACAGCAAAAAACTTTACTACAGACTTTCAAGGAACATTATGCATGTATATAAACCAAAACCAATATCATACATTTCCTTTTTCTCTTCTTTTCTTTTCACCCACAGCGGTGTTGTCAACAGACAACTACCCCAAATCTTATCCCGTGTGACATGCATAAGAATCGTGCTTGACCGAATGCGATACATGTGCGGAAGATGCTGATAGTATGCATAAACAAAATGCACAGGTGGCTTCATAAATCTGGGGGAGAGAGAGATTCACAGAAGCGATGATAATACACGCCACTGGTGTAGAAAACCCTCCCCAGTGGTGACTTCTAGGGCCAATAGCACAAGCACTGCCAGCATAGCTGCCCTTCCATTCCAAGTTTCAGCACTTCTTGTCCAACCCCATTCCGACACTGTAACAGGTGGTGGTAGCTCCCTGCGTTGTGAATCATATGCTGCCAATAATTCTTCTACACTGCCAAGGGGAACCAAAGACTGCCAAAAACACAAACCTCAAATCGGACAGACCAGACAAAGTGACACATAAGGCAAGCGTTACAATAAAGCTGAACAAAATCGATAATACTGGTAGGATTGTCCCAGGATGCGTTGTCTGTATAACTATCAGCAAAATTTACTTGTATACCTAACTGGAACTTAGGAAGGGAGACCTAGATTTGACTTTGTTCTTCAAAAGACAACATTGACATGTTTAGCTGGATCGCCATGGAAATGAGCATGGCACAAGAGTATTCACACTTATGATCACCTTGACAAACGAGGGAGATGCATTAAATGAAATCCATTCAGAAAACAAGTCAAGTGTCACAGGCGTGCTCGTTTCAATGAAGGGAAGTCATGGCTATTCCAATGAGAATTTAAATAAACAGGTTCATGTCACAAATCAACATTAAATCTAAAAACGAACCAAATAAGCATCCATACAAGGGGTACAAGACCACAATTACCATCACTTATTTCGAATCAAGAATAGTCTCACCAATATAAATACCACTAATCGTCTGTCATAAAGTCCGTCATTTTATTCCTTAAGGTTTCCAAAAATTCTTGATCTCGTCACTAATCTCTAGACATGAGCAGTTATCCCGTCCCATACGCTCAAGAAAATTATAAGGATCGCCCCTTGGGCAGGCGCACTTCAAGATTTGACAGCCGTTGGATTCATACAGTCAATATGATGTACTATAAAATGGACAAAAGCAACTGATACTTTCTATTGTATTTCCTTCAGCAATGCTTAGAAAAGCATTCCTATGCCTAAGACCTAGAAATTTGTGTCTAACATTTGAATGCTCATTTTTTCAATGACATGCATCATCAAAAGAAAGGCCAACTTGTTCTAGACTTGGCAGTAGACTGACTTATGGTCTTCACTCTTTTGCTCTTTCAGATCCGGTGATATGTGCACTACACATACACATGCACACAAGATATAATGAAGCGAAAAGAAACCATGCCTATGGAGCATCATATAGGTGAGCGAAGTTCTAGACTTAGAGACTACTTTTTTCCATCTTTAGGATAATCCTGCTATTTACTAGCTCTTCATCATTTACTTTCTCCAAAACAAAAGAAAAGAAAAATAATCTGGTTTCTTTTTTACCACGAAAAGTGAAGTTTAGACTCAAGACTGCACCAAAGTTTATTTTTCTAGTATCTACTCCAAAACAGAAAATATCGATTCATCTCCAATATAAAGGTACCTGTCGAGCTTCGAGGTTTGAGACTGCCATAGCTCCAACATATGGGAGACTCTCAATCACAGCATCAGCCAAATCAGATATGAAGGTCGGTTCACAACCTAGGGCAGGAACACGCCCCCATGTTTTTATACCAGACTTTAGAGCTAATTCTTTATACTCAACATCAATTTCTTCCAGAGTTTCAATGTGCTCACTGACAAAGCTGTTAATCAAGCATAAAAGTCTAAATGACAAAGTAACACGAAGTATTGAAAGAATTAATGGTAGAACAATACGCGGTGTTTGTGCATGTGAGAGAGACAGACAGAGAGTTAATGACAGACCAACAAGAACAAGAAGTACTTTATTTTATCGGTACCAACATGAAGCATCAAGTATTGAAAGAATGATGATGACAGACATTACCTAATAGGGACCGCCAACAAACTGTTCACTCCTTTTTGCCCAAGTTCAATTATGGTCTCATCCGTATAGGGTTTCAACCATTCTACAGGTCCAACTCTGCTCTGCAAAAAATTGACTATGAAATGAGTTCCACAATGGTATCATGTGTAGATGCAAAAAGGCTCACTGGACAACCTATACGCTCACTGAACAACAATAAAGTTCCTAACTACTAGTATCAATTCAGATGACAAAGTATTTCATTGTGTGGATTGCTTCCAAAACTCATCAATTCTAATTTTCTGGGTTTATAGCTATTTTCCCCTTTGTTTTTTGAGTGAATTCATCTATGCTTCCTGTATACCAGGATAATATCCCTCTCCATTTTAACAAAATATATATTTACCTGTAAAAACATTAAAAAAAAAAACATCATATTCAACAAAAAATCAGAATCTACTTTCATATATAATTTTAAAAGCTGGGGGAGCTATGCTTTTGCTCACTCACATCATCCACTCCCATATTATGTTAGTAATGAAGATTTAAAAATATATATATAATTAAGAAAAAATGTAAAATGAAAAATAATGTATCTTATTAAGTTATTAATTTCTATTTAAAGTTAGTATCATCTTTTAGTTCACCTGATACCGTCTTTTTGATTTTGTAGCCAACAGATCCATAAAGTCATGGAATTTTAGAGGAAGTTAATTTATGACTCATGATAGTCATAGTTACTTTGGCATACATAACGAGCAATTGATCCCTCTCTCCACTCAATCAAAGTTTGTGGGCTTTAAAATAAATAACAATAAAATAAAAGAAGGGGAAAGAAGATCAATATGTTCAACCAAATTTTAAAGATGAAAATGCTCAAAGTTTCCAATTATTATATAATGATTCTACATATGTAACTAATTTAGTTAAATAGTATTTTTAATTTAGTACGTTTAGTAATTCCTGCAAAATCATGTGGATTTACGATTAGTTTGTTTTAATCTCCAAAGCCTTGTAATAGGAGGGTAAGAATCCCTTCAGCATAAACAAAAGATGTTAAAAACAAGATAAAATTATGCCCGCTAAACCTGGTTTCTTGTATCATATAAGTTAATCAATACCCATCTTTCAACCAACTCCTCATTGAAACTTCTGCCATATATTATTTAAGAGACCTATTTATCAAACCAAGACTAGCTTATATGAATTAGCTACAAGAGTACAAACTACTACGGTTGTTACTTTAACAGAAGTACCTGATAAGCAAGAGTGCAAGCGTTAGTTATCTTCCTCTTTTCTAATTCTTCCATTATCAAATCCACACATTCCTCCATCTCGGCCTTATATGGATCACCAGCCTCTTCTACATATGCAAGTGGCACCCCATGTGCGCTAAAGAATATCATAACCTAAAATGTATATTTTCAATTAGACTGGGGGTCATACGTACCAGAATGATAAAACAAGCAATGAAGCATGTGGTTTAGTTTAATGCAGAGTGAAGAAATGTTTGAACAGAAAAAACATGGCCAAATTCAACAAGAAAGTACTTTTTTTTTTTTTATAGGTAACAAGAAAGTACATTTTTTATAAAGGTAATCAAGAAGTTTTATGCATAAAAGTAGGCAAAGCCCAAGTACACAGAGAGTATACATGAGAATAAATTCAACAAGAAAGTATTAAAAGCATTTAAAGATGAGCAACCTGTTCAGGGCAGTCAAAATTTATTAACTCCTTTTCAATCAAATCTGCCATGGCTTTTATGTACCCTTTGCGTTGGTACCATGAAGGTATTACTGTGTGCTGCATGTTGACTAAGTATTCATCCTCCCTGATGAACAAAATAATTATGTCAGCTCAATTGATATTATATTATCTTTTTGGGTTACTGTAGCATAATAGCAGCAAGTGTTTGGTAATCACCGGAATATACTCTCCAAGAGTCGAAGGCTAGAACCACTGGTTGATATTGAAAATTGTGGATACAGCGGAAGGACAACAAGCTTTGTAATCCCATCTCTTTTTATCTACAGAATTATTTCAAAAGAAAAATCAATGGCCAGATCCATCTTTTCATTCTTACAACAGATTTAGGAATACACAGAAAGCATTATCCTCTGAAAGCACAAAATTTCTTTGACCATTGACATCTTCACAGAAGATAAATCGTGCAGCATTCTCCTCTAAAATAAGTAGTAGATATAGAATCTTATTACCAATAAAAATGAATAAGTTGTAAAAGAGTACCATGAAAATAGATGCAGGGACGGTGGCATTTAAGTGTATCAAGCAATAAGTTGGAAAACTAATGTTAGAGCCCACCAGATACCTGTTCAATAGCTTCTTCAGTAAATGGATGCCAATAACGCATACCAACATACACATCAGCTGGGACATTCTTTTCCCAAAGGAAGTTCCTCAACTCTTCAGCCTGAACATATAGAAGGACAGCCAATGAAATAGACAAGGATGAACTCAAATTTTCAGCAAAAGGAGAAATTCCTAAGAACCAAAGTATATA
Source organism: Carya illinoinensis (assembly GCF_018687715.1). Taxonomy (NCBI): domain Eukaryota; kingdom Viridiplantae; phylum Streptophyta; class Magnoliopsida; order Fagales; family Juglandaceae; genus Carya; species Carya illinoinensis. The sequence goes on from NC_056755.1 coordinate 41,616,936, forward strand.
AATACAAGCCTGTAGCATGCAAAAACCTTCACAACCATCAGCCAACATTAAAGGTTAAGTTAAATTAGTATAAACTGGTAACTTTCTATGAGCTTTTACAAGCTTGATAGCTTCAATAAATTACTGTGCTTTGTTCAATGGAGTCCAGATCTGGGAAAACATATAGCAATCAAAAATTAGAAAGTCAAAAACAAATGTCCTATGAGATACTCCATACCTATCTAGGATCTCACCACTGACGTAAAATGAGCAAAAGAGATCAAAATTTTACATTCAGAACATTTGTGCTGCATTCTGTTTTATGTTGGCATCCCATAACCAGAGAGTTCATACTAGAAGCCTGAAAAAAAGGATTTTTATTGCTTGATTTAGTCTTCACATACAAACCCTTCTGACGTCCATTTGCATTATTATAAAATACCTCATACATAAAAGCTCATGCTATAATTCTTATTCGACTAGTACTAGAGATCCACCAGAGATCAATGCATTGCTGAGTTCATCTCTACCGGATGATGATTTGAGGTATCCATTAGCAGTATGACAGTGAGGAGGAGGAGGAGGAGAGAAAGAGGGGGGGGGGGGGAAGCGTGGGGGGCGGAAAGTCTTTTCTGCAACTTAAAATGGAAGAACAAACAAAAACAAACTAGAATTTCCAGTGAGATTGGCAGGATATACGTATAATTTTGACAGGAAGCAGGACTGATACACAAATATTCCAGGCATCATCTTAGCATTTTCTTCCATTTTTTCAATGTTATTGATTAGCGAAATCACAATACATGCTATGTAAAATTAACAACTAAGATCTTGTAAAAAAAGCTAAACAAATAAGCTCTAGAAAAAATATATAATAAAATATTAGCTACTAAAAAAGTTTGAATCAAGGTTAACAGAAAAATCATGCCTGGGCATCTGTTATCCGTCGAAGAGGGGAACCACCACCAATTGAGGCGTAGCCCTCTTTGCTCTTGGGAGCCCGGAGAACAGATATGAATTGTGCCAAGGGCTTTTGAAGAAAACAAAACAACCTTGGTAGTCGTATAATATCCTGTCCAATAGAATGAAGGCAAATGAATACAGAACCATTGATGGTAAAATGAACGTCCACCAACTCCAAGGTCCTTTTCACCCCAGGAAAAAATAAGAAAACATAGTATCAATTAAAGTTGATAGTTTAATCCCAAACCCACCACTGCTGTAAAAATCCCACAACCTAATTGTGGTGCTACCATTAACACTATCACATAATTGTTGCCACTGCTCTCTACATGGGATGTAGTGTCAAAATCCTTTATCCTACATTTAAAAAAAATGCCCCTTGAGCATGTATATACCAAAAAAAGAAGGAACAAAAAAAAGAATTCAGAAGAAAAAAAAACATTCCATATAGCAAGACATGCCTGCAAAAAGAATGTTCCCACCATTAGATAGCTATCTTCATTGCTAAATAAAAAATATCTGGTACCTAAAGGAATTCATAAAATTATGTGACAAATGTTATTACTCTATTCCAAGATGATAACAAAAAAATAAATTTATTTCAAATTTTGCAAGATATATATACACACACACACTCTTGACAAGAAGCATCCCCTTAGCATTTGATGAAGGCAAAACATAAAAAAAGAAATGAATAAAATAAACAGGGGATAAATGATGCAAACTTACAATAGCAAATGATAAAATACTATTTGAGATACATTAAACAGGAAAGTGAGAGCTCGTTACCGGGTCAGCAAACAGGTTAAACAAGAAAGGCTGCACATCTTCTAGAGTCTCGGGACCTCCAAGGTTCAGCAACAAGACTCCAATCTTATCATCACCAACGATAGGTGCATTGGAGACATCTTGACTTTTCGATGTCACTAGCACTCCCGGTGGCAACAAAGACTTCTTTAGAGATTGCTTAGGAAATAAAGATTGTGTTTCAGACCATCCGGAAGAAAATCTTGCAACCATGCAATGTTTTGAAAGATAAGAATTATGGCAAGCCTCCATATGGACCCCAGAGCATTGATATATCCTTTGGGAGGTGCATATTGCCTGTGGCAACAGCCTATGAAAGCAAAGAACATAAAAAGTATATAATAGTTGATTTACTGTATCAATCCTCACATATGATTCTAAAACATTTGTTTATTAATTGACTATACAACTGAATTTATCTATAGAAATGCAGTAGCAGAACACCATTATTGTTAGGTGTTACAAGAGAATGCAATGACATGTTTTAGCAATGGTAAATGAGCATGATTAAAGAAAATCTTAAAAATAATATTAAAATACTTTGACAGAGAAAACATAAATGAAGGGAAGATATTTTTTTAATGACAAGGAATCCTAGAGACCGTGCAAACGCAATATGTCTTTAACCCGGTTAAATTGCGGACCCGTGTAACACATCCCCAACACATCGATCAGGTAAATCATCAGCTTTTCACAGATGGGACATGACCCATAGAAATTAATTGCACCCAAGGGTTCAGAGCTTAGACCTAGAGGGAGCATACCACCAAGACCAAGGCCCTTACCACTTGAGTCAACCCCTAGGGGTTAAAAATGAAGGAAAGATATTAGAACCTACAGTAATTTAATACTTCAACATAATAAGGATAAACAATGCAAGCTATTGCACAATTGTGACCATTCAGAATGTAAAATTATGAAATACATTAAATTACCCATTGGCTCAGATTTCAAACTCTAAGATGTGAATATTGAGATCATTAAAATAAATTGACAGTCCAATACAAAGACATTTGGCCTTTGGGGATAGTTTATTCATTTTTAGTTACTACTAACTCCTATACACAATCTAGAGTTATCAAAGCAGTAGGTCTCAAAAATAGAATCATTCATACTATAAGGAAATATATCCTCTCACAACCCATTTTCCCCCAGATGGACTACCTCTCCCTCTATTTACCTTTCACGTGCCTTTTCTCTCAAACCATACAAAGCAAACAGTTTATATGTCCTTGATTTTCCTTTATCACTTTTCTATCCTTCAATTTGTCCTTCAAATATAATGGCTAAGTACATGGTCCAAAATGGCACTTAAAAGATTGGAATCTTGCAGACAAATAGTCCCAGTTTGAAACTCACATTGCCTACTTCACAACAAGCATCGAAAACTCATAAAACAATGACAAGGCAAACGTTTTAGACCTCTGAGGCTCAGCCGCTCAGAGATATACTAGACTAGCAACCTCAGGCAGAAAGATATGGAAGACAATTCATTTAGCTTTCAACTTCTGACAAATGCATTGCACTAAGATGGTGGAAACCGAAACCTCACTTTACAAAAAAAAAAAAGCTAGTAACATTCTCTAGATTTAATAGCCAGTTGCTAACTAAATGCAAGCGTCTGTTTTCTACTTCGTTTCCTATATTTTCCTTCTCTCTTGGCCTCACCTTCAATTACAGGAATAACAGGCTATTCCTCGTATTTGATATATCAATCACCGTGCAAAGATTCAAAATTACAAGACATTTTTGTATAAATAAATAGAACCACAATGAAGAAAGAGCCAACACATAAAGTTGCGAAAACGAAGCAACTATTACGGTGGAAGGTACATCTACATGCAAACAAGCACGATCCATACATGCTCAAATATATGTAGTCCTCAAAAACAAAAAAGAAACAGAGTTTCAGAATCTTTACAGTGGGAATTTAGAATCGCGAGAAGCAGAGGTGAGGCAAGGAGGACGAAGAAATGCAGAGGGTGAAGACGAAGAAGAACACGGACTTTGAATGAGACCCTTCATATTCATCTAGAAAAGAGTACCACCAGTTCTCTATCGAAACCCTGAAATCAAAACCCACTAAACCCACCGCGCAAAATGAGCCTAAACCACAAATCAAGCATCAGCATCAAAACCGACAAAAAAAAGAAGAAGAAAAGAAAAACCCAAGACTCACCAATACGTCGTGCAGCGAATGGTAGCTGAGGAAAAGCATGTGAAGAAATAATGGAGATGGAGGAAGAAGCTTACGCGTCTACATTTGGTTCATCGCAGAGACAGGCACTACTCCATGGAATTGGTTAGCGGATGGAGGGCCACAGCCACACGAAGACAAATTAATAGGAGCCCACGCCACGTTATCTGCCTCTATATTTATTTATTTGTTATAAAACTATGAAAGGAGAGAGTTAGATAAAGCTAAGAGAAGTTATGAAATTTATGAATTTTTTAAAAAATTTAACGATATATATAGGCGTATAAAAGGAATTATGCTAGCTTACTATGTTGTACTATGCTGGTATTATGTACTATGCATATGTCAGCCAACTCACTATGCTAATATTATAATTGCACTATACACTATGCATATGTCGGCCAACTCACTATGCTAGTACTATGCTAGCACTATGTACTATGCATTTGACGGCTAGCTCAAGGTGGTCATACAATTTATTTTACAACAATGTTATTTTACAACACTCTCCCTTTGGATGACCATATATAATGAATATGCCTCGTTAAAACCTTGCCAAAGAAAAACCCTGTGGAAAAAAAAAACCAATGGCGAAGGAAAAAGAGTACAATATTCATGTGTACTGTAAAATGCTTTAAGATTGCCTCATTAAAACCTTGCAAAGGAAAACCCAGTGGGATAAAACCTTAGCGAAGGAAAAAGAGTACAATCAGTATAAGTCTTCAAGACATTACTCCCCCTGAAAAGTGCATGATAAAAGGTCTTCAAGTCTCCGCATTCTAATGTTCTACACAATCTTCTTAAATGTTGCAGTTGGTAATGCTTTTGTGAATAAATCTGCCAGATTATCACTTGATCGTATCTGCTTGATTTTAATTTCACCTTTCTCTTGAAGTTCATGAGTATAAAAGAATTTAGGTGAAATATGTTTGGTTCTATCACCTTTGATATATCCTCCTCTAATTTGAGTAATACAAGCAGCATTATCTTCGTATAAAGTTGTTGGGCTATCATTAATCACTGGAAGACCACACTTTTCTTGAATATGTTGGATCATTGATCTTAGCCAAATACATTCTCAACTTGCTTCATGAATTGCAATGATTTCTGAGTGATTTGAAGAGGTAGCAGATAGTGTTTGTTTGACAGATCTCCATGATATAGCAGAATTTCCATAAGTAAATACATATCCAGTTTGAGATCTACCTCTGTGTGGATCTGAAAGATAACCTGCATCTGCATATCCAACTAATTGTGGATTTGAACCATGTTGATAAAATAATCTCATATCAACCGTACCTCGAAGGTATCGAAGGATATGTTTAATACCATTCCAATGTCTTCGAGTTGGTGCGGAACTATATCTTTCAAGTAAATTAACTGAAAATGCAATATCAGGCCGAGTGCAATTTGCAAGATACATCAGGACTCCAATTGCACTGAGATAAGGTATTTCAGGATCAAGAATTTTTTCATTGTCTTCACAAGGACGAAATGGATCCTTCTGCACATTAAGTGATCGAATAACCATTGGAGTACTCAGGGGATGAGATTTGTCCATGTAAAAGTGTGTCAAGACTTTCTCTGTATAATTTGACTGATGAATGAGAATTCCATTTGGCAAATGCTCGAGCTGCAGGCCGAGACAAAATTTCGTTTTGCCAAGATCCTTCATTTCAAATTCATTCTTTAAATATGTAGCGGTTCTTCTGATCTCTTCAGGAGTTCCAACAAGATTTAGATCATCAACATAAACCGTAATAATAACAAATCCGGAGTCTGATTTCTTAATAAAAACACATGGGCATATTGGATTATTCTCAAATCCTTCTTTCAATAGATATTCGCTAAGGTGTTTATACCACATGCGTCCGGATTGTTTTAACCCATATAAAGATCTTTGAAGTTTAATAGAATACATACTTCTGGATGTATTCAGATTAGAAGCTTCAGGTATTTTATATCCTTTAGGGATTTTCATATATATATGTCATGATCTAATGACATATAAATATGCAGTGACCACATCCATCAATTGCATATTCAATCTTTTTATAACTGCCAAACTGATCAAATATCTGAATGTGATTGCATCCATAACAGGAGAGTATGTTTCCTCATAATCAATCCCCGGTTTCTGCAGGAAACTTTGTGCAACAAGTCGTGCTTTATATCGCACAATTTCATTGCTTTCATTACGTTTACATATAAATACTCATTTATATCTAACGGGCATTACACCCTTTGGTATTTGTATAATTGGTCCAAAGACCTCTCGCTTTGCTAGCGAGTTTAATTCAGATTCAATAGCTGACTTACATTTTGGTCAATCATCTCTACGTCGACATTCTTCGACAGTTCTTGGCTCAATTTCTTCATTACTTCTGGTAATGTCAAGAGCTATTTTATATGAAAATATGTTGTCGACAACAGTTTTATTTCTATTCAAAATTTCTACTATACTCATGAAATGTATCGAGATCTCGTTATTTTCAGGTACCTGTCCCTCTTCAAGGGAAGACATTTCATGAAATACCTCTTCAGGAGGTTCTTTCTCAGGAGATTTACTCTCTTCAAGAGCATCAATTACTCTTATGGCCTGTGTTGGTATGGACTCTTCAGGAGTACCAAATTCATTTTGTATTTTCCTCTTCCGAGGAATTTTGTCCTTAGCACCAATAGGTCGTCCACGCTTCAGGCGTATCTTAGATTCGCCTATTGCTATTTTGGCAACTTGCCCTTCAGGGACTGCAATCCTTGCTGGAACATTAACAGCAGGAATATATGATTTTACCACACCTTTAGTGTCAGTAAATACATCCGGTAATTGGTTTGCAACACTTTGCAAATGAATAATCTTTTGAACCTCTAGATTACATTCTTTTGTACAATGATCAAATTAAGAAAGAGTTTTATTTTTCCAAGTAATTTCTTGTCGTGCTTCAGGCACCGACTTCTCATTACCCAATGTTAGAAAAATAGATTCGTCAAAATGACAATCTTCAAAACGTGCCTTAAACATATCCCCTGTAAGAGGTTCAAGGTATCTGATAATAGATGGAGAATCAAACCCAACATATATCCCAAGTCTACGTTGAGGGCCCATCTTTGTACGTTGTGGAGGTGCAATTGGAACATATACAGTATATCCAAAAATACGAAGATGAGAAATATTTGGTTGCTGACCAAATGCAAGCTGTAATGGTGAATATTTGTAATATGCTGATGGCCTAACTCGAATTAATGATGCTGCATGAATTATAGCATGTCCCCAAGCAGAAATAGGAAGATTTGATTTCATGAGTAAAAGTCTAGCTATTAGCTGAAGCCTTTTAATCAATGATTCAGCTAAACCATTTTGAGTTTGTGTGTGGGCAACTAGATGTTCAACATCTATTCCTATTGACATGCAATAATTATCAAAAACTTGAGATGTAAATTCTCCTGCATTATCCAATCGAATAGTTTTAATTGGATAGTCAGGGAATTGTGCTCGTAGCTTAATTATTTGTGCAAGAAGTTTAGCAAATGCAGCATTTCTAGTGGAAAGTAGACAAACATGTGACCATCGACTTGATGCATCAATTAAAACCATAAAATATCTGAACGGTCCACTTGATGGTTGAATAGGCCCACATATATCCCCATGAATCCTTTGTAAAAAAGATGGAGATTCAAAAACAACCTTTGAGATAGATGGTTTGATAATTAATTTACCTTGAGAACATGCAGAGCATGGATATTCATTGGGTAAGATAATCTTCTGATTCTTTAGGGGATGCCCATAAGAATTATTAATTATTCGTCTCATCATTATTGATCCCGGATGTCTAAGGCGATCATGCCAAGTCATAAATATTTTGGGATCAATGCATTTCTGGTGCATTACAACATGTGATTCAATTGTTCTTATTTTTGTATAATACAATCCAGATGAGAGGGCAAGCAGTTTTTCTAATACGAGCTTCTGGCTCGAAATTATTTTAGTAATGAGAAAATGCTCTTTATCGTCTTCGTTAATGGTTTCAATATGACAACCATTACGACATATATATTTAAAACTTAATAAATTTTTTCTGAATTGTGAAGAAAATAGAATATCATTAATACAAAATTTGGTGCCATTAGGCAACACAATATAAACTCTTCCGGAGCCTTCAATTAGATTCGATGAACCGGAAATGGTATGAACATAGGCTTTACTCAATGTTAAATTTTGAAAATATTTTTTATCCTTAAGAATTGTGTGAGTTGTAGCACTGTCAGCCAGACATACATCTTTATTATTCATCTCAGAGATAGAAAGTTCATCAATAAGACTCATGATTCTACAAAATATATAAAACTTTCATTACTAAAAAACATTGCAGAATAAAAATATTTTACAATAATATAAAGGAAATACATTAATTAAAAAGGAACACTTCCATAATTAACTCTACCACTAGAATCCTCAAAGAAATCAGAAACATCAAGGCTTGTAATATCTTCTCCATCTATAGAATCTAAAGCATATGATGGTTCAGCAAAATTTGTTTCAAATTTCTTTGTTTTTTCTTTTATAGAAAATTGGTATAAGTCAACCAAGTGCTTAGCTGTACGACAGGTACGAGACCAATGTCCAGTCATACCACATCTATGGCATTCATCTTTATATTTCTTTACAAATTTATTTTGAGGACCTTTGCCCTTCTCTGAGTTGAACCACTTCTGGTGGTACGGTGTATATCTATTATTTTTCATTTTAGTGTGGTCACTTCTAAGACCTCCACTTCTATAGTTTTTCTTACCACGTCCACGCCCTCTTTTTCTTTGAAAAGATGTACCATTCGCTTCTGGGAATGATGTAAATCTAGTACCATTCACTTCAGAGAATGATATAGAACCAGTAGGACGTGACTGGTGATTTCTTAATAAAAGCTCATTATTTTGCTCAGCTAATAGAAGACAAGATATAAGTTCAGAATATTTTTTGAACTTTCGCTCTCGATACTGCTGCTGTAGGAGCACATTCGAGGCATGAAAAGTAGTATATGTCTTCTCTAACAAGTCATCATCAGTGACTTTTTCACCACATAATTTCAATAGCGAGCTAATTTTAAAGAGTGCAGAGTTATACTCACTAACACTCTTGAAGTCTTACAACCTCAGGTGTATCCAATCATGACGAGCTTTTGGGAGGATTACAGTTTTCTGGTGTTCATATCTCTCCCTTAAATCATTACACAAAATAAGTGGATCTTTCACCGTTAGATACTCAGTTTTTAATTCTTCATGAAGATGGTGCCGAAGGAAAATCATTGCCTTAGCACGGTCCTGCAGGGACCCTTGATTTCCTTCTTTAATTATATCTCCCAAGTTCATTGCATCCAGATGGATCTCAGCATCAAGGATCTAAGATAAATAATTTTTCCCAGAAATGTCAAGAGCAACGAATTCCAATTTTGTAAGATTTAACATTTTCTACATATATAAATCAGGAACATAAGTATGTTTAACATTTCATATTTATTTTGAAAACTACAAAAATATATTGAAAAACTTACTTGAAGTAGAGGATTATTAACTTCAAGATCGTCAGAACTTTCGTGCTGATAACGTGTTATAAAACTATCGAAAAGAGAGAGAATGAGATAGAGCTCAGAGAAGTTATGAAACTTATGAATTTCTTAAAAAATTCAACGATATATATAGGTGTACAAAGGGAACTATGCTAGCTTACTATGCTGCACTATGCTAGTACTATGCACTATGCATATGTCGGCCAACTCACTGTGCTAGTACTATGCTTGCACTATGCACTATGTATATGTCGGCCAACTCACTATGCTAGTACTATGCTAGCACTATACACTATGCATTTGACGGCTAGCTCAAGGTGGTCATACAATTTATTTTACAACAATGTTATTTTACAACATTATTTATTTATTTATTAAATATGATGGTAAGTAATTCAACTACGTATACCAGAATATATATAATAGATAATATAATAAATATATTAATAGATAATAGAATAAATATTAATAAATAAATATATAAAGTGCAGAAAATAAGGGCGTGAATAAAAATAAAGAATAATATAATATAAAATTAACTTTATTGAAAACATAATACTTAAAAAGAGATTAATTATCAAAAGATTGAAAAGCAGGAGACATGAAAAGTTGTTTACAAGAGAGAGGTTTTGAGAGTAACGAAAAAGAAGGACTAGGAATGGCCTCAGATGAGAATATTTGAATGCCCTTCCTCACTTACAAACTGCCTATTTATAGACCCCAAAACAGTACCTTACAATAATATTACTGACATGTACAGTGACTTCATACACAGTAAATAGGCGCCTACATTTATTAAACATGGGCGGCTAAACAGTAACTAAACAGCTGGATGATTCCTGACTGTCGAGCATCTTGAACAGTGTTCTGATAATGGACAAAATGACGATAATTTTTTAGAATTATATAATCTGAGGGTCATAATTTGCCAATTCCAATTCATACGGATCTTGAGAATCCATCATCTGTAAGAAATAATATAGTGAGTTATCATGAGAATGAGAGACCTGTTGAGAAAGAGAAGCCTGCTGCAGTGGCGATGATGTTGTCTGCTGTGCTGGAGATAATCTGATTTGATGGTCTTCTTCTTCATCACTGTCTGATACTTGTGACATTGTTTCTACTAATTTTTTTAAATCTTTTTTATTGGTAATTGTTGCTAATTGAGCTTGAAATCTGCTTCTCTGAACAAGAACCTCAGGGGCCTTGGTAATCTTTGAGAACATTTTTACAATATGATCATAATTATACTTTTTTCACTATTTTACAGAGACTTGGCGGGCCAAGAACATAATATTTTTGAAAGAAGGATGAGGTTTAATGACATATTCCCACTTCATGATCCAATTTAATTTGGTTTTAAGAAAGAAAATGAGAAGTAGTGAACAATATGATAATAAAGGTGAACAATCGTTCTATAATGTGAAAACCTGAAGACTCTCCTGGAGAGGTGGTGGAAGAATGAGAGATTCTGATTCAAATTGATCTCACCATAATAGGACCCATCGTGATAGAGTTTTAATTTTCTGCAATTTATCAAAATGGAGAAATCAGGAATGGCGTAAATTCTTGTTTTGTTGTAAAAATGTTTTGTTCCATGCTTGCTGATAATTGTAGTAATTGAAATAAGGAGGATCATATGGCTAAGAAAATTTTCTCGTCAAATATGGACTTTTTCTCCATTGTTCTAAGGTAAGAACTTATTTAATAATAATTTTATGGAATGCAATAATCGGAGTTACAGGTGGAGAAGGCTGAGATTATAAAGAATAGGGAATTTCAGAAATAATAATAGAATCAGTGTCTACTAGAATAAATTCATAAAAGTTCTGGGTCTTGATAATGTTTTGGGGAACATAATGCCAATCTGGTAATAAAAATGCGTCAAGTAATTTTTGAAGTTCAGATAAATGCTGTAATTCTGGTTCAATAGGAAAGACTGAATGCCAATGGGATTTGAAGACAATAGGAGTTACAGATGGCTGAGATAATTGTGAATGATTAATAATTTGAGAAAGAGAAGAACCAGAAGAAGAAACAGCTTTTGAGTATGTGGGTAATTTTGGAGAGGATAATGGTGAAAATAGATTATAGGATGACCTAATATTTTGTGGTAATGTCCCTAGTACTGTATAGGATTTTGGTGTGACGGAAGGACAGGGTGAAGGATAAGGAGGAGAAGGTGATTTGGCATAAGAGGATTTGGATTTCACTCTGGACTTTGAGGAAGACATGATTTTCCCTGTAAGAATTCTCATGATAGAAAATCAGGAAGAGAATTAGAATCTCCTTTAATATGCTCAATATCAAAATAAAAAATACTTAAAATAGCTTGTCATCTTGCAAAAATTTGTTTAGCAGCCAGGTTTTTAACATTTTTTATTAAAACTTCCTTGGCTAATTTATAATCAATTCTAAGTAAAAATTTTTGATTCAAAAGATTATCTTGAAATTTAGAAATACATAATACAATAGTTAAAATTTCTTTTTTAATAGTACTATAATTCTTTTGGATAGGATTCCAACATCCTGAATGGAATCGAATAATCTGTTCCTTTTCATCTGATAATTTTTATTTCAAAATTCCTCCATAACCAAGATCGGAGGCATCTGTTTCAACAATGTTAAAGGCATCAGGAGATGGGAGTCCTAAGCATGGTAATTTCTTAACATGAGCCTTTATTTGTTTTATAATATTTGTATGTTCCTCTGTCCATGGGGGTGGATTCTTTTTTAATCATTTAAATAATGGTTTACATAAAGGCCTAAATGCTTGATAAAAATCAGCAACATAATTTAGACTTCCTAGAAATCTTTGTAGTTGTTGTTTATCCTTTATTTCATTAGGACATTTATTAGCAAATTCTATAGCCCTACTTATTGAGTAATAGTTACTTGATAAATATCATGTTCAAGGAATCTAATCTTGTTTTGGAATAATTTAACTTTAGATGATGAAACTACTAATCCATTTTGTTTAATGATTTGAACAAAAGTATTTAAATGTTTCCAATGTTGTTCAATTGATGAAGAGAATATTAATACATCATCTATATAAACTATAGAAAAATGAATAAAATGCGTAAATATTTCATTCATAATGTTTTGGAATTCACTAGGAGCATTTTTTAATCCGAAAGGCATAACATTCCATTCATAATGTCCAAAAGGGACTGTAAATGCAGTTTTGTATCTATCTTTTTCAACAATCTGGATTTGGCAAAATCCACTTTTCATATCAAATTTTGAAAATATAGTAGCAGCATAAAGTCGAGATAATAAGTCTTTTTTATTAGGAATAGGGTATCTGATCCATTGTAAAACTTTATTTAAAGGCTTATAATTTATAACTAATCTAGGAACACCTCTTTTTAATTCTGTTTATTTTTTTACATAAAAAGCAGCACAACTCCATGGTGATTTGCTCTTTCTAATAAGTCCTTTAGTTAATAAATTATTAATTTCTTGTTTACAGAATTTAATAATTCTTTATTCATTTGAATGGGTCTGACCTTAATAGGAATATTCTTTTTAGAAAATTCTTTTTCTTAAGATAATTCGACTATATGTTCTTTTCTACTCTAAAAAGCATAGGTAAATTTGAACATACTTCTTTTTCAATTATATTTTTAAAATTATTAATTTTTTGAATTAATAAAGGATCTTTTAATTGTTATTCAATTCTTTTATATTTTAATTCTTGTTTTAAAAAATTTATTTGTTTTTCTTTTCTTTTAATTTTAACTTTTGTTAAAAAATTAATTTTTTTAGTTAATGAGGCTTCTTTTAAGGAATTAATTTCTTTTGAGACTGGAGGGAATAAAAATTCAAATTGAGTTATTTTTCCTAATACTTTAGTAGAAATTCCTTCTTCTGTTACCGAGAAAGGGTAAAGTAAAGTAAGAAATGAGTTTCTTAATATTATTCTAATGTTATTGTTTTTTACTAGAATGAATGTTGTTTTAAAACAAATTCTACCATTACATATATGTGCATTTGATAATTTATAACTTATGTTTAATTTTGTTCCATTAGCTTGAGATAATGTCTTTTTTATTTTTTCAAAATATTTAGAAGGTATTATCCCTTCTTGTATGCAGTTTAGATCTGCACCTGTATCTAAAAAACTATTGCAGAAAAAGAGAATTCTTCATTAATGGAAATAGTTACTTCAGTATACCATTTTTGAAAATTCATCTTATTAAGTATATTTATAAAATTATCTGATTCTTTTTTAGTAATTTTTGCTAAGCTTTCTCCTTTTTTTTTTTTAGGAGTGTCATTATTTTTATCTATTTTTAATAGTATAATTTCTTGTAATAATTGTTCATTAGAAAATTCAAATTTGGTATTGGAAGCTTTCAAATTTCAAATTTCTTTCTTTATTTTATTAATTTCTTGATCTAAGTCCTTTAAAGTAATATTTTGTTTTTCTGATTGGAATCTATTTACTATTTCTAAAAAGTCATATGATGAGGGTTTTGAATTAGGTTCAGAAATTTTGGGATTACTAAAAGTATCTTTTAATTTTTTTAAATATTCTTTTCTTTCCTGTGGATTATTAATTTTATCTATTAATTCCAATATAATATTTTCATGTGACGATAATACATTAATATTCTTTTCTTTCCTGTGGATTATTTTTATCTAGATAATTACAAACATGAATTTCATCTTCTTCTGTTTCATTATCAGAAGATTGTTCTGAGAAACTTGATTCTTTTAATTGATAAATTTCATCTTCTTCTGAAGAGATTTCATCTTCTTCACTTGATTGTATAAAAATATTTAGTAATTTTTCTTTTACTTCTTCAGGTATATCTAATTCATTTATCTCTTTTTTAACCTTACAATTTGATGCATAATGTCCAATCTTTCCACATTTATAACATACAATTTGTTTTTTCTTTTTATTAAACTTTTTTGTATTCTTTACTGGTTTCTTATATACGGGTTTTTCATTTGGTTTTTTATAAGGTTTTTTATAATTTCTTTTCTTTTTTGGATAAGTTTTATAAATTCTTCTTCCTTTTTTATGTCTTGTAGAGTGAGCTAATAATAGAGAATAACCAAACTGTTCACAAAAGGTACCTAATTCTTTTGTAGCAAATTTCTTTTCTTTTTCCATTTGCTTTTTTAATCTTATGTCATTGCATATAATCAGACCAGTTCTATCAATAGAGGATATTATATCTTCATATGTAAGATTAATAAAGTCAATAGTACCATCTGATTTTATTAAAGATTCTCGTACCTTTTGGGCGACGTAATATGAAAGTCCGGCTATGAACTTTTCCTTCCAGTATGGTTATTGGCAGTCATCTCTGATCATAACTTTAATTAGAAAGACATCTTTATACCATCTAAAATCGGATAATCTAGGACATCTTAAATTGATTAATAAATCACTAGTTCTTTCTTTGAATTGGAAATGATCACCTACAAAATGTTTTGTTAATATAAATATTAGAGTATTAACAACATCTTCTATACGTTGACCATATTCTATCTTAATTTCTTGCATATTTTCATCATGCTTATAAACACTTAATATGCTTATTTTTTGTTCTTGTGTAAGATAATGATCCCACCAGCCTTTTAGTTGGCCAGTAAAACCTGTAACTAGAACATATGCTACTTAATGATTTGACCTTCTACTGGCTTTATAAACGTTAGCTACCATAATCATTTCTTAAAAATGATTTAATATTTCATATTCAGATAATCCATCTATATTCCATTCATATAATGCATCTGGTGAAAAAGCAGATCTCACTATATGTTCTCTTTCCTCGAATTGTATATCCGGAGGGGTAGGCCTTGGATACTAATTACGAGTAATAGAAGTATGCCTTGTAGATTGCCTAGGATAAAATTTCCTAATATGATTTCCTTTGATTTTGTTTATTTGTAATTCTTTAAATTGATTTTCAATATTATTAATTTCAGAATCAAATAGATCAGGTGAATCTGTCTTACTTAATACATTAATATGAGATTGTCTTGAAGTGGATTCATTATTATCAATACTTAATTTTTCTAGTTTGCTAGGGATTTGTTCTAGTAGATCTTCTTTAGTCTTAGAAAAACTAGATTTTAAGTGAGCAGGTATTTCATGGGGAATAAATAAATGAATTTATTTAACTTCTTTAACAGGAGTTTTAATTGGAGATATTAAGTTTTCAATTCTTTTTAATTGTTTACTCATGGTTTTTAAATATAAATTAGTATAATTATTTTGTTGAATTATATTATCAGTATTTTTAGTTTCTGGAGAAGTTAATCTTTTTATTGGTGATCCCAATATTTGTGTATTTCTTTAATTATACTTAATAGCTTCAAATGGAGGGTATTCTTCATAAATAATTTGATTATTTTCTACTTTAACCCATTGATTAGTAGTCCTATTTATAGTCAACAACTAATTTAATTTATATATTTCAAACCATGTAAAGAAAGGTATATTAATCTGTATACTTTCTAAATATTCATAATATTTTATTTGGATATAATCTCTTTCTAATTTTGAGAAAGTAGAGAAAAATGAAAGTCTTTTTTGTTTATTTTCTTCTTTCATATAATTTTGTTTAAGATATTCTTTATTAATTTTAAATTCTTTTTTACTTAGGGTAAAGATTTGGGCGTAATCTCCAACTACTTGTAAATAGGTTAGAGAAGAAGGTTCTTTATTCTAATGAAGATTAGAAGATGATGCTGAATTAAGGTGATTGACTGAATATACAGGTGTATCAATAATATTTCTAGGAATAACTCTCCGAATTTGAGTATCTAGATTTTGAGATATAGTATCAAAATTTTGTGATTTATTTTTAGAGACTGAAGTAATTACAGATCTATTATCAAAATTTTGTGATCTATTCCTACTAGTTGTAGATCGTGGTGTATGGTAGCTGAAGGATGAAGAATAATGAGAAAATGATCTCCTAAAAGGTTGAAAGGCAATTTGGACTGTTCCATCCTAATTTTGATCTATATAATCTAAATCATCTTTAGAATTATTTTCTACAATCGGTAATGGAATAATGTTTTCTAATTGCCATTCATTAGGAAGAGTAATCTAATTCCAATGAATTTGTTTAGGAATTTGTATGTTAGAATTTGGTGTACTAGATTGTAATAATAATGTATAGCCTTTTGGACTAGTAATGAGAGCCTGTGGCTCTAATGTTGTTTTCATTAATTTATAATGGATCCTATATACTACAGTTAAAGGATGGATCCTTTCATCCTATATACTATAGCCATTTGTTTTAATATTTAATGTTAAAGTATGTAGAATATTAGAATCAAATAATGAAAGTGAATAATTAGGATAATAGTTAAAATATACTGGACCTTGAAATAAACTAGATTCAACCATGCCAAGTAATGAATCATGAAAATTATAATGTCTTCCATCTCTTAAACAGAGTAATACTGAAGCATTTAGTCAATTTCTGGTAAGTGGTATTACAGCCACTTGTACCAATCCAATATGTATAAATGAATATTACTGCTCCTTATGGTGTTTAATGGCTTCTTTTGTCAATAATTATAATGATTCATAATCATTATTTAGACTAATAATTTTTTCTACTGTTTTAATTGTATAATTTGTAAGGAATAATAATTTTGAGGAAAAAGTTGAATGTTTATATATTTGATTTTTAGGTACATTAGGAATTGTCCAATCTTGTAAATTTCTCTTTATGTCTATTATGATGTAATCTTCTTGATTTACATTTCCAGTTTTTAAAGGTGTGTTAACAGTAAATGTTTCAGGTTTGAATAAAGAATCCATTGAAATAGAATTTTATGCAAAGATTTCCTATATAAAAGAGAAATAAGTAGATTAAGATCTTGAGGGAATACCACCGGGACCACCCTTAAAGCCTTCTCGGTAAGAACGGGTTAACCAACGGATTTTCATGGCTTACCATCACAAGATTCTCAATATACTTTTTTTTTTTTTTTTTTTTATGTAGGTTACCGTTGATAAAATTCTATACCAACGAATTTTTACTCTTTTTTTTTTTTTTAATAAAGCAAGAATACTTAGGTGATTTCTTAAACTTTTAATTTCAGATCTTAAGAAGTTACAATGATCTTCTAATACTTCTATTGCAGCTTGCCTACTTCTATATACATGATATCTTCCCATCATTGAACAATAATCTAGTTTCATTAATAATTATTTTTCCTTAAGATGTTTTATCATTTCTTGTAAATTATTTAATTTAAGTCTTAAATTATATTCTAAACAATTTAATTTATAGCGATCACGAAAACTAATATTATGTGCGTAATAATTCACATAAACAGAATAAAATAACAATAAAAAAATAATTATAAAATATAATAATATCTATTATATAATAACCTGGTATACGTAGTTTAAAATGTAAATTTTATAGATATTATATAATAATATCTATAAAATTTTAATTTAAATTTTAAAAATAAATATAATAATATTGATATATAAATTAATATATAGATTTATTTATAAATAACAAAACTTTCTTTTTTTACTTTTTTTCAGAGCCAAAGAAAAGGGAAGGGGGTACATTTTCAACTTATTATTTTTGGATCCCTTCAACTATTATTTTCTACTATTATTTTATTTTTTAAGCTAAAATTATTCACTATTTATTGTTGGAGATATAGATTAGAATTATTAGATGATGCTCTTTTTTATATCATATTTTTAAAATAATTATAAATTTTTTAATAATATAAAATAATTTATATAATTTTAAAATATGTAAATCTCACTTATTTCTCTTTATTGTCTCTGAAAATAAATATATGAAATTTGTATACTTTCAAATCGTATTTAGTATTTCTTGTGAAACTTATAGAGTGGCTTAGGAGTGGGCTCTAATGGAGTCAAAAAGCCCACCTCAGACCTTTGACTCTGTCAATGGTATTTTCAGACTATAATAGGAGTCAAGTTTTGACTCCAATTAAAGTTTGGAGTTGGCAATTGAAGGGAGTTAGGCTAGTCCAAGGTCTAATCTCTATTTGGGCTCTCCATTTCTAAAAAACTTGTTACAAAAATTGGAAAAAAAAAAAAAGACTAAAAATCACTAACAACCTAATATGCTTCTCATTTTTGAAAAATATTGTAAAAAAAAATTAAAAAAATATAAATACAATGAGAAAATTACATACATTATAAAATTAAAGAGAAAAAAAAAATACACAATCACAAACACAATGTAAATTAAAAATGCTTGGAACTACCAAACAGTAACCACAATCACAAGGAAACAACATCCACAATCACAAGTTCAAAACTATCAACCACTACAATTACAATAACAATCACCATCAAACAACCACCAATCCACTACAATCACGACCAACCCTAACCAACTTCACCAAAATCTTCAACCAATTTACAATGTAATAATGTATCAGAATAAAACAAAAAAATACAATTTACAATAATTATTAGCACCATCTGCCTCCAATCTCAAGTATTCTACATTGTTTTGAAAATTAAAAAAAG
This sequence comes from Carya illinoinensis, assembly GCF_018687715.1. Lineage (NCBI taxonomy): Eukaryota > Viridiplantae > Streptophyta > Magnoliopsida > Fagales > Juglandaceae > Carya > Carya illinoinensis. The sequence continues at coordinate 41,635,957 of NC_056755.1, forward strand.
TTATACATTACACTACTTAATTAAACATACTAACAATAAAGTACCTCACATGAAAGTTAATGATATACCGGACAGTTCGAATCAATGTTTTGAATACCATACCGGATAGCGTACCAGTCAAGGCACTGAAACGAAATATTTTGGTACCGGTACCGTTTCGTGTACCGTTTCGGGATAGTCAATATATAAATAAATTATATATATAAATATATATATAAATTATATTTTAAAATAAAAGTTTATATATGAATAATTTATACATAAATACATATATATAAATTATAAATAGTTTTGTATGAATTGGGAGTAAAAAAATAAGCTTGTAGTTTGAAAAAATGAAAAAATAAAATGAAGGTTGTACCAGCCAGTACAGGTCGAAATATCGGCCGATACAGTCGACACAGTCGATATTCAGATTGGTACGAAACAGATACAATACATGTACCGGACCAGTGGCTGGTACGGCATATTCCGGCCGTACCGGCCGGTACGATACGGTATTTAAAACCATGGTCCGGACTCCATCCCACAGTGTGTCCATCTTATTCATCTACAATTATTTTGGAGTTCACAGCTAGGTCTACAAAGACATAAAAATTATAATATAAATAATTACAACATTAAAAATATGTAATTAATCATTTAAAAATAAAGGCTAAATGTATAAAGTTATCCGATTCAAACCTATAGCTCTCGGCATCATCAACAGTATCAGTATAATAGACGTTGAACGTAGCTAGTTCTGTATGCAAATGAGGGCCTCCATGGTGGTTGGAGCCAATGAACTCTGATTAGCATGTAACACACGACCTTCTGTGCTAGACGCTGACTCAGAGATAACCGTAGTGACATGAATGGCTAGCATATCAGAATCGGACTTACTCTAAAATTTTATGTTGGAGTCAGAGTCCATATGGGCTCCAAACTCCAACTCCAAACACCGATTTAAAAAACAAAACAATCAGATGTAATTTTACATCTGATAGTTTGAAACTAAGTTAACTAAACGAGATCGTTCCATTTCACACCGTTCAAGTGGAATAACGTCGTTTTATGCATATCATGTGTCCAAAATGCAGAATCCCCCTTCTCCCTCTCACTCATTTGTGAACATTCTCTCCTCTTTGTTTCTCTTTACTCGTCAACCATGACACACCTTCTTATTGTTGCCGTAATGACGTCACAAGCTAAACCCACCATAGACTACTTCTCATCAACCGTTGCAATGTCGTAAGTATATTTTGGCCTCCTAATTTGATTTGCAATTGTTAATTGATTTATGTTGATTTCAATTTTTAGGGTTCCAAAATTTTTAGGATTTTTTTTAATCATTGTTGTCATAATTTCACTATAAATTTAATTTAATGATTCAATTCATTTTGTTCTTTGGGGGTTGCCTAATTTTGTTACTCTATTGTGGAATTTTGATTTTTAGGGTTTGAAAACTTTTAAGGTTTTTCTCCAAATTGGGTTTTTAATTTCTTGTTTGTTCTTTTTGTAGCATGTCTTTATTGGTTGTTTCTTTATTTTTTAGGTGCATTTGATATGGATATGGATGCTACACCTACTCAAGAAGATCTTCCACAAGGGGATGCTACAATTCCTACACTGACAAGTACTTTCACTCCTAGACCCACATTTAGAGTAGCTACTTCTTGTGCAAGTATTCGAGTACCTATAACTATAGAAGATGTGGATATTCTTAATAAGGAGTAGTTGGATATTGATATTGGTTGACCACCATGACCTAATAAAAAATGGTTGTGGATATGAGAACACTTTAACAAAACTCCTGATTGTGAGAACCCGCAAACAAGATGCCACTGTTGTTAGCAATTTTGTGGTTCTCATTTGAAGAAGCAAGGCACTTCTGTGTTAATAACACATCTTACAGATTGCCAGTGGTATAATATACACAAGGGGTTGTTGGCCTATGATTAGACAAAACTCAGTTACGAAACTTCTACAACCACTGATGGTACACAGAGTAAGAAACTATCAATCTCTCAATACAGTGAGAAGATGCTGAGGGATTTGCTTGCATAAATGATCATTATGCATGAGATGCATTTTTCTCACTGATGAGGGAAAATGCTTTCATACATTTGTGTAGTGTCTTGAGTCTCGATTTTCCATGCATTCACGGTATACGGTAATGCGAGATTATTTAAAAAAACATACCAAGGAGAAGACCGAGATGAATGAGATGTTTAATACCACTGCTCAGAGAGTGTCATTTATGACTAATACATGGACGTCTATACAGAATTTCAGCTATATGTATATTACAGCTAACTTTATTGACAATAAGTGGACATTACATAAGCAGATTATTGGATTCAAACAAATTAAAGATTACAAGGGTTCATCCATTGTGAATCTAGCTATTTTTCAGAGGTTATAGAATTGTAGTAGTGTGGATTGGGTTGAGTTGGTGTCAAATGGGGCTTTGGGTGGAATTATAATTATGTAGAATAGGAGGGCGGTAGAGTTGAGGGATCATTTTGTGGGGAATTGTTGGTGGCATGTCATTTTAAGAATATTGATGATGGGTTTGAATGGGCGTTTGCTGGAGTGTATGGCCCTATTGTAGATAGGGAAGGAGTTTATTATGGGATGAAATGTCAGGTGTATGTGGTTGATGGAATTTACTTTGGTGTTTTGGTGGAGATTTTAATCTCACTTGTTTCCCCAGTGAGAGATTGGGAGAATCATATTTTTCACATGCAATGTCTACTTTTTCAAATTTAATTTTTGAATTAAATCTGATTGACTTACCTTTGATGGAAGGAGATTATACTTGGTCAAATGGTAGATCATATTCAAGGTTGCGTACGTTTCTGATTTCGCCTTCTTGGTAGGCTCATTTTTCTGGTTTGAGTTAGAAATTATAAACGAGATTGTATTTTGATCATTATCCTATCATGTTGGATTGTGATGACATTGACGGTAGGAGAAGGTACTTTAAATTTGAAAACATGTTGATGAAGGATGAGGGATTTGTGGACAAAGTGAGAAGTTGGTGGAATTTTTATAATTTTTCAAGCACTGCTAGTTTTGTTCTGGTTGGAAAATTCAAATCTCTTAAGAAATATATAAAGAAATGGAATAAAGAGAAATTTGAGAATTTAGACAGTAAGAAGAATCTTATTTTGGAAGAGTTAAGAGGTTTGGATGAGAAAGAGGTGCAAGGGGTTATATAGGGAGAGGTCAAAAAAAAAGAAAAATAGATGTGGTTTCTGAGCTGGAAAATATAGCATTAATGGAGGAAATTTCATGGAGGCAAAATCTAGGGTGATGTGGTTGAAGGAAGGAGATAGGTGCACTAAATTCTTCCATCAAATGGCAAACTCTCATAGAAGAAATAATGTGGTTGAGGTTCTTCAAGATGGGGATAGGCTTATCACAAATCAAGAAGACGTTAAGGCTCACATAGTGAATTTTTATGAGTAGCTATTACAGAAGATTTTTCTTGGAGACCAAACTGGACAAACTTTGTTTAGACTCTATAGATCAGGTCAAAGTTGATTGGCTGGAGAGAGAGAGTTTGAAGAAGAAGAAATACTTAATGTGGTTAAGGGTATGGATAGGGATAAGGTTCCGGGCGGTTAGGATGGGTTCTCTTTGGCATTTTTCCAAGCATGCTAGGACGTTGTTAGAGACAATATTCTGAAGGTTTTTGCTGAGTTTCATTCATACATGAGTTTTGAGAAGAGTTTTAATGCGACTTTCATTGTACTTATTTCGAAAAAGGTAAGGGTTCTGGATATGAAAGATTTTCGGCCTATTAGTTTGGTGAATGAAGTGTATAAATCATTTCTAAGGTACCAGCCAACCGTTTGAGAAGGGTGATGGAGAGGATAATTTTAAAATTGTAAAATGCCTTTGTGAGGGGAAGATAGATTTTAGAATTTGTTTTAATTGCAAATGAATGATTGGGAGAGTAGAATTAAAATGGAGAAATCTAGTATTTTAATCAAATTGGACATGAAAAAGGCTTATGACCATGTGTGCTCGGAATTCCTTGATTATTTGCTGAGGAGATATGGTTTCGGAGATTAATAGTGTTCGTGGATGAAACATTGTGTGTTGACTTCGAGATTTTCTATTTTGGTGGATGGAGAACCAATTGGTTTCTTTAATAGCTTGTGTGGTTTGAGGCAAGGTGATCCCATCTCTACCTTTTTTTTTTTTTTTTAGTTATGATCATGGATGCCTTGAGTAGAATAATTGAGAAGGCGGTGGATGGTAATTTTCTGTCTAGTTTTGTGGTGGGTACTTATTGTTTGTTGATGATACTTTGATTTTTAGTGAGCCCAATTCTGACCATCTTCATGCTTTAAGAGCACTTTTGCTATGTTTTGAAGTCGTTTTGAGGTTGAGAGTTAATTTATCAGAATCTGAAGTCATTCCTAAGGGTTCTGTTTAGAATATTTTAGACTTTGCAAATATTCTAGGGTCTGATATTTCTTCTCTTCCTATGAGGTGCCTTGTGGGCTTCTTATAAATATGTTAATATTTGGGATGGAGTGATTGAGAAAAATGAAAGGAGGTTAGCTGGTTGGAAAATGATCTACTTGTCTAAAGGGTGAAGATTAAGTATACTATAAAGTAGTTTGTCTAATCTTCCCATTTATTTCTTATCTCTTTTTCCGTTGTCGGCAAGGGTAGAAATAAGAATTGAGAGTATATTTCACAATTTTTAATAGGTTGGTAAAGGAGATGAAAAAAAAAAGAAAATCCAATTTGGTTAGTTGGAAGAATGTTTGTCACCCAATAGATTGTGGTGGGTTAGGGATAAAAAATTTGAGATTGTTTAATAGAGCATTACTTGGGATATGGCTTTGGAGATACCACTTGAAAAGTAATGCCTTATGGAAAATTGTTATTAATATAAAATATGGTAGCTTGTGGGGAGGTTGGTCTTCTAAAGATACTAGAGGTGCATATGGGATGATTTTGTGGAAGTCCACCAGAAAAGGTTAGGGGGAATTTTCAAATCATATTAAATTAAATGTAGGAGATGGCAAGATGATACTTTTCTGGCATGACTTGTGGTGTGGGGATTCTTCACCTAAGTTGGACTTTTTCTCTCTTTTCCAAATTGCGAAGGATCAAAATGCAACTATGAAAAATTCTTTTTTTTTTTTTTTTTTTTTTTTTTTTTTTGCATTGACAATAATATTTAGTGGAATGTTAACTTTATTAGAGATGTTTTGACTAGGAAGTGGATGGTGTTAAGGCTTTTCTAGAATATTAGCCAGTCATAGGAGTTGTAAACTTTCTGGAAAAATGTATGGAAAGTGAAAGTTCTATTCAAGGTTGTTTTTTTCTGTTGGGTGGTATCCCTGGCAAAGTTTTGACAACTAAAAATCTTAGAATGAGAGGCATGTGCAATGCTAATTGGCATGTCATGTGCAAGAATGATGGAAAATCTATTAATCACATATTTCTTCATTGTGAAGTGGCCAAGTTTTTGTGGAATGAAGTTTTGAATCAGACTGGTTTACTTTAGGTAATGCCCAAGGAAGTGGTGGATTCATGGTATTGTGGAAGGGATTGAAGGGTAGTAAGAATGATGTTCATGTTTGAAAGATGATTCCTTTTTATCTCATATGGTGCCTATGGTTTGAAAGGAATGAGAGATACTTCAAAGAAAAAGAATGTTCATTGTTTCTTTAGTACTTTGAGTTTGTAGGCTAAAATTTTTGTAATGCAAGTTAATTTCTAGAATCTGTTTTAGATTTCCTTCCATTTTTAGAAAGTATTAGGTTTTTTTTTTTTATTTTTTTTTATATACGTCATGTGTACTTGGGTTTATGTCTATTCCTGAGAATAAAACCTCTTATTACTTATAAAAAAACCCATTGGAAAGGAGATGGATGACAATATAAATAATTGAGAAAATACAAAAGTACTTTGTATGACAGTTGACAATGTCAATGCTAATGACATTGCAATAGATTGGTTCAAGTGGAATAAGACAGTAAAAGATGATACAATTCGTGACAATGAGTTTATCTATGTTTAATATTGTGCTTATATCATTAACCTCGTAGTTGCTGAGGGGTTAAACGAGGTTGATGATTCAATTATCAAAGTTCGCAACCTAGTGAGATATATGAAGATTTCTTCTAAAGGCATGGCAAGTTTAAGGCTATAGCCGAACAACTTGAGATCTCATTTTCTAGTATGTTGAGCTTAGATATTCCCACTCAATGGAATTCCACATACACGATATTGGATGTAGTGCAAAAGCACCAAAGAGCATTCAAGCTGACGGAGGTTGAGAATAGAGGCTAGAGGTATGCTTTGCTAGAGGCAATAGAGGGAGAAGGGGGCTCGGTGTGCCGAACACTATTGATTGGACGAATGTGAGGTACTTTGTTTAATTTTGAAGTTATTTTATGGTATAACTGTGTGCATATCTATTTCCAAATATTGCATTGCAAACTTTTACTTCAGGGAGCTTTTGGGATTTTATGACCACTTGCAACAAAGCTGTGATGATATTATCGTTTTGTTGAATGATATGACTACGAATGAAATTCCAATATAATAAATATTGGAGATGTTGAGAAGATAAATAGATTATTATTTGTACTTGCAATTATTGACTCCTGATATAAGTTGATTATTATAGAATTTTGGATTAGGGATGTCCTTATTGATGAGAAGACTAATTAGTCTATTAGAGTGCTGAAAACTGATATTGATGACTTATATAGCCATTACAACAACAATGGTCAATCTTCAAGCCAAGGTGGTAGCTCCTCACAATCAATCAACTCGACATCTTTTTTAGATGACACACATGGAAGGGGTTCAACTAGTTTGATGCCAAGGTATCATCAAATTTGAGCTTTAAGGAATATTATGTAGTATAAGTATGAGTTTGAATGTTATTTTATGAAAGATGTCGATGCACCTAGTGATACATTTCATATATCAACTTGGTGGAAAGTTAATTCCACTAAGTTTCCGGCCCTTTTACGAGTAGCCTGTGATTCAAATTCTGACTACTCCAACTCAAAAGGAGTCAGAGCTGGAGCGGGCGTCGACCAGACATGGAGCCGACGAAGGTTTTGCACAGTCTTAGAGCAGGTCGGGGGACAGGTTAAATACATTTTTAACTTATTATTTTTAGAGTTCGTGTTTTCACGGGCGCAAAGACGTCATGCGGTTAGCACAAATTTTCAACTATTATTTTATTTTTGTCAAGCTAAAATTATTTGCTATTTATTATTGGAGATGTAGATTAGATGATGCTCTTTTTATATCATATTTTTAAAATAATTATTATTATTTAATAATAAAAAATTATTTATATAGTTTTAGGATATGCAAACCTTGCGCACTCTTATTAAAAGAAGTAGACAAATTTGAAATCCATATAAAAAAATATAGGTGGGCTTCACTATTTTTAAGCTGAGTGTACAAAACTTGTATACTTTTAAAATGTATCTAGCATTACTCGTAGTAATATAACCATTAACTGAAATTCTCACCCCCATTTTAATAATTTTGTAGTTGATAGTTTGGCACTTTGTAGAGTGCAGAATGCCTACTTACCATAGTCATTAAACGAAGGGATAAAATGCATAGGAAAATGATAGGTACAACGACAAATTGTACCTATCATTTGTATCGAATTGTGTGTGTTTTTTCTATTTTATTTTTATTTTGTAGTATTCCTTTTCTAAATACACAAAAAAAAAATGCTTTAAAAAAATACAATGCACTTGTCGTACCCAATTCAGTACCGACTCTCTCAATGTGAGTAGCACTCCCCAAATGCATAACATACAGGAGACTCAATGGGTAAGTGCATGTTTGGACGAGAGTATTTCTGGTTTAAAATAAAGTAACCTTTAATTTACATTAAAAGCTTTTCTCCTAGTTTCATAAACATAAGTTAAGTATGATATCTCATGATTACATAGATCCACATCAGTGGGTAGCATTCTCTTAAACTTCAGAAAATATAGGAATCCAAGAGGAGTAGGGCCGAGTGATTTAGTTGCCGAAATTAGTCGGATGACACGCATGAAAAAAGCATATGCAATGAACTGATTAGCTAAGAATCCACTCAAGAAATGTGTTAAATTTAATTGAGTAAACAAATGCTAAAAAACTATAATATGCATGTCTATAATAGTCTAACAATAGCTTATGCCAAAGTGAAAACCAAAGTCTAGTAATAGATAATTGAACAATAAAAATAGTCTAACACATGTGCAAGCAAGGAAAATAGTTCGAGAGCATACACCACATAAATGTTTTGGGCTCGTTTGTTTTTAGAGATGAGATAAGATAAGATAAAATCTTTTGAGATATATTGAGATAAGATGACATAAGATGAGATTAGATGAAATATTTGTTTTTTTTTATAGATGATATAAGATTAGTTTGACTTTGTTATAGTTAGTAATATGATGGAGTACTTGTAGTATTTTTTATAGTATTTTATTTGTTTATTTATTTATCGATAGTGCAATTTTTTTTTGCTACTTCTCTTTTTTTAACCATTTGGTCAAATTTCTTTTTTTTTTTATTTTTTTGTTGCTTTCTTTATTTATTTATTTACTAATGGTGCAATTTTTTTTTTTTTTGCTGCTTCCTTTTTTTTAAAAAAAAAAAACCATTTGGTCAATTTTTTTTTTGTTTTTTTTTTTGCTGCTTCTTTTGTTTATTTATTTACCAATGGTGTAATTTGTTTTTTGTTGCTTCCTTTTTTTTATTTTTTTAAAACCATTTGGTCAATTTTTTGTTCTTTTTTTTTTTTTGTTTTTTTCTTGCTTCTTTTGTTTATTTATTTACTAATAGTATAATTTTTTTTCCTGCTTCCTTTTTTTCCTTTTTTGTTTAAAACCATTTGGTCAATTTTTTTTTCTACTTTCTTTATTTATTTATTTACTAATGGTGCAATTTTATTTATTTATTTTTGCTGCTTCCTTTTTTTTTTAAAAAAAAAAATCTTTTGGTCATTTTTTTTATTTGGCTGCTTCTAATTTTGTTTATTTATTTACCAATGATGTAATTTTTTTTTATTGCTTTCTTTATTGGGAACCGCTTTAGAGCGGTCGGGCTGGTCCTTTGGCTTTAACAGCCTTCAATGATAATTTGCCATGTCAGTAATTCTACCTAAAGCACAATGAACCTCATAACACCATATCTTTCATGAATTGGAGCCATTTTAATTTCTCACCAGATCAAATCAAGCTCTAGCAACCCTCTATTGTTCAAGCCTTCATCATCGCCGTAGGAGTTCACTTCAGCACCATCGTGCTCACCGTCGTCTATCGCCGTCGTCCTCAGCCACTTACATGATAAGCTTCGAATTTAAGTTTTTCCCAATGGGTCTTTTTTTTTTTTCCCGATGGATCTGTTTTTTCCTAGTCTGGATTTATCCTCCACAGATGGTGTATCGAGCTTATTGAGCAACTTTCATGGCCGATCTTAGACACCTCATTCCCCTCAGCCACAACTCATCAATAAGAAATTTTTCTCATAACATTGTCCAAGTGAAGGTTGAGAAATTAAATTTAGAGATAACCTGAATTTTTCCCTTCTATCTAATTCTTTTATAAGTTTTTAACATATTATTCTGCATGCTAATAGTAGCAACTAGCGCCAGTAGTCGTGCGTGTTCTTTTTGTGGACTGCTTGGCTTTGTAGCTTGCTTCCAAAAGCTATAACAATCCAGATAATTAGCCACCTTCTTCCGATATTAGAAGAGAAAGGTATCCAATATAGATTATGTTGCAAACAAAAAGGCATAAACCAACAAAGTTGTATGGAACATACAGTAGCTTAAATTATTGTTAAAAAGGAAAAGCAGCTAATTAGTTGTCGCAAGCATATTTTTTTCTACAAGTATTCCCACGCAGACCGGAATCTGAGAGGCAACTCGCCGATAGCTGCCTCTCAGGTTCTAAGCGGTGGTGGAGAGGTGGGCATCGGGTTAGGATGGGCTGCGAGGCTACAAATGTGAGAGGGGGGACCCAAGAGCTAGACAGAAGAAATCTGAGAGGGGGAGATCTGAGTGTGAGAGGTGTTTTTTCTGTATGGTGCAGTTCTATTGTAGTATAAATGGAAAGTGTACATGTCATCAAATTATTGGAGGGCTGTTTTTGGGTGGAGGTCAGCCTGACCGGTTATAAGATTATTCCTTCTTTATTTATTTACCTTATGTGTAAATATTTTTATTTTTAATCAAATGACCCACTAAAACCAGAACTCAAAATATTGTAAATAGTACTACTCAGGCTTGTACCTGGCAACTGGCACATGAAAGATGAACAGACGAAATGTGAAGTAGGATGCTCGCAAGGGAAGCAAAGTGCTCGAGACTTCCTTGAGTTGCAACGGTGGGAATAATTTATAATAAATTATAGAATAAATGATGATTTGAACGACGATTAAGCCACCACCAGTAACAGCAACTGCAACTACAACATCAACCTTACTTCCAGGAAGCCAACAGCTTGGAAAATGCAGTGAAGGACGACCCACCTTTGGTCCGAGCCGCCGTAGCCATCACTCTCATATCTAGACTTCGCTCTCTTAGAACTTTCCCTTCCTCCAATTCCATCACTTGTCTCACCTTCTTTTCCACCTCTTCTGCACTCACCAATAACACTTCTTCTTTATCTCCTTCCTTGGAATTATATGTCGCCGTATCAATGGGTATTGCCAACTTCATTTCCTCCACCAAAACCACAGCATTCAAATGCTGCTCGGCGTACAATGGCCACGCCACCATTGGCACGCCATAGCTCACTGCTCTAGCACCGAGTTCCACCCACAATGCGTCAATAACCCGCCAACCGATTCGTGTCTCAGAATCGCATTCTGTGGAGCCCAAGACTTCACTACAAGAGCCCTTTCTTTCGTCCTTTCCAGAAACCCTTTTGGCAATAGGACCTCCAAGTCTGGTTCAGTAATTAAACCCTGGTCAGGACTCTTGACTACCCACAAGAATCTCTGATTGCTCATCTCCAACCCATAAGCCATCCTTTCAAGTTGTGCTTCAGAAAATTTCCCTCTACTACCAAAGCACAGGAACACAACGCTTCTTATCGGCTATCCATCTAACCATGCCAAGCATTCGGATGATGCATCGTAGGAGGTCCCAGCTCGATCTTTGGCATCCGTGATCAATGGCCCAACACAGTATAGCGGCGGCGGAACTACGCCCTTTGGGAAACAAGCACCATCGGCGATGGCTTTGATTGCATGCGGCTCAAGTGAATCAAAGGTGTTTACTATGATCCCTTTCAACTTGGGTAGGCGAGAGCCAAGATCAAGGAAGTAATGGTAACCGGGGTCCTCCCTGTGGAGCATAGGTTGAGGCATCTGTGAGGCTTTGATGGGAGGTAACCCAGGAATGTCCAGGAGGGTTTCATTGAGTTCCTTGAAGCTTTTGGAGGTTTGGTTGTAGATGGTGGGCAAGTGGAGAAGGAAACTAAGAGCAGAGGCACAAGAGGTGATGTAGAAGTAAATTGGGACGTGAATTAGGTCGTAATCAGAGAAGGGGTTCGAAGAGGTTATGATAGCAAGGACGGAAAAGGAGAGAGATATGGTGCGGAGGGCATCGAGAACGGGAGGAACGTTGAGGCGGATGGACTGGAATGCCAAGGCTGCTCTTTGTTGGGTTTCATGGAGGTCTTGGTTGGGTGGTGGTGGCGGTGGGGGAGGGTGGATTGAGGGGAGGGAGAAGAAGGAGATGGAAAGATTTGTGTTAGAGATGAGGTCGATGTAGGAAGAAGTGGTGGACGTTTCTGAAGGTGTGGATGCAACTAGGATTGTTATGGATAAGTCTGGGTGATGTTGTATGATTTGCTTCCCCAGTTCTACCATGGAGACGATTTGGGGGAAGCCAGGAGCAGGATGCAACACTAGAGTTTCCTTCATTTTTCTGTCTCAGAGAGAGGGGGAGAGACGAGAGAGAGGAATCGATTTCTAAAGAAGAAGAGGGATCGAGTAGCATTTTTTAACATATCATGACACGTACTTATCTACTTATAAATTTATAAATTTAGGTGCGGTTTGGGTAGCAGAAGATATGAGATAGTTTTTGATAAAATATAGAAATTAAATAAAATATTATTAGAATATAATTTTTTAATATTATTATTATTTTAAAATTTTAAAAAATTGAATTTTTTATTAAATTTTATATAAAAATTTAAAAAAATTATAATAATTAGATAAGATTAAATATTCACACCAGCCAAACAAATAAGGCCTAGCATTTTTCCTTCAAAGTCTTGTTACATCTACGGAGGATGTAGCACGAGACTCGTCCTTGAGAAGAGTAAACATTTATTTTTATATTTTTTTCATTTATTTTTTATATTATTAATATTTTAAAAAAATTCATATCACCAAAAAATATTTATTTAATTACTAAGTAAAAATAATAATAATAATAATAATAATTTATCTAGACTCAAATGTCAGTAGGCCTCATTTTTCTTTCATTATGGGACAAATAAAACCATTTTTTATGTATTCTTTTTCGTCCATGGTTCATAAAATCACCCGAATCCATAATTGTTTCTACTTACAAAAACTGCTTCAATATATAAAAAAAAAAAAAAAAATTCACTCTCTCTCTCTCTCTCTCTCTCTCTCTCTCTCTCTCTCTCTCTCTCTCTCTCTCTCTCTCTCTCTCTCTCTCTCTCTCTCTCTCTCTCTCGTTTTTGTGGACCTTCGACCCAATCAAAAGCACCTAATCCTAGCCAGAAACCGAGATTGAACATGCGTATCTTGCTCTTAGCTGATTGTGGCCGATAGATGGCTAATAATCGACTCTGGCTACATCGTCGTGATTTCTTTAGTTGGTAGATGCGTGTTGATTTGTGATCATTTTTATATGATAGCAACTATCGTTTCATTTAGTTTGTGATATTAAAAGGCTCACAATTCCTACAGCCCCCCTAGTTGGTTTGCAGGAAATTCGAACAAGGGTGTAGGAGAAAGGGGGGCTGTAGGCTCCATCTTCTTGGGGGCGAATGCCCAGAGTCACTTACTCGAGAAGTGGGGTTGTAACCTCCTCTTATGCAATCCAGTCCGAATTACTTACCATTCAAACAGGGGAATGCAGAGGATTCATAATTCTGCTTTAGTGAAAAGAAGACCAAAAGCTTTCTATTTATAGTGCCAAAAATAAACATGGGACATAAGAAGTCATAATGCATAGTCTTTAAGTTCTTTTAAAATGCAATAAAATTTACGAATCTATTGATTATAAAATTAAAAATGCACAAGTTGAAGATAAGAAAGCAAAACTAAAAGATCATTAGTTTTACATAAGAACTACCAATTTAAATCAATAATTTAGTTTGATAAATTATTTACTTTATTGTTTAATAAGAACATAATTTGAGACTTAAAGAGTAGATGATGTGACTTCACAAGATCAAAACTCTGTACTCTAGTTATATAGTATATAGTAGGGGTGGGCAGCAAGGCAGATTATCCCGTCTGGCAACACGGGGGTAGGGTTTCCCCTGCTCATATATGGGGTGGTCCCCTACCCCGCCCCGTATATATATATAATATATATATTAAAAAAAACCCTCAGGTGACCATGACACCTGAGCTTTTTTTTTTTTAAACCCCCCCGGGATCAGATCCAGCCGGCACAAACCCCCCCCCCCCCCCCCCCAACTGTGTAAACACCCCCCCCCCCCCGGCCGTTGAACAGATCTGGCCGGCTACCCAGTGCACCATCTCTTCGCTGTTCCTCCCATCGCCACTACAGCTACCTCCTCGAATCTCGCTGACCGGTAAGTTTGTCTCTCTCTTTTTTTTCTTTTTTTTTTTAAATTTAAATTTTTATGGAATTAAGTGGAGGATAGAATTAATGGAGATGGAGGATAGGATTGTGAATTGTGTGCTGTGGAGGATTGAATGTGCATGTGTGTGATGAGTGATTAGATTGAATGTGTGAATTGGATCCGATTGAATGTGTTTTGATTTTGTGTAAATTTGGTTTTATAAAATCCTTTTGGTTTGATTTTTATGGTTGAATTTTACTATAAATTTAATTTAATTATTGAGTTCATTTTGTTATCTGAGAGATGTCTAATTTTTTTTGCCTATTAATTTCATTTTTAGTGCAAAAATTATTGTAAATTTTAATTATTCGTGTCTGCGTGTATGAAGTTGCGAAAGTTATTTTACAAACTTCAAACACAAGTGATTATGAAATTATATATATAATTATTTATATATATTCCTCACGCTGGTTGTTTGTATATTTAAATTAATTAATTCTTGGTATTATTTGTTTATTACATATAAAAATTAGTGGAGCGGTGGGAGTGGGGAAGATATATATATATATATATATATATATATATATTTGTATGTATATATACTTTAATTTTTCCAGCTAGTATTGCATAAATAGATTTGGAAAACAACAAAGAAGGACGTGGAAAGTGAAAGCAACCTACTCCAACTACATTACTTTTATTAAGTAATTTGGATTTCTTTGCTTGTTCTTCTTTTCGTAGATTTGATTCAACAACTTATTTCAGATTTATTCAACAAAATCCAAATTCATTACGTTTATTAAATTACTGTTCTTCATTACAAAATAAGGTCGGTTATTTAATGTGTCTATCTTTAGGCCCAAGAGTTATTGTCTGAATTGTAAGAAATGTAAATCCTCATATTTACATATATTTTATAGTAGTACTCGGTACTTTCATATGTAATATTTCCATTTAAGACTTAACATAAGTGTTGACATGCCTATCTCATATAATCTTTTAGTTTCTTCTGTGTTATTAAATTTTTTTTATTATTCATTTTGTTTCTTTACTTGTTAAATTTATAGATGTTTTTCCGTTTTGAAGTCTTATTTGTTTTTTTATGTTTATATATATATATATATATATTGTTTATTTACAGCTTTTCCTTTTACTTTTTTTTAATAATATTTTTACTATTTAGTTTAGTTTTATGATTTTTATAATCTAAAGATTTTAAAGCTTATTGCATTTATTCAATCATTTATATTTTATTTCTATTTTTCTATTAGAACATTCTCATCCGAGCTGAGTATATAAGTTATTTTAAAAATTTTACTTTTGACAAAAGGGCTCTAATTTTTGCTGGCTATTAGGGGGGAAAAATTTAAACATTTGAACAATATATCAAACAATATTGGTTCTTTGGTTGGATGTTAATACTTTTCATGTTTGTTATAATTTCAGATTTATTGTTTGCTTAAGTTAATGGAAATGCCAATAGATTCTAGGGCGAGCTCCTCTATTGAGGGTACCCCTACCTCTACCGGGTCTACCCCTACCCAATTGAGGGTAACCCTACCTCTACCCCTACCCCTTGCCCCGCCCCCAAGCCTAACAAAAAACCTGCTTCCATAGTTTGTTCTTACTTCACCAAACTAGAGGGTGGTGATCCTAATAACCCTCAAGCCAAATGTAACCATTGCGGTAAAATTTATGGATACCACTATAGGAGACATGGCACCTCGCAATTAAAGGTGCACTTAGAAGAGCAATGTAAAAAAAAGTATGATTCTAAAATCTTTGCAAGAGAAGAGTCAATCTAAGTTAGAAATTGGAGTTAAAAAAATTGAGGATGGGAGTAGTGGGGGTATTGAGTTGAAGGGGTACACGAAGTGGGATCCTGAGGAGTGTAGGATACACCTAACCCGTATGGTCATCATGGATGAGCTACATTTTCAAATTATGGATGGGGACGGGTTCCAAACGTTTTGTCACTACATGGAACCAAGGTTTCAACTTCCTTCTCGTCACACGATGGCAAAGGATGTAAAAAAACATTATCGATCTGAAAAAGAGAAGTTGGCGGTTTCTTGGCGGGTCAATTTGTTTGCCTCACCACTGATTGTTGGACATCGGTCCAAAATTTTAATTATATATCTTTGACTTGTCATTTTGTTGATGACAATTGGACATTGCATAAGAAAATTCTCAAATTACTGATCACAATGGTGAGATGATTGGGAGGGCCTTGGAGGCCGCTATAAAAGAGTAGGGGTTGACATGCGTTGTGACACGCACAGTTGATAATGCATCGTCTAACGATACCGCGTTGAGATATCTTAAGACCTTTCTTAGAGTGGCAAATAAGACAATTTTGGGTGGTAAGTATTTGCATGTGAGCTGTGCGGCACATATTCTTAATCTTGTTGTCAGTGACGGTATGAAAAATCTTCATGACTCTATTGCTTGGGTCAGGACTACTGTGAGATGGGTGAGATCTTCTCCTACGAGATTGGAGAAATTCAAGGTTGCTGCGCGATCTGCGAGCATAACATAAAAGAATGGGCTTTGTACTGATTTGATTACGTGATGAAACTCAACATTTTTTATGTTGGAGGCAGCCCAAGAGTATAAGTTGACATTTGCCTTATTGGGTGAGGTAGACATCCAATATGTAAAATATTTTGAAGATCAAGCGGGATTGGGGAAGCCTATGACTAAGGATTGGGATGTTGTATCTACTTTCATAGATTTTCTAAGGCTTTTGTATAAGATTACCACGATTTTATCTGGTTTTTTGTATCCTACATCCCATCATTTTTTTCAATAAATATGTAAGGTAAAAGAAGAATTAGATGAGATTATTACGAGCGGTCACACTAGGTTGTGAGAGATGGCATTGTTGATGAGGGCAAAGTACGACAAGTATTGGGGGGGAGATTTCGATAGGGCTAATATATTGTTATATGTAGCTGTTGCCATTAACCCCTGGTTTAAGGTGGATGGTATGGTATAAAGATTGGGTATTGCCTACGGGCAAGTATGGGCAGAACATATTGCATCAAGGGTTAGGGAAACCTTTGATAGATTATTTGATGAGTTTACCATCTTGCAGGGTGGTAATATTACGGCACTTACTTCTATCCCCCCACCAGTTTCAGATGCCAGGGCTGAGAAAAAACGTAGAATGGAATGAGATGACAGGATGAAAGGGAATCCATTAACGAGGAGTACTACAGAGGCTAAGTCAGAGATAGATAGATACTTTTGTCTAGATCTTGAACCATATGTACGAGACTTTGATAAGCCTATCCCCATCTTCAAAGAACCTCAACCACATTATTTCTTCTATGAGAGTTCGCCATTTGATAGAAGAATTTAGTGCACCTATCTCCTTCCTTCAACCACAGCACCCTAGATTTTGCTTCCATGAAATTTTCTCCATTAATGCTATATTTTTTCAGCTCAAAAACCACCTCTATTTTTCTTTTCTTTTTTTGTCCTCCCCCGATAGAACCCCTTGCACTTGCTTCTCATCCAAACCTCTCAACTCTTCCAAAATAAGATTCTTCTTGCTGTCCAAATTCTCAAACTTCTCTTTATTCCATTTCTTCATATCTATCTTAAGAGATTTGAATTTTCCAACTAGAACAAAAGTAGCAGTGCTTGAAAAATTATAAGAATCCCACCAACTTCTCACCCTGTCCACAAATCCCTCATCCTTCAGCCACATGTTTTCAAATTTAAAGTACCTTCTCCCACCCTCAATGCCATCACAATCCAACATGATAGGATAATGATTAGAATACAATCTCGATAATAATTTCTAACTCAAACCGAAAAAATGAGCCTCCCAAGAATGCGAAACCAGAAACGTATGCAGCCTTGAATATGACCTACCATTTGACCTAGTATAATCTCCTCCCACCAAATGTAAGTCAATCAGATTTAATTTAAAAATTAAATATGAAAAAGTATACATTGCATGTGAAAAATATGATTCTCCCAATCTCTCATTGGGGAAA